>NC_135664.1:40209658-40523721 GCF_964188315.1 Podarcis muralis
TATAACACAAATAAAAAAAGAAAACGCCTAAAATACAGACAGTCAAAGAGTGAGTCTGCAATAAATCACACCATTCAAAGTTGGAGTTAACACTTTATTAGCAAAAACACAACCTTCACAGACTTGGCTGAGTGTCAGGCCTAATGAGCACAGCAGCTCATCCCTGGCAGTTGCCAAGAAAAAGTTCCAACCTCCCTGCAGCCGTCTAAGTCTCTCCTCTCCAGAGCTTTCCCCAAGCAATCAGGGACCAAGCCTATGTGCAGCCTGTCGCTGCTCCGTCCATTTCAGCCCAATTCTGGTTCTGGGAAGCAGGGAGGGAGGGGAGCTTGTGGCAGCACGAGGAGGAGCAAACTGCCACACTCAAAGCTTTGGGAAGGTCAGTTGATTCAGTAAGTCCAAGCCATCTATCTGCTCTAACCCTGACTAATTGCTACATTCCTTCTATCTTGCATGTAATCTCAGCCTATTGGAACCAGTCACAGCCAGGACAGGACAATTCTAATTTAAGCAGAACTGACCACTGTAGGCACTGCTCTGTTTTAAGGACAGTATCTTCTTTTCTTTTTTTAAATGTATTTTTATCAAAGATTTTCTTGGTTTACAAAAGTATGTGCAATCTCTCTCTTTTAATTCCAAGTAACATTTTTTACAGATCAGTTTCATTTGTTGAGACATTAGGAAGAAAAGGGGGAAAGAGGTGGAGGGGGAAAAAATGAGTGGAGGTGGGGTCAGGTGGCGATATTTCTATTTTACTTAATATATGTGGGGTTTTGTGTCAGCGTCGCTTGTGCAGGTTCTCTGCTATTCACTTGTGTTCCTTTGGTGGTGAAAGAGGTTGGGGTTGGCCTAGGGTGTGGTTGTTCAATTGTGGTTGGCTGTAGTGGTCTTCGTTTTCATGTGTGAGTGGGGTGGGTGGGTGTTTTGGATCAGGTTAGCCATATTGATTTGTATGTTGGTGGATTTTTGTCATTGTCTTGTTGGGCTGTGTATGTGATAAAGGGGAGCCATACCGGGGTGAAGGTGTCTTCTTCTATTTGTCCCCATGTCAGTTTCAGTTTATTGGTTAACTTTTCTAGTAAGGCTGTTTCCCATACTATTTGGCACCATGCTTACTCCTGACAGGTCTCTCCAGTGTCTGGTTATGATGTTTCTGACTGCTGAAAGTAGGTGGGTTATGAGTTCTTTGTGGTGTAAATGGGCAGGAACCTCACCAAAATGCTGGAGAGGGTGCACCTCCACAGGCACATACCTCCACATGTGGTGTGAGTGCCCCAAAATCCAATTATTCTGCGCAACAGCCATACGAGAAATATGTAAAATAACTAAGCAAGTATTAGAAACCACCCCAGAATTGGCCCTACTAAACATCTTCCAAGACAATAAGGACAGTATCTTCTAAACTGTCATGGACACTTGAAGTAAGTATTAGGTAGTGTGATGCTAGAGAGGAAAGCATATATGTAGAAGGTACATACTGACTGAATGTTGGGGACAGAGTTTCTTAGGAAGTAGTGCTTCATATTTGAATGTTTTCTCCCCTTTGGTGTATTAAAATATATGAACAGAAACATTCTGTAAAGTTTCTACAATACGCTTGGTATTGCTCTGCACTTATTTCCATAGTGTCAGGAACTATTGAAATATACCATTTCACAGAAGTCTTCTACTGTTGCTTTGAGTTGGTTGGTGAGTTTAGTAGAGAAGCGGGGAATTTTATTTCTTCACTATTATCTAGCACAAAATTACTGTGAAGACAATACACATACTTGGTGTACATTTTTTTTACTTATACAGTATAAGGACAGTTTCCATGTTTCCTCTTTAGTACAAAGCAGTGTTCAACATTTTACAAGAGAGTATATTTATTTTTAATATTAATGTTTTAGTAAAATAACCTGATCTGGCACCTAGCTGCCCTCTATAGCAAGTAGGACGCTGGCCTATATGGAGCTTTGGTTTCATCCAGACAGGACTTTTGTTACATTTTTATGGGGGGAAAATTATGGAAAAGCTTTACATATAGAATATGATTAAAAACAAGGTAGCATGGGTCATTTTCTATTTATATACAATTCTTATAGCTTTACTATTACAATTTTAATGTGGATAAAATTATGAACCATGTATCATTAATATTCAGTTTCTCTAATACTTATTCATTCCCTTCTCCTTTCATCATAGTTATCATGTCAGCTATTCTGCACTGATTACAATGCACTGGTTACAATATGGAAGCAGGGTATACTTTAATAGAGAATGAATTAGTATTCAGCACTGTGCGTTACTGACTGCAACTGTTTACTTATTATTTTACACCAATACAACCATATCATACTGTCACAAGCTTTTGAAGCAGTTTGCTTTAGAAAGCATACTTGCAAAAGAAATTATGTTACATGACATTTTCGCTATGGCCTAAGCCTAAAAAAGGCTCCCAACAGGCAGACGGGGTAGACACATGTACGCATGAGGGGTTTTGCTCAGATTAATGGGATTGCCATCTAGCCTGATGTCTTCGAGAGATTTGCGGATGTAAGAATAATCCTTCATTTTGCAGAAAGTATCTTCATGCATTTCTTGTATATTGTTGTTCTAAAAAGAAAACAAAAGATTTATTAAAGCCAGTATTTAAATTCCAATTTAAATGTCAGTTTGTCAACAATAACCTAATAATTAGTAATAGCGTGCACTGGATTTGGATAGATCATGGGGCCAAGCAGGATGCCTCAGAGGAATTTTGGGTTTTTTAGAGGTGAAGTGGGATATCAAAGAGGCACAAGTCAAAGCCCTAGGGCTTTGTGATGGTCAGATGAGAAATTGAATCAATAATAATAATAAGAGCAGGGAACTCTGAGTGTCTGGAGGCAGCTGGCAGATGGGTGGCAGCTGACTGGTTTAGGTTCATTCATGACAAGACAGAAGTATTGTTTTGGGGGGACAAGGGGCGGGCAAATGTGGGGGACTCCCTGAAAAACCAGGTGCGCAGCCTGGGAGTCATTTTGGACTCACAACTGTCTGTGGAGGCGCAAGTCAATTTGGTGTCCAGGGCTGCTGTCTACCAGCCCCATCTGGTATGCAGGCTGAGACCCTACCTGCCCACAGACTGTCTCACCAGAGTGGTGCATGCCCTGGTTATCTGCTGCTTGGACTATTGCAATGCGCTCTACATGGGACTTGAAGGTGACTTGGAAAATACAACTAATCCAGAATGTGGCAGCTAGACTGGTGACTGGAAAACAGCGGCCGGGACCATATAACACCGGTCCTAAAGGATCTTCCCTGGCTCCCAGTACACTTCAGAGCACAATTCAAAGTGTTGGTACTGACCCTTAAAGCATAGCTATCAACTTTCCCCTTTTCTTGCGAAGAATCCTGTTCGGAATAAGGGAATTTCCCTTTTAAAAAGGGAAATGTTGACAGCTATGCCTTAAAGCCCTAAACGGCTTCGGTCCAGTATATCTGAAGGAGCATCTCCAGCCCCATCGCTCAGCCCAGACAGTGAGATCCTCCTCTGAGGGTCTTCGGCTGGTTCTGTTCCCTCACTACAAGAAGCGAAGTTACAGGGAACCAGGCAGAGGGCCTTCTTGGTAGTGGTGCCCTCCCTGTGGAACGCCCTCCCTTCAGATGTCAAGGAGATAAAGAATTACACAAACTGAAGGCAGCCCTGTATCAGGAGGTTTCTAACACTTGATGTTTTTATATATATATTTAAGATATGCTGTAAGCTGCCCAGAGTGACTGGGAAAACCCAGCCAGATGGGCAAGGTATAAATAATAAAATTATTATTTATTATTATTTTGTGGCACCTTAGATATCTAGACATCAAAATAATGCTGCAGACAAATATCTGCTGCAACCAGATATTAGTTTTTCCCAATGCTCCATGTATGTGGTTCCACTGGTGCAATAGGACCTCCATTTTCTCTCCACCTCTTGCATATACCAGAATCTGATCTGGAGGGTGTCCTCCCTGCCTCCAAGCTGATTTTGTGGGAAGGTCGGAGGGTAACAGGATGGGGACACACTGGGGAGACACAGTGTAGCAGGATGGGGCTACACTGCACACACTGATGTCTGTTGCGTCAGGAAAGCTGAAACGCTGGATGTTGCCCAATGTGTCTAAGTTTACCCACTATGTTGGGAGGATGGGAGGAGGGAGAACATCAGGATTAGAGAGACCACAGAGGAGGAACTCTGTTGTGACTGACAGGTCTAGCTTGTTATCAGAGGGCATGATTTTACCATTGTCCACAATCCCCGTGATATGGGTTGGGGGGGTAGGGGGAAGCAGCTTTGCAAGACCATATGTAAGCTGTGTCTGTGAGTACCTTTTGTCTTGAGTAAACCATGTTGAGTGATTAGCATCATGGACTGATGAAGCTTGCTGTGAAACCTGGATAATATCCGGAGAACAGGTCTCATCTATTTGGCTTCAATTGATCATTTGGCTTTGCATTTCCAGCTAACCACTTGAAGAACGCCTTCTGGCAACCGCTCCTACATTTATTGCGTTGTGCTTCCAGTGAACGACTATTTGTTCCAGCTGTATTATGACATATTTATTGCATACATAACCAGTACAGCAATGAGAGAGACACTGGTACATTCTATGTTTATTAATATCTCCATGTTTGGTTATGCACATTGCACTTTAGTTTGCCCATTGTCTAGTTGGTTTATGAGGGTATATATTTATTCCAGTGAAATTGTTCTTTATATTCATAAGCCAGTTCTGGTGTTGTTGGTTTGTTGTTCAATTATGGTTATAACACCTGATACTTTTTGTGTATGCATATGTAATTTATGTCTCCAAATTTAAGAAAAGCACGAGGATGCGGAGGGGGAGAGAGCACCTTTGTAACCAATGGGTCCAACTTCTAACAAGAGGAAATGATATTTAGTTCTTCCTAGCACGAAAGCCCCTGAACCTATTTGTATGAAATTTGGCACACTTCTTATCCAGTAAACACTATATCCAAAAGAATTTATTGATTGTTTTAGCCCACCTGCAGATGAAGAGACTGGAGGCTTTCAGGGAGTGGAAGTGGGATATGATCCAAGTTGTTATCAGTGATGTAAAGATGGTGCAAGTCAAACATATCCTGAAGAAAACAAAAAATTATTATTATTATTATTATTATTATTAAAAGAAGTGATTTCTTTGTTCTCGTTCTGAGCCACACATGAGTACAGACACTTAAATTCAGCCAATCATTTTAAACATATGTACCAAGATTGATTCTTTTTAGAGATTCAATGAATGTCAAAGCTCCAGTTGTGTGGAACATTCGGCTTAGTGGTTTTATTTGCTTGTTTTCAGGTTTGCAAACCCTGGCTACTTCAGGCCATAAGACTGAGCTTGACCTCACTGCAGTTCTCTCTTTATCACTGCACAATTTCTCCGTTGTTCTCAGAGCACGGAAGACAGAATCATACCATGCAGCCATACAGCTGCCACCTTACTCTGACAGTGACTTCATGCAAGGTCTTTTTTTCCATTTGAGCATTAAATTTGAGTACAAAAATATGGCTTCTGTATCAGTTTTGATGTATATGTGCATGGCACAGGTTGCTTAAAAATACATCCTAGTGGCAAATTTTGATTTAAAAAAAATGTTTTGGTTGTTTTTACTGATAATGTTATTGTTTTATATTTGTAAACTGCTTGGAGCTTTTTCACAATCAAGCAGTGCACAATAAAATAAAATAAATAAGAGGAAAATAATATGTGCCTAATCCATGATCCTTTCTACATTGACCTTAGGAATTAAGCCTCCGCCATCACGTTGTTTTGCACTGGAATAACTATCTCACATCACTTTATATGAGAGAACTCCCTCCTGCTCTTATAATGGCTATTTTTATTAGTCAAATTGAGGGATTTTTTTCAAATTAGTCAGCAGTTAAATACAGAACTCACTTTAAATGCTTCTTGTCTGATTCCTTTGCGACCAAGCCTGTTGTTACTAATATCAATGAATATCAAGGTTGGTGGTAATTCTGGAAGCTGCCTTATCTTGTTATCTCGAAGTATCAGTTCCTGAAGTTGTGGTAGTTTCCTGAAGGCATCTTCATCAATTTCAGATATAAAATTTGAAGTCAAGTCAATCCTTTTTAAGTTGCCTAGTCAGGGAAAACCAAAGCGGGGGAAATAATTACAGCATTTCTGCCTGCTTTTAAAGACCAACACCAGGGGCGGGGGTGGGGAGGACAGACAATCACCATTCTTTGGATGCAAATAGTTCCAAATCATAGTTCACAATATGATGTTATGTCCAGAAGATGTATGCTACTATGCACTTATCTTTCAGTATGAGAAAGTACTTTGCATTGCATGCAATAAAATAAAGTGTAGTAACCACTAGTAAAGTCATCCATACTTAGGTTAGCAAAGTCATCCCTGTTGACCCTTTTGATTCTGTTATAGCGAGAGTAGAAATGTGTGGTTTCCTTCGGCAAGGGGGGAAGATCTTCGAGTTCACGATCATCACAGTAGACAGAAGTACTTAGGCACATACACAGAAGACAAGTTGGGAGGCCTAAAACGTGAAAGAAGAAACCATTCACTTAGTTATACACTTGTAAAAATTTAGATTCGCCTTGTTCAGAGACACGTGGAATGGCTTCTGTCAAATCTAACCTGCTGCAAATTCACACAGAGCCATACCATCCTCCAGAGCCACACGGTCTAAGTATCTTGCTGAACCAGTTTATGGTTCTGTTTGAGATTTTGAAAAGCATTTGGCTCCTTTTATTCTAGTGGTTCTAGGCTTAGGCTCATGTGTAGGTATCTGAGTTCTCATGAATAACTTTCCTCTTAGTGTAGCAGAATAATCACCCGTCATGCACTTTTGATAATAGTTCCACATTTACACTATTTGTGGAGTAATGCATAGTGATATTTTTCAGATATTGGGAAACATTATATTGAATATTTCATGCACTTTTTGTTACGCCATTCAAAACTGGGTGCACGTGCAAACATGTGTACAGTATCAATGCTCCAATTTTTTGCCCTTAATATTTATTTTAAAAGTTGCAAACCACGCTTTTGTAAATTTACAATTAAATGAAGCAAACATACAAGAAGTTATCAAGTGGATTTATTACTGGAGGCAACGTGGCTGTTCAAAACCAACAACTTTGAAAGACTCAGTGTAATCAAATCAAGTGGATTCCCTTGTATATTAGATTGGTCTGGATATGAAAATTGCTGCTTGAATAATCCTAGTGATTCACTACATCTGTAATGTTTTATAGGAAATGCTCTTATGAATAATGGAGCATTTTGTCCATACTAGATTCCTCAAGTCATAGTCAGGATGATATCTTCATTTTATATTCTACCTCCAGGATCTGTGTCTTCCCTTTAAAACTTAATAAACCTGCATACATTTAGTTTGGTAACCAGCATGCTTTTTTGATATTTGAGGAAATTGGTTTTTCCCCCCCAATGAGACCTCAATTTCCTTAGAATTGTTTTTAATTAGCATCTTTCATGCAGAACAATGACATCAGGAAAGGCTTCAACCAACCCTTGAGGAAAAACTGCTTGAAAGCTGTAGATTATTAAATAAAACATCAAACTACTGCTGAATGAACATAAGAAAATGATCTAAAGCATTTAAACCAATTTATGAAAGGGCCTCATTAACAGGTATGTGGATGTAATTGGGAAGAGCTCTGCATTTCCCTATTGCCTTCTGAAAAAGGAGGTGGGATTGAGAAACATCACAAATATTTATAGAAAATAGAACATAATGGTGCAAAATGATGCCATTTTATATGTCTAATGCTGTTAATGTGGGTGTTTAGGATAGACTGGAAAGCAATATTTAACATTACTGGTTAACGTTACTGGATTCTTTTTAGTGGGATTTGGAGTGTTTTCCAGAAGTAAGGAATTCAGGGCCTCCCACCTCCCATGTTGCTTGAGACCTAAAGCCCCATTTACTCCACTGCCCTTGCTTCTGCTAGTCTCTTTTCCCTTACTGTTCCTGAGCAGTGACTGGTCGCCCCTGAACCTGGTGTGAGGCAACCTGTGGTCAAGGAGGTTATGTAGGCAGGGGCCAATAAGGTCATGTGAGTGGGACTAAGGAGGTTACATGGAAAGGGCCAAATTGTTCTGGGCCTGAAACCAGACTAGAATCTGTTTCTTACAGGTCTAAAAGGTAAAGGGACCCCTGACCATTAGGTCCAGTCACGGCCGACTCTGGGGTTGCGGCGCTCATCTTGCTTTATTAGCCAAGGGAGCCGCGTACAGCTTCCAGGTCATGTGGCCAGCATGACCAAGCCGCTTCTGGTGAACCAGAGCAGCGCACGGAAACACCGTTTACCTTCCCGCCGGAGCGGTACCTATTTATCTACTTGCACTTTGATGTGCTTTCGAACTGCTAGGTTGGCAGGAGCTGGGACTGAACAACGGAGCTCACCCCATCCTGCTCACCCCATCCTTGCAGGTATTTAGCCACCACACTCTCAACCACATTGCCCAGGAAGGAAGTACTTGTATAATTATACTAATTAACCTAAAATTTAGTGACATTATTTTAATTAACATACAACCAAGCTTTAAGGCTTGTTTGACTTATAGGAGGGATCAATGTTGTATTCTGGGGAGGAGGCTTAAGTTATTTCCTTTTCTTTAGCAACTGACATCTCACTGCTTGGCTCAACTCAGCTCAGCTTCTACCATAACTGGCAAAATAACACAAAATCAGCAATTTGCTTTTCAAAACTGGAAGAAAACAGGTTAGATTGCCCAATTTATCTGTCACTCTTGAATGTCCACACACTCATAAACCTGATAACTACTGTGGGAAGAACGCAGATTCATTCCCATACTTCTTTCCATCTACTAGTGGTAGTTATAACAGCACAACGATGCCTCCCCCACCCCCTGATCACTAGATAATTTAAGAAGTCTAGATGGTAAGGAGGCATGTTTGCATACTGCAAACCTGTATAGAAAACTGCATTACATATTCCCTGATGAAAAGGCTCCTTAGCTTGTGTTGGAATTATAGGCCCAAATCTAGACGAAGCAGAAAGTCAAAATCATGTCTCTCAACTCTCTCTTACAAACCTTCATGTGTATGGGGACCAAGAACTCCTGGTCCATGAGGTGAAGAGCCATCAATAAGCTTAGGTGTGGATGCTTCTTCTTCGGGTTCTTCTGGCAGTGGAGAAGGTAAATAAATCTCTCGAGTTACAGATGGTACTACTGTTCCAATCTCTACCTAGGAGACACATACATATTAAAGCAGTTATGTGGTATCGGTATGCAATGTCGATTTTTATTATAATTTGCTGTATATTCAAGTTACCTGGACTTATATTAAAGGCCTGGGAGTCTCTGGTGAGGTTGGAGAAAAAATGTGTCAGTAAAAAAGCATTATTCACTAAATGCAGGCAGAATGTATGATGGGAAGACTTTTTCTGCTAGCTCAGAGGAAATGTGAAATATCCATATCACATACAAATTAGTACTTTTTACAGCAGGATATATCATTCACCATCTTGCTGCTGTAACCAACCACTCTAGGTTCACATACTTAAAAACCAATGTATCTTTGCAACCCAAATTGGCAGATAACCTGCAGTTTTCATGAAACTTGACACCTTAAGATATTGGGCAGAGGTCACCCTACAAGATTAAATGTGTGGTTTCTGACAAAAGCATACCTACATGTTTGGGAGACTTAGAATAGCTCTTTGGTTTACGTAGTAAGTATCCAACACAGATTGGAAATAGTAGTTTCAGAATCCTATTTTACCAGTAGATGGCACATACTCCCTGGAACACAACAATATCAGCTTATTTTCTGTTCCATAACTCTACAAATTTATAAAATCGTACATTAACCCACTCTTCTTTAAAATTCACTTTAATTTTTCTTTTCAGTAAAGCTTTCTTTCTCATACATGCTAGATTGTTTTCTCTGGAGAAAGCTGGCAACAGATTCTATAAATTAGTAACATATTGCAAAAATAAAATAAAATCCTAATGGTTGTTGTTGGTGGGCTGGTTTTTTTTAATGGAATTGTAAAACTTTCTGTATTCTCAATATACTGAAATAAATTGAGTGAAGGACTGAGTTAATAAATCATTTGCTGGGTTTTTTTTAGAAAAATCCCCCCCAACTGTCTGAATGCACATTTTCCATGTGTGTTTATGGGGACAACCATTGTTCAGAATTTCAGTGTTTGCAAAGCTGCAAATACAAAGAACTTGGTTAAGAACCTGGACCACCTCTCCCCATATGAACCAACCCTGACCCTGTAATCATCACCTGAGGCCCTTCTTGGTGTGCTTCCTCCATGAGGGCCTGAAGATAGCACCACAAAAACAGATCTTTTCTGTGGTGGCTCCACATTAGTGGAATGCTCTCTCCAGGGAAACTTGCCTGGCACCTTTATTACATATCTTCAGGTGTTGGGAGAAAACATTTCTCTGTTAACAGGCCTTTGGCTGATCAACATTACATGGCCCTTTGAATATGTTTGTGGGAGGGTGCTTATTAGTTTGTTTTTTATTGTTTTGCTATGTATTCTGTGTTCTAATGTTATATTTTTATGTTGTGAACTGCCATGTGATCTTTGGATGAAGTGATAAAAAATATTTTAGGGGTCTGCGTAAGTTCTGTGTGCATGCTGAATAAGGTGAATTGGGGTTATTCCAGTCATGATTCCATGTTCCTGACCAGATCACATTATTAACAAGAAAGATCAGGGACCTACTAAGCTTCCATGTTTTTCCTGAGGTCTATTTTTTTTTTTTAATTAGGGTGCTGGAGGAGACTCTTGAGAGTCCCATGGACGGCAAGAAGATCAAATCTCTCCATTCTTAAGGAAATCAGCCCTGAGTGCTCACTGGAAGGACAGATCCTGAAGCTGAGACTCCAATACTTAGGCCACCTCATGAGAAAAGAAGACTCCCTGAAAAGACCCTGATGTAGGGAAAGATGGAGGGCACAAGGAGAAGGGGACGACAGAGGACGAGATGGTTGGATAGTGTTCTCAAAGCTACCAGCATGAGTTTGACCAAACTGCAGGAGGCAGCGGAAGACAGGAGTGCCTGGCGTACCCTGGTCCATGGGGTCACGAAGAATCGGACACGACTAAACAACAACAAATTTTTTTCAAGAAGTTAACACATAAACTTTCCTCCTCTCCTTTCCTTTCTAAGAATCAAAACTAAGCTGACAGAGCCTGAGAGGTGAGGAGGGGTGTCTGTGTGTTTGTGTATCTCATGTTTTGACTGATAGAAAATAATTCACTGTGATTAAAAATTAAACCTAAGGTCACTCAAGTTGCAGTGATTAGGGAAGCGATGTTGAGATAAAAGAGAGAACACACCATGCAACAGAAGCTACAATTCCACATTGCAAGTACCCAATACCATCCACATAAAATGGTACAGCTTCAAGGAACCTTGAATGTTTTCTGGTCCAACCTCTTCTAATGCAGGCTAGGCACCAGTGAAGCATGCCACCTTACTTCACTTTACTCCTCACATGCACCTCTCTCACCGGGTTTTGATTAGTTTTGTAATCCTGAAACAGGGAGCAAAGAGGCAAAAGTCACCCCACCTCCCCCTTCAATAGATAACCTGGAATTCCTCTTCTTTGCAGAGAGCAGGAGCTGCCACCATCAATGCCTTCTTTTGTGACTATGAAGCTAAGAAAGTGTTTTCGGGATATCAGTATCTTGATGAGATGAGATATAAGTTCTTGTCCCTCTAGGCAGGGTGACAAGGATAATGACTGTTATCATATGCGTGTCTCTAAAACACATTGTTCCCATCTGTCATTTTGAAAAGGAGACAGCTTAGACAAGAATGGACTTTGGGACAAATCAAAAGAAGACCAAAAGAACACAGGAAATCAAGGCAGATGTTTTCTTCATGGAGGAAGTCTAGAGGGAGGAACACATTCCAGACGTCTTGACCCAGCAGGAGCATTATGCAAAAGTGCTAACATATGCCATGTAAAAATATGGCAGCTTATCCACTTGAAGCAGCAGACATGATGAGCAATTTACTTTTGATCAAGGCCATATCAGAGAATATCATATTTTCTAAAATTATTTTTTAATAGTAATTGCAGCATGTTTAGAAAATACAATAGAGACTGATGAGCTTAGAAGAGTTTGGAGTTTGGATTTGATATCCCGCTTTATCACTACCCTAAGGAGTCTCAAGAAAGGGACGCGGGTGGCGCTGTGGGTAAAACCTCAGTGCCTAGGACTTGTCAATCGCATGGTTGGCGGTTCGAATCCCCATGGTGGGGTGAGCTCCCGTCTTTCGGTCCCAGCTCCTGCCCACCTAGCAGTTCGAAAGCACCCCTAAGTGCAAGTAGATAAATAGGTACCGCTTTATAGCGGGAAGGTAAACGGCGTTTCCATGTGCTGCGCTGGTGCTGGCTCGCCAGAGCAGCTTCGTCACGCTGGCCACGTGACCCGGAAGTGTCTCCGGACAGCGCTGGCCCCCGGCCTCTTAAGTGAGATGGGCGCACAACCCTAGAGTCGGACACGACTGGCCCGTACGGGCAGGGGTACCTTTACCTTTAAGGAGTCTCAAAGTGGCTAACATTCTCCTTTCCCTTCCTCCCCCACAACAAACACTCTGTGAGGTGAGTGAGGCTGAGAGACTTCAGAGAAGTGTGACTAGCCCAAGGTCACCCAGCAGCTGCATGTGGAGGAGCGGAGACGTAAACCCGGTTCCCCAGATTACGAGTCTATCGCTCTTAACCACTACACCACACTGGCTCTCTCTTATAGAAGTGTTTTTACATTTAGGAAGCTATATCTCTTACAGTGTAACAGTATGGATGTTAATGCTGTGCTTTTATTATGTTGGAAGCTGCCCATGGTGACTGGGGCAACCCGGTCAGACTGACAGGTTACAAGCAATATTATTTATTGATTTATTGATTTATTTCTCTCTCTCTGTCTCTCTGTCTCTCTGTCTCTCTCACTGTTTGCAGCTTCCCAGGTAGGTGTACACAGAACTGAAGCTTCAATTTGTGGTTACTAATTTTATCACTATGGCTATTTGTGTTAAAGATCTACATTTAGATAAAAGCTTTTGCAGCTCTTATGATCTTTTCTCTTTCTGAAATTTCACTTTATGGCAGCAACAACTCAGGGGACTTGGCTTGGTCTGGAAGAAGAGATGAATGACAAGGATTCCACTAGTATTCTGCAAAAATGTTAACATTAGAAAGTAATGCTGATATAAGGGATGCCAACTTAAATATGTGTGCGCACACCAACACTCTTTCATTTCTCACCTTCTTTCTGCCTGTTCCTCTCACTTCTTTCCACAATGGCTCTTTGTTCCACATGCTTTCCCTCTCACAATACCACATGCATATATTTCTTTTCATAACTAAAGAAATCAAAATTTGCTAGGTGTACAGCCATGTTGTGGTGCATTGGTGTAATGGTGCAAATTCACACCAAAATCTGAAAGCAAACAAGTAAAGTCCTGATCTGAAAGGCAGGAGGTAATACAGTCTCTCAACAGACAGATTCAGCTGAAGAAACCAGAAAATGGAACATAAGGGATAATGACTCATGGATGGAGTTTCACACTCCTCATGAATCCTTCATATATTCACTCTCTATGTGGCTGTGCCTTGGGCAAGAACTTGTATTTAATCCATCTAGAATGAACTGGGATGCTCACATTTCTGACATGACTCTTCCAAAGTTAAACACTGCAAAAGGCATTCCAAAAAACGAGAATCAAAGATGTGTTTCCTGACTGCTAAATCTTAAGCTTCACAAGACTGTCAATAAAGTGATAGTTCTGGCTTTGTCTTTTGGGCATCAATCCAATGACAGGTGATTTAAAACACTGATCAATATGCTACTATGCCATTTCACACAATGAGAACATGTGACCTGGAAGTTACAAGGAAAATCTGTTTCTCATTAGTTTTATCCTAAGCCATGCACTAGTCTGTCTTTTACATATTTGACAGCTCAAACAAGAGCTTAACAAGACAAAGATGTTGCTAGGTTCAATAATGCAGAAAATAGTTTTTTTATCTTCCAAATGTTTGTTTTTGGCAACACTTGAAAAATCAGAAATGTGAGATTGTGATGGGGCAGAGGAATAGTCCATGTGATGTATTACTTTCCCCCCTCTTTGTTTATTTCCTCTGCTGTTCTAAGAAAGCATTTTCTCCAAATAATTGCCGGGGGATACACATGTACACCATTTCAGCTCCAATGAATTCTCTTATTTCCCCATTCATGTATATGGCCGTGTCTCTCTTCCGT
The DNA here is from genome assembly GCF_964188315.1 of Podarcis muralis. Classification (NCBI taxonomy): domain Eukaryota; kingdom Metazoa; phylum Chordata; class Lepidosauria; order Squamata; family Lacertidae; genus Podarcis; species Podarcis muralis. The sequence continues at coordinate 40,223,949 of NC_135664.1, forward strand.
CTCTGTTGGTATTTAAATATAGCTTCTCAGCCTAACCTAGGAAGTGACCTACGTATCTGTACAAGGAGCTGGCTCCTCCTACCACAAACATGTTTATTCGTCCTCCTTTCTCAGTCACTCCATTCTAGTCCTCCTTTCCATCCAGTTGTCATGTTTTGTCTCACTGAACCCAATTCAATGTAATTGGGCTATTATGGAACTCTTTTGGGGAATCTCTGCCCCTTTAGGATATTTTCCTCTAAAAATTTCTCATACCTTCAGTTTACGCTGAGTCTAGCAATACCTCTCTTTTGTCCACAAGTAGTGTGGTTTTGGCTACATAAGCATGAGTATGGGGATTCTCAGATATGCAGTAGTACATGTTTCTTCAAAGTCAAATTGCATACTGTGAATGGTATAACGGGGGGAAATAAAGTATTAAATACATTCTAAAAACCTTTTAATGTCCATCTTATGCACTTTCCATTCAGTTTTCCTAAACTAAGCATATATTCTACAGTTTCTTCCAAAGCAGTCTGCTACTGTGTTTTCTGTGGTAAACAGGAATGAAATTTTAAAATGGTTTCCTGAGTGGTTTCTATTAAGTGCCCATTGGCTTACCCTGGCAAAATCCCCAAGCCACCTAAAGTCCTGAAACCCTCAGAAAATTCTGTGTTAATGTAATACCTGTGGAAAATGAAAATTATTCAGGGAAAACACACAGCCTTGTAGACATGACCTACACTATACAGTATATGTGAACTTAACTGCATATTGGCCTCCATAGCTGATGGATATGAATGATTTTTCTCCCTTCGGCAATCATTATTTAACCTTAACCTTTAGCAACACAAGCCCAAGTAGTTATTTGGATCTGCATCTCTCTCCCCCCCCCCCCCAAAGCAAAGTAAACTAGTTCCCAGAGGAGGGCAACCAAAATGGTTAAAGGCCTGGAAACGATGCCTTATGAAGAACGGCTAAGGGAGCTGGGCATGTTTAGCTTGGAGAAGAGGAGGTTAAGGGGTGATATGATAGCCATGTTCAAATATATAAAAGGATGTCATATGGAGGAGGGAGAAAGGTTGTTTTCTGCTGCTCCAGAGAAGCGGACACGGAGCAATGGATCCAAACTACAAGAAAGAAGATTCCACCTAAACATTAGGAAGAACTTCCTGACAGTAAGAGCTGTTCGACAGTGGAATTTGCTGCCAAGGAGTGTGGCGGAGTCTCCTTCTTTGGAGGTCTTTAAGCAGAGGCTTGACAACCATATGTCAGGAGTGCTCTGATGGTGTCTCCTGCTTGGCAGGGGGTTGGACTCGATGGCCCTTGTGGTCTATTCCAACTCTATGATTCTATGATTCCAATGATTTTGTATCAAAATCAGCTGATCAAAAGATCTTCACTTAGTCCCAACCCAAGTGGCTCACAATGACATTATCTTCTCTTTCACCTCAAACTCTGTTTGTAAAACAGGTGAGGCAATCACCTATAATCTTTGAGCTCAGAAAACTGCTGCCAGAAGTGCTGTAAACAAAGCTCCTTTGCTACATCTGAGTAAGACCTGACCTAACCCCCCCCCCCGAAAGATTTTAAGGTCTTTGATCCTTCTCCTCTTACCCTGCTCTTATCTCCTCTCAACCCCAACAGAGGGAGGAGGCGTAAGAGCCTATTTTTGAAGAAGACAGAAGTAGCAGCAGCAGCAGCATAATCCTCCCATGAGGATCCACTGATTTCTGCACACCTATCTTCCTGAAAATGAGCTGCATCCTAATCTCCTTCCTCAGACAAAAACTTTCAGCAGTCATTCAGCCATGGAAAGTAAGTGAACTTTTGCACAGTTGCCAGATGTGTACAAATACATGACATTACCGATTTGGCATTTTCTAATGCATTATTTAAAAACCAACCCACAATTCTAAGCATCCTTTTTGACGTGATTGTCCACATAGTGTAACATGACCTGGAAAGCTATAGTCACTTGCTTCCCAGCCTGTATACATGCATGTAGGATCACCATGTAGTATTTTTGTCAAGGCTGATAGGATTCTCTTTCATTTCCCCCCTGCTACAATCAATCTCTTATACCATCGCAGCTGAAAACATTTTTCTCTCATTATGTCAGCTTTTTAGCTTTACCCCCTTCTGCTATTATTTAGTCTTGAAAATTTTCAAGGAAGAGAAAATCATCATGTTTAAGTATGCCTTTTAATCAGAATGATTACACAGGAATTTTCATTCTTTTTAAATAATTTAAACATGTACCATCTAAGAGACTTTAACATCCCCCCCCCCCCCGCCGGTCCATTGCCCTAGTTCAAATTTAATTTCAAGGATTCTAAAGGAGGGGTAGTTATTCCCTTACTTTTGCTGCTTAGCAATTTTCTCTTGGATGCTTCTCTTGATATCCTTGCTTTTTAATTTTATCACATTATGCTAAGGATTGCTTCTATGAAAGTAATGGAAAATGCTACCTGAGTCTATGTTAAACGTCCTATTTTACTGGCACTTAAACTTTAGTAGGGAAGACTGACTTCATCCAATCACATGTGCTGGACCCTTGCATATCTTGCCGTATTATATCAAATGTCTATCTGGATCCAGTAGGCTATGAATTCCTCATTGCAAGAAGAAACAGTCCCAGCCACTTTAAAAGAGGTGATAATTAGATTGTCTTGAAAAACAAACTAGCCTAGACCTATTAACAAGTCCAAGATGGTCACAAATATCCCCTACCTAAGTAAGGTATTTGACTGGGTGATCTAGTTCTAGATTCTCATGGATAATGCTGATTTTCTATTTTAGTTGGGTTTTCTCTATTTGAGTTGGGTTTCAGGCCTGGTTTTGGAATGGAAAATGTCTTTGTTGCCCTGTGGGATGACTTTGCCAAGAAGTGCGCAAGGATTAGTAAAAAGGAAAAGGTGAAGGCTTTTAAATTTTATTTTATCACACCTTTATAATAGACATATTTGTTTGGCACTTTTAAATAACTGCACCAAGTTCTTCGCCCTGGCTGGTTTTATGGTGGTTTGCATTTATGCTGCTCTGTTTATGCTGGCTTTTAGATAGTTTCTCTACTGCTGGTTTTATTGTTTTAAACTTTGGATTGTATAATAAAAATGCATCATACATCTTATACATAAGATGCTGCAAACAACTTAGTTATACGGGCAGTATAGAAATGTGATAAATAAATACTATCATAAGAGTACAGACACATGAGTTGAGTAGAGTACATGTGTCACAATAATACATGTGTCAGTAAGTGCAATTTGCATCTTATTAAATGTGGACTGCAAATAGAAAACCCCTTTCCTCACCTGTGTGAAGGAGGATGTCTTACACTGCTCTGTTATGTCTTATATGACTTGTCTTGTTTTCAGACTTACAGTACACTCCTGCCTAGAACTACAATTCCCTCTTCTGCTATTCTAGGATTGGTTCAAGCATGTGAAAGGGAATTCCCATACATCTTCATTTTCAGGCAGGTAGCTCAGCTTACTTGTTCAGCTCTGGAGTGCAATTATGGTAGTCCTCATGATTCAAGGTTTGAATCAGAGCTAATAAAAATGTTTCCACTTTAAGATTTTTATAGACATGGGAATCTTTCAACAGCTACAGGCAAACATGGACACGTTTCTCAAAAGAGACTGATATGCTAACCCCAAAGAAAAATATAAATACTATATTTCAGAAGCTTGAGAAACATTTTGAGGCTCAGCTCAAAAATGAAAAAAAGTACAGACTACTCCTCAAATTGCACTCCCTTTCTAGTCTCTTTCTCCTGCTGGACCTAACCATCCCTTCCTTGTTCTTATGTTTATTTTCTTTTAACATTTCCTTTTTCCTGTTGTCTCTGCTTGGCAGCAGACACATAAATTATCTACTTGAATGGCATCTTTCTTTTCCTCAATTCTCTCCTGAACAATAAGCCCCCTTAGGATGAAATATTTTAAAAGGAGCCAAGTTCCTAGAACTTGGAAGCTAAAGAAGAAACGAAAGCCAATATACCACCTCATCTGCAGATTGGTAAACTTCCAGAATTTTCCACTCTAGTATTCTTCTTAACTATGGCAATAGGGCAATTAAAGTAAACCCAGACTTCTGTTTAGATCTTCCACCTTCCTACCTGGAAGGATCACAGTGATGCAAGAGACAGCAATGTACAAAGGGAGATGTCAGGAGCCAAATTCATCATCCTACAGTTCAAAATCTGCCCAAGCTGTACACTTTCCTTAGCACCTGGAGGATGGCAACAACACAGCCTATCCGAGAAGATACATAACTCAGAGCATTTACATAAAATTCCAGGCATGCATTTTTTAAAGTTTTATACCATTTGTATGAATTTGTAAAAAGAATTCCAGTGTGGGAAGAAGATCTCCCACTGACACCATGGCAAAAATCCTAGACTTCTATCTTGGCTATAAATCACAAAAAGAAATACACTTTCCTCACAATGTGAAGAAAACACTGGTTTTACTTTCCTATATTTCCTTGTGTAATATAGCCAGACTTTCATCCCTAAGATGCCCAACATAATATAATGTTTATTGCCCTGAACTGTCAGAAATTGTTTCTCTTTAGCATTCTTCTATCAATCAGATTCCAGTTGCTTAACTTCACACACAGAGACTATTCTGAAAGCAAATGTAAAACAAAATTCTCACATGAATATCAAAACATTTTCAACTACCTCTAAAAAATTGTCTATTTTTTCCTCCCAGGCCTGGTCACTATTGACATTTCAGACAGAATCATAAGCCAATAGGTACAAGCTCAACCAAGCCAGTTGCTATGGCAATGGCCCCGTGCTGTCTATATAAGTGATTAAGGCATGTCAGTTCAGCGTTGTCGGGATCTGTGTCAGAGTCAGTATTTGAGTCTGTCTGTGAGCTGGAGTCTGTGTTATGCCTTGAAACTGGAGCAACAGAAATACTTTGAACTTGTATATATCTATCTGTAGCTGCAAAGCCTACAAGCTGTATGTATATAAGAACATCTGGAACTGTATTACTGAAGCTTTATCTTCTGCAGCAGTAAACTGTTTTGGACCTTAAGGCACCTCTGCATGGTGACTAGAACTGGGGACAACTTCCGCTACATGGGTATCTCACCTCAGATTCCCAATATTAATGTAATATCAGCTCCTGGCTATACCCCAAGTGATCCACAAGAACATGAGATGGGCTCAAGCACCGGCTGTTCTAGTGTGTTATCAAAAGACATGATGGTATATCAACAGATTAGGTGATGCCAACAGACCATAGTGCAAACAGGTGAGATAATGGATGTTTGCTTTACTCTGTTTTAGCATGCAATCACTCAGTGATTCCCTAATGAGATCCTCCGATATGTACCTACTTCCTGCAGAAACACACAAATTGCTGACTGTGATCTGAATTGTAAACTGAGTCCATTAAACAGAAAATACAAGTACCTCTCAATGTAACCCATTTCTTCTCCCCAACCCACCTAATATAAAAATGTGTTTGTTATCACTACAGTGGTACCTCGGGTTACATACGCTTCAGGTTACATACGCTTCAAGTTACAGACTCCGCTAACCCAGAAATAGTGCTTCAGGTTAAGAACTTTGCTTCAGGATGAGAACAGAAATTGGGCTCTGGCGGCGTGGCAGCAGCAGGAGGCCCCATTAGCTAAAGTGGTGCTTCAGGTTAAGAACAGTTTCAGGTTAAGAACGGACCTGCGGAACGAATTAAGTACTTAACCCGAGGTACCACTGTATTAACAATTGTACAATGTAATACATAAGAGAAAAATAAACCCCACAATTTAGAATTACCTGTGCCTGATCAACAGACAGATTTTCATCATAGTCATATAGGCTATCCAGATCTTCCAAACCAACATCATATGTTTCAGAGTCATAAGTTACAGGACTCCTTGTAGGACCAGCCAAAACAGCATCAAAGAAAAAAAAATGCATGAAAATATTTGCAATGGCCTTCATTCTTCAGTCTCCTAGAGGAAGAGAGCATATACGTGATTATTAAAAATATAAATGCAAATATCATATGAAATATTATCCATAGGTTATTGAATACTATTAACTAGAAATGTGATGAGCTAAGGAGTTTTACAAATAATTCGATGTGTGTATACACAGTAATCGGTCACATGAGCCATGATGGAAATCAGGAGAGCGCAACACTTCAGAGAGAAACATTTTCAAATGATACTTATTCTATTTAGACATTCTACTTCAGCATATATAATTGGAATTGTTTGTCAAGTAAACAATATACATACTTGTACAGCTGGATGTATAAGGGCAACATTCCCAATTATACACTACTCTAAAAGTGATAAACTATGGCTCCATGGTTAAGAAGTCCTGATGGGATTCATATTGCCTCCTTTGCGGTCAGTGGACATCACAGGTGCATAGCTGTGCTCCATCGCTATGTTGGTTGAGACTCTTAGTGGGGTGGTTGTACAGAGCAGGTTGAATACATTAGGAAGAGTGATCACCTGGATCCAGAAATCAGAGGATACTCTAGGCCTGCTCTCCCCACTTCCCGCTCAGCTTCTTTCAATACTTTGGATTGTATTTTAGTGTTGTGGTCTCCTGTAAGGGACTGCTACCCTATAGCATCAGGTGCTCCCCTGACAGCTAGGAGTCCAGCACATATATCTAAATAGATACAGTTTGGTTATGGGATAAAGCCAGACCCCCATATGGCTCAAATGGGACTAATCTGCTCATAAGCATGGGCTCAGGCCACGAGATTCTGGGCTAGAAGTACGCTGCCTAAACTCTATACTGCACAGTAACTCATCTAGAATATCCTTCCTGGTTCTGCAATGAGTGACTCCAGGTTCATGCACATGTTGTTCCAATGGGCTGAATGCAAGTTCTGGTGGCAATGTGAATGCAGCCCATGAAACTGGGTTTTGAACTCACAGAGCCTCTGCATGCTTAAGCGTGCTGGATTGGGCTAGGCTATAACTATATTGTTCACAATTGTTTTATTGAAATCTAAAGTAGATCTGGAACACTGGTTTGAAATTTGTTTAAAATACTGGCCACCGCCCAACTAGTTAGTCACCCTTAAGCCAAACTGGAATCAATGTGCTTTGTTAGTTGCAACTAACTTGTGCCAAGCACAAATAGCTTTAGTTGGATAGGAGCCATGTGGTCTGAACATTAACAGTCTTCTCTTATCATTTTAAAGCAATGCACATCAAATTTTAAATACCCCTCCCCCATCCAATTTCCAATCTTCATTGTATCATTCACATACATTGAGGGATTTATATGGGGAAAGTGTGAATACACACACACATGCGCACACTGTATTTAAACTGAGAAAGCAGCACATGACTTTTTACACATTTAGAAGCTGTGCTTAAAGAACAGCACACAGTGTATGATATTAGAAATTCATGAGACAATTTGTCTTTTGAGGTTCCCTAGACTGAAACAAACTGATATTAAGCCTCTTGAAAGAAGGCCTTTGTGAAGCAGGTTTACACATGGAGGCATGAAATTCCAATGGGAATGGTGAACAGCACAAGGCACTCATTTTTCTCTTATATACTTTCCAGTTTTTTTAGCTACCTAGAAGACATAACCTACAGCCGGCAGACTCTCTTTGCCTATAACCAAGGGTTAACTGTATTGCATTTTTCAGAACTGATTTATTTACAGTGTTAAAGGTTTGTCTAAAGAGTTGCTCTACAGATATGCTATTATGCTGATAACTTAGGAACCTCTTATACGTCAATGAACTTATTTGGAAATTTTTGTAATAAATAGTATAAGGACAGTCTAACTTGGTTATTTTTTCTGTTTATTTATATTTCCAAACAGTGTGTTGATTTGTTCATATTGTAGCTTGTACTGTTTTTACTACTGCTCGTGTTGTCTAGAACGTCTAATTTGCAAAGTACTGGTAGTTGACTTTTTGTTGTTGACATTCTCACAAGGAGCTCTGAAGTAAGTCCCTGACTATCTAAATGTGCAAATGTAATGCTGAAACTGAGAGACTGTGTCTTGAACACATGACTGGACCCATGTCTTCCAGATCCAAAACCATCACAGTACCCACTGAACATACTGTTTTGTTTTACTGGAAGAATAAGAGTTTGGACCTGGCAAAAGAGGATATTATATCATATTACTATTTTATTGTTTTATTATATAATTTAGATTACATTTACAAATAAAAAATTATAATCTAGTATTTTGGAGCATATTTGGCTGTTGAAGACTACATCTAAAGAAATAAAACCACACCAATCTCTCTCATATACTATATATATGTCTCTGTATATGTGCTGTATACACACACACACACACACACACACACACACACACACACACCTGTAAATCTGCTTGGTCCACTAAAAAGTGCTTGTGAAATCTGTGTGTCTCTGTACGCCTTTTAGAGTATAAGCAAAATATTGGAACATACTGTAATTACACTGGCATCTACAAGAGCTGTCAAATATTTTGATGCCAATAATGTATTACTCTCTCACAGGAAGGTACTAAGAAATAGCCATATAAAAATAACATAAGGTACATTTTTATAATTCTAATTCTTCTCAAAATATTAAAATGCATTGCTTAAAAATAGTTTCTGCTTTTTTATATATAAAAAAATCCAGTTTGCTAATCAATAACGAAAGAAACAGAAAACCTACCTTTGGCTCTTGCTTTCTCAAATGGCACAGAATTACTCTGAATGCAGAGCCTGTGGTATTTGACCCTAACCAATGGCAGTGGGGTGCCTGGTTTGTGGGAGGGTGGTACAGGAAGCTCTCATCCTGAGAAAATTCTTGGTGCTTAAACACCTTCATATCACAATTTCTGAAAGAAATCTAAGTGCAAAAGCTAATGATGTAACTGGGTGCAATTTGTTTTTGCAGAAAGAGGATTTTAAAACCCATTACTGCACCAGCTAATACATCATTCAGCATTTCCAAGAATAAACAGAAAGTTCTGAACACTGGAGCCTGTGTTTTTTAAGCCTAATAGTAAAAAAGAAACAACTAAACACATTGCGTACCTTTTGTTATATAAGTTTGTGTTATTATTAATACAATTATTTATTATTTTATTATGCCAAATGAACATTTAGTGTGCAAAGTGTGTTTCAGGAAATATTTACATCCATCCTCTTAACAAGAAACTTGAGAAATACGATAATATTTTCACTAGACATTTGAGCAACTGAAGCTAAGAGGAAATGACATGCTCAAGGCCATCCAAAGAGCTCAGGGCTCAGTCGTTTGACCCAATTATCCCCAAATTAAAACATTGCAATAACTTCAGTCTAATCACCAGAAGGATTTTCCTCTTCGCTAATTATGATGATAAATGAAACCCAGTGCAGTGCATTCCACACAATGCGTATTTTAATCCCAAAAATCGCAACTGGAAATCATTTGGTAGGGTTTCACATGTTTTACCACATTTTAGCTCCTGTTGTCTCTTTGCAAGATGCTTTTCACAGTGAAACACATGCCTGCCATACTCAGAAATTGCTCTGGATTGACCAACACTGGTGCATGAGAAGATGCCAAGCAAGCGGTGTTCATTTTGCAGCCCTTGGTAGCTAGCTGACGTTCCCCAGAGTATTCGACATAAATTTACACATATCTTTCTTCTTTAATCTTTAACCCAGCTAGTGTAGAATGCAGCTGCTAAACTGGTAAACATGCCAGCCCTATGGAGCCATCTGACATCAGGCTTGAAAGCACAGTGACTGTCAGTGTGGGCCCAATTCAAGGTGTTAGTACTAACATATAAGACCCTACATGGCTTGGACCCAGTACCTAGAGGTGTCTTTCCCAGTATCATCTACAGTGGTACCTCGGGTTACATATGCTTCACGTTACAGACGCTTCAGGTTACAGACTCCACTAACCCAGAAATAGTGCTTCAGGTTAAGAACTTTGCTTCAGGATAAGAACAGAAATCGTGCTCCGGCGGCGTGGCAGCAGCAGGAGGCCTCATTAGCTAAAGTGGTTAAGTACGGACCTCCGGAACGAATTAAGTACTTAACCCGAGGTACCACTGTATCTTGGATCCTAGAATCAGTAGTTGAGGGCTTGTTGGTACTGTTACCACACGGAGCTGCCTGTTTAACAATGATCTGTGACAGGGCCTTGTCAGGGGTGGCTTCCCATTTGCAGACTGCCTTTCTAAGTGAGGAGTATCTCTCATTACTGATTTGCAGGAGAATTTTTTATTTAAAAAATTCCAATTGACCCTGCCATTTGATGGCTGAAAGACATCCAGGTAACCCTGAGATTGCTGATGGGAGTATATTTTTAACTTTTTAAATAGAATGTTCATAAACTATTTTTAGTTTTCTTTTGTAATATATTCTTAGTGCTTGGTATGCTGCCCTGGGCTCCTTCGGGAGGATGGGCAGAATATAAAATAAATAACAGTGACAACTGTTGCCAGCTTTGTCAGCTTCTGTACTGCATGTGGAACACAGCACCTGCAAGTCTGGTCATCTTTTGGCATCTTTTCCTACACCTCAGTCAGCAAAGTGCCTTAGTGAAGGCATGGAGAGGAATTGAAAATGTTTGTCCACAAAGTTTCTTCCTCAGTGTTCCTGGGGGCACAGACTTCCTTCCGAGTAACAGTGACTTTGGTGACATGTTGGTGAAAGGGGCCCACACCATAATGCTGGCAGTCCTTCTGGGTGTAGTAACTTCGGCAACTGGGCTTTTCCACAGCCAGTTCTCCTCAGGAGGAACTGTGGCACTTTTGCAAAGACGGCCATTGCTCTCTCAAGGCACAGCCTTCTCAATGCCACATCCACCCACACCCTGGGTATGAGATAGGTCTCCTACTTCCCTACTAATAGACTAAATAACTAACAAGCTCTCTCAGTTGCCCTGTGATGTTTAGATAAAGGGGGATATAGAAAATAAACAGATGGGCCCCCCTTCTTCCCCCACCCTCTTCAACCTAGATGGGGCTGTCATTTCTTAAATGGGTCACAGATTGTATTGGAGAAATACAATTTATTTAACCAAATAATAGCAAACAGAAGTGTTCAGGGTAAACAAAAGAAAATACACAAGTGCGCCCCATATAAAGACTATAGTAAGAGAGGGCCTTGTAGTATAGTTAAAAAAACCACACAAAAAACCAGGAATTCTAGCTGAGGCCTAGTTAAGCCTGAACTCTGCAAGATATTTCTTCATCTCTGAGAGGCCTGCTTGCTAAGTAATTATTTTGAGATCTCCCTTTTCTCTCTCCAAAGTATACTGTTTGTCAACATTCATGTGGCCTTTTCCTTGTGCGAATCCCAAACTAATTCCTCCCCACAACTCAGGCTGTAAAGCATCAAGGTATATTTCCTATGGCTTGATGTAGGTTAACTGTAGATAAGACTTTCAGTACATAACAAAATCATTTTGCAGTTTGAACAAAGGGAGCTTGCGCTGAATATTTACTGGATGCTAGTGGGCATTTATGTCTTTTTTTAAATCTTCCCCCCCTTGCAATCTCATCTCACTAACTCCCTCAGTCTTAGTTAGTTCTCTTTCTTCACACCCAACTCTAGCTCTAGCCCTGATAATTCTCCCCTCAGAGTGTATATAACTCCTCCTTTGCAGGGGTGTTATTTCTGGGTGGGGAGAAGAGGGCTTATCTTGCAAGGAAAGGAAACAGGTTACTCCAAACTAGTTTTCTTCAGGAAAGCAGAAAGACAATTGTAATAAATGGGCTTCAGGTTGATAAATGGCTTGAGTGCAGCACAATAAGCAGAACCACCTGGATTCTACCAGCTGAAGCAGTAACTGTGGTGGCAAAGCTATAACCGGGTATTTTATTAATTGTATTTAAAGTTCTGAAACATTTATATACATGTGGTGTGGTGCAACTTCCCAAACATATCCTACATAAAAATATCCAGGAGATAGTGAGCTGCATTGACATTTAATTTCACTACTCAAAGGAATGGCTGCCACATGCACACAAATCTTCCTGCAGTGGCTTCACTATTTCATATGTTAATCTTAATTCATCTAGAGTAAGGACTTGTTGACATTATTAATGTTGTTGTTGCTTCTTGCATTTTGCAGAGTATAATGGACAAAATAATCCCAACTAAAGCAATGAATTATTACATGCTTGATGCCAACAGATGACCATGTGGAAGCAATCATTAGGTGGTGCAATTTAAAGTTGTTTCCATGTGGCATCTACAATGAACAGGTTTATCTTCCTTCACAGATGTAAGAAATTAGATTAAAAGAGAGTGTTGGGCTGTGCTCATGACCTGGTTGCCAGAGGAACTAGGGAACACAGCCCAAAGAGATTGTCTTCACAGCTGCCAAAGATTAATCTAAAGAGCTACAGTAGGTGAGGTTCAAAAGAATTAGTTACTTTTTATTTTGCAAGTAGTTATAATCCTGACAACAGCATTAGTAACTACTCCACTGCTGCCACCTTCTTTGCTGTCACAACACACCAGTACTTAGGTAGTGTCCTGTTTTGCTTTTGTATGTTTAATGACTATATCACAGCCCATTGCTTGGGTAAGTGAGAGGGAATGAAACAATGAGAATTAAAGAATATCTTAATGTGCCTTGGAGAGGAGTAAAATCAAGAAACAAATGGTTGCCTTCAGTTTTTCTATTGGTATGTTCTGAAGCTACACTCAACCAACTTCCAAGTCCTAACATTGCCTTGTTTCCCTAAACCAGGCCTAGCTGAATGGATTTTTCTGGAAAATGGGTTCTGAAAAAGAAAGTGCAGTTTTACAAAGGATACCCAATACAGCAGATCTAAAGGACATTAATTACAGGTAAGAATGTTGACTTCTTGTATTCAAACCTCTTCTTCATTGTAATAGTATTGATAGTACACCATTGATATGCATGGCACTCACTGTACAGGTCCCTGTCCCACACAGCTTACAATCTAAATTTTAACAAAGGGAAAATAGAAAGGGGAAGAGAAGTGAGATAAACTTGCCTCTAACAGGGAAAGAATATATGCTAATGCATTTTTCACATACTGGGACTTAGCTTATATATGGAATAAGTACTAAACAACCCCTTAGATACATATCCTTTAGATATGCCACTTCACTATAATTATATGAAAACAGTGTCTTTTAAAAACTAATAATATGGTTGCTTTTTTAGTAGATTGTTGATGCTTTCTTGTGTTCAAATGCTTCACTCTGGATGATTTGGAATGAGAAAATCTGTTGCTGTGCTCCATTTTGTTTTGTTTTTACAACCCCAGTATGTTTCAGATTATTCAACTGTAGCATATGTGTGGGTGTGGGTGTGGGTGTGGGTGTATCTATCTATCTATGTATCTATCTATCTATGTGTATATTTTTGTAGCTTCAAGAAAACCAACATTGGGAATAATTGTCTAAATTTAAACGAGTCTGTCATGACTTGAAATAAACAGTTTTAGTAGGCCAGTTCAAATTCTGCATTTGTTATGTACTGCAATATTTGGGAAAAATAGTAAGGGTAATTTATGTTGTCCTCTCCCATCCCCCCACAAAAAATATATTAGAGGGCTTGGGATATGAATCTGATTCCAGGCTCTGGAATCTGATGGAATCTGATTTGGAATCTGATTCCAAAGACCTAATGTCACTCTGTTTTCCCAAAATCTGCCATATGGGAAATATTTACCATCTGTTCCCAGTTGTTAGTATCAGTTATACTGATTGACTATTGTTTGCTTTTGGCTCTCATGGACAACATGTCCAAACTGGATGACAAAAAATAGTGGGGAGAGGGGATAGCACAAATTAAAATGGCAAGTTCTTCATTACTATGTGTAATGAAACACTGATGTCATGACAGTCCGATTCTGCAGTTTGGGAGTCCAAAGACTGAAAATATTTTGAAAGGGCATGTGAATAAAAACTAAGAATTCTGTTTACGGATTTGTGTCATTATAAGCTAGTACAAATGCTGGACTACAATACACAGTAGATTTTTCCATCTCTTCATCCAACAACTGGTGATGGCTGGGAGTGGGAGGAACAAAATATCTCGTGTTAGTTCAGTGCATGCTTCTTGGACACGTGGAATACTGCTGTGGTCTGCTGTGTCAACCTCTCCTGCACAGTTGAAGCCCACCATAATTGAGGATGAAAGAAACGGAGTTGGGGTGGAGGTTGAGAGCCAGCCAAATCCATGATAGGTTGGCTATTGTGGATATGCTGGTACAGTACTAGGTAGGGAAAATACTGTAATTCAGAACTCAAAATAAAAATATATGAAGTGTTACTTGTGGAGTTGCATACCATTAGACTACAGCTTCAAAATGGTGTTTGTTTGTTTGTATCGTTCGGTACTATTAGGTTGAAATCCTAAACATGCTTACAGTAGGCTTTACTTCCTAATAAGCATCATATGATTGTGCAGTTCTGTCTCAACAGACTTTTAATAGACTTTACTGGTTAAATTAATCAATACTAAATATACATTAATAATATCTCATATGCCACTGAATAAAGATGCATAATATATGATGTAGGTTTTTCCTATAGCAGTTACTTTTTCTCCTTCAGCCATGAAATATGAGACTCTTTGTTATATAAAACATAGCTCTTGCAAACTTTTCCTTTAGACTTGCCAGTGATAGATGATTTAATTCTTTCCAGCTACACAGTTGGTTGAGTAGAAATTTCTTGCATGTGGTACATAAAAAGGACAGATGGGTGTGATCCTAGAGATGTGTGTCCCTTTTTACAACTGCTATGGATATTTTTAATACAAGTTCAAGGGATGCATTAATTACGTGAAGTTGTACCTTGTGATGTGCCATTTGTAATTTACTTTGTTAGACATTCATTTATGCTTGAGTTGTAGTTCTTTTGCACCTTTGAATGACCATTCCTCATCATTAGATTCTTTAGACACAGCTGTTATTGTTTATAAAAGTTGCAAAACTGATAAACCTTGCTGTGCTCCATCCTCAATTCTTTTCTGTTGGACTTTCAAGAATACCATGGAGTTCACATAGACAGTACTGCAAAACAACAACAACAAAAAACACACACAACAAAAAACAACAACAATCCCAGGAACTGTTGGTGTTGCCTTGAATTGGTCTTATGCATTATAGTTTCCATTTCTTGCATACAGTCATATAGCAAACATTTTCTATATTTCTGACACAGATTCTTAATAGTGCTTATCAGCATATTTTATATATGGGCAATTCCAAAGAGATGGTAATATTATTTTACTGTGGCAACTTAAAGGCAGACTAATTTAGACTTCCATAGGCAACAGCATAGGGATGCGGGTGGCGCTGTGGGTTAAACCACTGAGCCTTGGACTTGCCGATCAGAAGGTCGGTGGTTCGAATCCCCATGATGGGGTGAGCTCCCATTGCTCGGTCCCTGCTCCTGCCCACCTAGCAGTTTGAAAGCACGAAGTGCAAGTAGATAAATAGGTATCGCTCCGGCAGGAAGGTAAATGGCGTTTCCATGCACTGCTCTGGTTCGCCAGAAGGGGCTTAGTCATGCTGGTCACATGACCCGAAAGCTGTACGCCAGCACCCTCGGCCAATAAAGCGAGATGAGCACCGCAACCCCAGAGTCGACCGCGACTGGACCTAATGGTCAGGGGTCCCTTTACCTTTACCTAGGCAACAGCATGGTATAAGTTCGCAGACTGGAAAACCTTATGCTTTTATGTATTCTCTTATTCCCCTCCCCAACACAAAAAGCCTGTCAGTGCTTTGGGTCATTATGTATATCTGCACTTATCTTATTATCTAGTGCAGGATTGCCTTTGGGTGGCAAGGTCATCAGTTGCTTCTGTTGTAGTCCAATAATCTTGGACAGGACGATGATTGGCTTCCCAGAGTAGGGCTAGGAAACATGTAAAATTTGCAATGGAGAGAAAGGAACATGGCCAAGTGTTCAAAACTAAATATATGACAAAAACTAATTAGTGAGTCACATTTCTTTATTAACATCATCATCATCATCATCATCATCATCATCATCATCATGTAAAGTTGTTTGACTAAAAATAAATTACTATGGCTACTGTGGCTCTAGTTATGTATAATTTAGCATGCAAATCTACTTTTTCGGAAGGTAAAGATAACATTCGCCAAGTAGAGATGAACAGATTTGTCAATTTCAGTTCCCCTTTCTCATTTTTCCAATTTTAAGATCAGTTTGCTCCATTTCTGTCAGTTTACATTTGGTTAAATAAAGCCTGCACAAAAATTTGAACACAGTTCATGTGCATTTCTCCTAACAAAATCATTTTTTGCAGTTTTTCTTTGTGCACTTTTCAATAAACAGATACCTAAGGCTGCTTCTGCTGTTCATGACCAATGATAAATGAAATGTGTTTCTACCAATGCTAGTGTTTTAGGGATGTACATAACTTGCATTCATCTTCTTATAACTCTTCCCTCAAAATCCCTTAGATGGTTTGCTAAGGTATACCTTGAAATTTCTTACAGGTGAAATTTACTGGCAATTCTGTTGGTATATCATGAGGGAATAGTACAAGTAAGAAAGTACATGTTTAAACATCACTGCTGGTGGAAAGCCATGCTCCATGCATATGGAGCTTCTGAACTGTATGATTTTACATGTTCATTTTTGTAAAGAGAGATGTTTGGCCCTATTCTAACAAAATGAAGCAGTGTTGCAGCTGTTAAAGTCTTCAATATAACACTTTCCGTGAATGAAGAGGGTGGGAAAGAGATTTCTGCTACTTATTTTTATCATTAAACATGCTATCTGGCATCTACAGCAATGCGCTTTTTTTAAAAAAAAGATAACAAAATAAGCAATTATATATTCTACTTTTGCTTAATATGTGAAATGTACTACACCTGAATCTGCAGGCCAATATGTATAGAGTGTAGAAGAAGAATGCCAAAACTTTTATTGAACCCACAGCTAGATAATACATTTGAGTAGCAAAAGCATCGTCTTAATAGAGTGACATTTAAAATAATTGGGACAGGTTGGCTGTACCAAGAAAGTATTTTTGAGAAAGAAAAAGAAGTGATGAAACACTAAAAATCAAAAATCAGACTCTATGGGGGGACAGTATAATTGACCGAAAAACACCTGGAAATTCTAACAAGTTTAATGCCAGCAAAACCTGTTTACTAACGCAATAATGGTAACACTAAGCTGTCCTTAAATAACAACAGCATGAAGAAGTCGGAAGCATAACATGAGGTCAAAGGGAATTGGAGGTTTGATTTCATTGCCATCCAGGCGGAGATAGCGGAGTCGTGGTAGGTTTCTCTCATAGACATGATCCCCTGGGATAGGAACTGGACATATTTGGGTTCCATTAATACCTAAAACAAAAAAACAAAACAAGAGCATAAGAAAAGTGGTTGGGAGTCATAGTCCTCCCTCCCCACAAAAAACTCCCCAAGTAAATATTTCAAATATGATCCTGTAAGATTAGGACTTGTTGGAAAGCCAGAGGAATCACAGTTCAGCATTTGTTTCCTTCTATTTTTTTTATCATGGAAGATGAGAAAGGTAACAGAGCAAATTAAAAGCGGCTGCTGCTCAGCAGTCACCAGGTGATGAGGCTGCCTGTTCCCTCTTAAAACTTGGCAGTATCTTCTTCACCCCTTGTGAGGAGTGGTGTCTAGTAATTTTGATTTGCCTGGGATTTGAGTTTTCTAGCGTGATTGTTCTTTGAACTAGAAGCTCTTAGTGTTTCCCATCTGTAAAATGGGTAAATTGTTTTTGGAAACAATGGCTAATTCTGTAGTGCTATGATGCATGTGTGTGTGATAATGTGACTCGATGTGTGATTTGTGGTTAGGCTCAGTAGCTTATGGTATGCACTAATTGTTTCTGTTTTATTCTTGTGATGCAATTGCAGTCTGGTTTGCATTAAGCTGATCTTTGTTGGCCTAGTATCATGCTTGGATGGGTTGTTTAATGGTAAGGGTTCTGCCAGCACACAAAATATCTGTGTACCTTAGGTCAGGGATGGGGACCATTCTTCTGTTAACATGTATATTCCTTCTGCGGCAATCTATGGTGAATTGTAAATCATTATTGTGTGAATCCATCCCTTTGGCTGTTCCTCCAGCTCAATCCTCCTCCTCCTCCTCTTCCTCTGCCTAGGGGCTTCCATAGCCACATGAAGTTAAGCTATGGGCCACAGAGTCTGCATTATTGTCTTAGGTGAGCAGAGCATTCTGTGGGCTCTGCCCTCTCTCTCCAGTTAATAAGACCCATCTATATTTTACTTTGGATTTCTAACCATGTGCCAGAATTTGTTTTGTGGGAGCTGACCCTATGTTCCTTGTACTTGATCCTCATCCCGTTATATGTGATCACAAATATGAATGCTGAACGCCAAAAGTCCAGAAGTGAATGCTTCCATTTCCGAACACGCCTTGGAAGTCGAATGGCTTCCGAGGCGCATTTCTCAAGTTTCCCCAATGAATTTGCTGACAGACCTTTGGTCCTCGGTTTTCGAACATTTCGGAAGTCAAACGGACCTCCGGAATGGATTACGTTCAAAAACTGAGGTTAGACAAAATAGGGCTTAGTCACTAGCCAATGGAATTTACAGTTTAGATCAAATGTACAGAACTTGTATTTCTGAAATACATTAGGTTCTCATTAAACCAGAGCTGGTCTGGTTTCATGTTGCTTCTAATACCTATACACTTTTGGACTTGTGAATGTGTGTGTGGGGGGGGGCATGTGTGCACAGCACTGCAACATTTGTGCTATAAATGGGAGGAGTGTGGGGGAGGGGTATTTATGTGGAAAAACTTCTGTCTGAGATTGCTGATATGCACTTACTGTCGATCCTGTTGTTGTCAAGATAAAGGTGTTCGAGGTGAACATTGATAGATGGGATTTTGGTGAGTTCATTGTAAGAAAGCTGAAGGTCAAGAAGAGATGAAATGTTAAATATTTTGGATGGTAGACCTTTATCGGTTAACTTATTGTTGTTCAGTCGAAGGAAAATCAGTTTGAGCGTTGCATCAAAATAATTTTCTGGTATTGCTTCAATGGAGTTATTGTCCAAAAACAGCTGTATTACATTAGCTGGAGGGGTTGGTGGCATTTTTGTAAGTGAATTTTGAGCGATGTTGAGTAGCATGAGGCTGTTAAGTCCTTGGAAGGTGTCACTTGAGAGAGTACTGTCCAACAGTTTGTTTTGATGTAGATCTAGCGCAGTGAGGTTTTCCATATTGTTGAAGACCCCTGCAGGGATTGTAGCGATTTTGTTTCTTGCCAAACGCAGCTGCTCTAAACTCAATGGCAATGGAGCAGGCACTTCTTCTAACTCATTATTCTCAAGAAATAAGTAGAGTAGATTTTTCAAGTTGCCGAATACACCCTTTTCAATTCCATTGCTGGTAATTTTGTTGTTGTTCAGATTTATCCATTTTAGTTGTGTGGCATTCACAAAAGATTTCCCTGTAACTGTTTCAATGAGATTGTTTTGGAGGTAGAGATACCAGATTCTTGCTGGGATGGCTGGAATTTCTTTAAGTTCCTTGCTATCACAATATAAGGCATTTGGGAAACTAGGAGGGCAGAAGCATTCTTGTGGGCACTCAAAGCTGTAGAAAGACCAGTCATATGTATCAGGCTGATCATACATTGGCCTGATATTACGAGTCCACACGGTATTGGTCAAGAAGACTACCAATAGTCTGGAATACAATTGTACATTCATAGTTAACCTTGGAGAAAAGGGGGAAACAGTTATAAGAAAGTATACATCTCCACAGTATCTTTTTCTGAAAGCAACAATGTGCATTCCTTTATAAGGGTGAAATGCTGCCTTGCATGGTGTCACAACTTTTTTCAAGAGAAAAAAGAGGGGTCGTATCTTAAATTCAGGGGGAACTACAAGCTATGACTCTAAGAATAGTATGTGTCAATCTGGATTTCATTCCTTTTCTAGATAGTGTGTGCACATTCAGTTCATGTTTAAAAGAAGCTAGAGACGGAGCTTGTTTCTCTTACTGAATTTCACAAACATTTAAAAACTTGCCTTTCTCTTATTGAATTTCACTAACATTTAAAAACTTGCCTTTTTCCAAACTAGGGAAAATATTTCACGTGCAAAAATCCCAACATCACCCAAAACAGAGGTGGCATACAGTGACTGACATAATTGCCTTTATTGACTGCTATCCAGTCCTAGTTTGGTCCTCCATGAAGAAACTCACATCTTCTTTTGTACTCCTAGATGAGAAGGCATGTGGATCTGATTTTCTAGGCCTGGTTCTCATCACACACAAGAAAAAGATCAAAGAATATTTTAACAGCTGCTTGCTGGGTATGTTCCCTAGAAGTCTAGAGAGCTCTGTTTGAAAACCTACTCCTCTTCTTCAATCGCTCCCCTGTGCCCCAAATTATTGGCTTTCCTCTTTAAAATGTAAATTACTTAGGAAACAAATTCTCTCTAGAACTTCACTTTTATTGCTTGGCCACGTATTCAGATTTCTTTGTCCAGTTCTTTTTTAAATTGTTCACATTAAAACTAACATTTTCCATAGCTATACATTTAAAAACCTAACATGCAAGCCAAGTTACTACAATGCAGCAGTAATTATACAGCAACAGTGCATCCCAAATTTTTATGTCTGTCTTGGTTTTCTAAAAGTATATATAACATTTCAAAAGAAAGAAAGAAAATAAGCTGGATAAACTGGTGCAGAAAGGTTGGGGTTTTTTTTGGGGGGGGGGGGCAAAGTATTAAAGAAAATCATAAGTCATAAGGATCACTAAATCAAAGGGAAAACCAATGCCTTCCATGGGTTTTGGTGTTTTTTTTAAAAACGGCTGCTTCTCTAAGTCATCAATTCCAACAGCTGAAAAGAGCTAACAGGCTTTGAAACTGCTGTCCACAAAATAGCAGAATACTGCCTGAAGTAATAAAAGAGAAAGAAGAGCAAGTGAGAGAAACTAAATTATTTCCAGAGAATGTCATACTGGATTTAGCACAATGTCTCTGACATCTTTTTCTTACAAGAAATATATACCAACATTGTTATAACGAGTAACTGAAATATTTTACCTTGTACAGGTTAGGTGATGATTTCTGGTGGCTGTTGGAAATCATTTAAGTACAAAAGTCTTTGTTTCCTTTTAACATTATTTGTAGTCTGAGCTCTTGTAAATTTGTAGCATAAAACCCTAAATATACAGCAGTAATCCCCAGACACATTACCCAAGACACCTAACATTCTGTTGTTTCTAATTTGACAATGCTTGAGAATCTAGCTTACCTCAGCTTTCTTGGATTCTCTTCTGTTCTTCCTATTGGTCACTGCGGTTAGACTGTAAGAGGTTGACTCAGGCAACACGCAGTGTTTTATGAATACAGCCTAATATATACGCATCAATGACTACAATTGTTAACCCTTAAAATAGCTATGCACCTCAGCACCTTCATGCTAAAGTACAGGAAATCCTGGCTTTCACATCAAACAGTTGCAGCCCTTAAGGTCATTCCCAGAGATGTTAAACTCAAGTTTTAAAAGAATGAATAGACTGGGCAAAAGGAATCATTACTACATATATAATAAAATGTTAATAAATCATTTTCATCTTAATTAGGGAACAAAGCATTAAAACTAGTGCCATCTGTTCCTGCGGAAACCTTTTATTTGATTATGATCAAATACAGATGCAGGAATGTTTTTAAAGATATGATTCTTGATTAGGAAAAGTAAGTAAGATTATTTGCTAAGAAATTCTTTCATACTCTTAGAATAGTTTGATATAATTTGATGCTTATTCTGCATATGTTATTTTTGAATAACTTTCCAGAAATGGAACTGACTTTCTGCCACCTGATCTAATTTTTATGCTAATTAGTATTAAGCATAAAGAGTTTTGCAGCAAGAAGCATGTGTATCCCACATGATACTAATAATAATAATAAAACAAAACATAAAGTGGTCTCCAGATTTGAAGAATCTTTTTGCTTTGAAATTGGCTGATGCAACTACTAAAGTGTGGTAGGAGGTAGTTATTGGAATGGTGCCTCTATGCCGTTACTGATGTGCAACAACTTGCCTGTAGTGTTCTGTTGGGGCACAAGGCACAAGTATCAATAGCACTAGCATGGTACTCGCCCAACCTCCACCTGCCACTTGCAAGGGCGCATGTTTCTCTCTGCTGTTGGCCAATAACCACAGGCAGATTTTAAGACAAAAACATTACCAATCTAACAACCTGACTACTTGTCATTTGCAAAACAATTTTTTTTAAAGAAACTGTGACTGAAATATTGACAGCAAAATGTGTTTCTGCTTAATTAGTAGGACTTGGGGTGGAATTCAGTGTTGGGCTAGTACAAGTGTTCTGCCTGTACAAGCCTAGCAGCTTGCTACCCCTCTCTACCCACTGCGTGTTATTCTGGGGGTTCTCTTACTCCCACCCACCCCCAACCCAATTTTGATAGTCGGGAGGGGAGGGCCCTGGGGAGGAAACATTCTTGCTTAGGGTTTTCAGTCCTGGAGCATGTTGGGTCAATCCCTCCATTGGTATCTAAGTGCTCCTGTAATGCAAAGCAGTTTTAGTTCTAACTCTGTGGCGTTTTGGTTTAATAAAACATATAATTACAATGTTTTATAGCATTGAGTTCTTCATTCCTCAAAATAGTAGTGATAAAGGAAGAAAGCCAATGACAGGTGTCATAGAAACACTTTCAATGTGATCCATGGAAAGTGTGCTTAATTCTACAATCAGGAACATGCTTACTTGAATTCCATACCCACTGTGTGATTTAATTTCCCAGGTCAGGGTGTTGGGACTTGATTGTTCCCATTAGAACTTGTAGAATGTTTGTGCATCTTTAAACGGACAAGTTCCATGGATTCTAGTGGGGTTAAACTATGCCTAATCTTTCTTGTATTCAGTAATCTTTCTTGTATTCAAATTAATCAGGGAATCATAGAATTGTAGAGTTGAAAGGGGATCCTAAGGGTCCTCTAGTCCAACCCCCTGCAATGCAGAAATCTAGACTAAAGTACCCATGACAGAATGCCACCCAACCTCTACTTAGGGTTTCCGGCCTCTGATCATCTTGCTCACCCTCCTCTGCACAGGTTCCAGCTTGTCATTATCCTTCTTAAATTGTGGCACCCAGAACTGGACATAATGCTTCAGGTGTGCCCTGACCAAAGCAGAGTAGAGTGGTGCTATTATTTCCTTTGATCTGGACACTATACTTCTGTTGATGCATTAGAATAGTATTAGGGTTTTTTGTTGTTGTTTGTTTTGCTGCTGCATCATACTGTTGACTAATGTTAAACTTTTTAAAAAATCAAACCCAAAATGTGATCATAATATGGTGCCTTGCATGCACTGTATAGAGAAGCATTCATATTTGCACCAAGGAATTGTGCAAGCTTTTGCAAGGATGCAGAGTAAGAGCCAGACTAATTGTGACATTAGGAACACAGGAAGTGCCATATACCTGTTGGCCCATCTAGCTCAGTATTGCCTACACTGATTGGCAGGGGTAGAGAGAGTTTCAGACAAGAATCTTTCCCAGCCCTATGTGGAGATGCCACAAACTGAACCTGGGGCTTTCTACATGCAAATCCATGATCTCTTCCACTGACCTGCAACCATTCCCTAAAATGCATATTTGAATTTAACACGCACTGCTTCTTTTTATAAAATGCAAATAGCTGCTTTTTATAGTGTGTGATCACTGTCAAAATTGAAGCATGTATGGAGGGAATTTTTTTAACCCTTTCTTGTTTTGATCTTGAATAAAATAGCTGCTCTGAAGCTCCTAATAGAAATACGGTTTCGGAATAGTGATCTTTCTCATAGCTGCAGCAGGGGAGGAAACAGTTAAATTCACACTTCACACATGCTGTGATGCATCCTCTCAACAATGGGTTCTGTTTGCATTTTTTAAATTTGCACATAAATGCAAATACACTTTTAATGTCATGTCTGGTTTGACCTCTATTGGTTCATTTAACACAGGTTTGTCAATTGCCTATTTTACATACCCTCATCTTTATTAATAAGGGACACTCTAGTTTGAGCCTCTGGGCATATTCTTGAGGGAGGAGGCAGCGTTGCAGTCTAAGTGTGAAGTCATAATGGAAAAAACAATGGAAGTTTGCAGAATATGTACAGACACCTAAGATGTTATGTATTGTGATAGCTACACATTCCGGACAAATATACATTCATTTAGTGCAATATAAACATTTCTAATAAGCAGACTATTGTTAACAAATGACCGCTCCCCACATCAAATGGGGTTGCCTTCTATGTGATCACGTGCAGCCCCCCCCCCCCCCCCGGATCCCAGTGCGACTCCTGGTAGTTCGGGCTGGCTTCATCCTCCCCAGGCTGGATACCTGGAGGTCTCTGCCCACCTCAGCCAATCTAGATTAGGGTCATCATGTAAGGGTGGAAAAACCCTTTTTCTGTAGAAATATGGGATGCCTCAGTAACATATGTATCAGAAACTGACTGCGACATGCACATTTTTTTGTGTTAGATTAGAAAAACTAAATAAAACCATTTATTAGAAGGAATATGTTCCAAGGACAACCAATCAATATGCCCAAACTTTTACAAAAGAACTCAGTCAAGGAAAGAATTGGAGGTGAATGCTCCCACTTCAGATGTATTTGGAGCACATCCAAACAAGTTTAATCTGAAGTGGTCTGAACCAAAGCAGCTGGAACTGCTTTGGAGATTTGGAAAGGTTTTCATTTTTAGGGTCCTTCCTCAGGTTGATACTTTGATGTAGCTCCCAGATTTGACTCGGATGTTATCCATAAAGTGAAAATGCGAGGTAGAGTGGGTGGGGTGTAATTCTGTGACAGACAGCTTTATTTTCCAACCAGGGAATAACTTTACCAGGGCTATTCCCCCCCCCCCCCCGCTTCCTGTCACAGTGCTTTTGGAAGGATGTAAACGACCATGATAAAATACTCTTCTTTGCTCTTTGTGACTGACAGCAGCAGTGCACAGGGTGTTTGTGGCTCCCAGAACTGTTTTGAGAACCATGACTTACAAAAAATAAGACATTTTAGTGGCTCTTTTGCCATTAGTATCACATTAAGCACTATTAAGCATAGTATTTTATTTTTAGTACACCTGCTTTGCTAGAGAAAAAGTAGCTTAAGTAACTTTTCCTTACACTGAATTAGGTCTCACTCAGTAGGTGATTTTCCTGCCATCCTATTTGAGATTTGCTTAAAACCTAGAGATGCCAGGATTCAACCAGGGACCTTTGCATGCCAAACATGTGCTCTACCATTGAGCTACAACTCCTCTACTACCAATTTGAAGGGTAACATCAACAGGCAGGAATGAAAAATAAATTAGAAACACAGTTGTATAGAAACTTTAGCTATTGTTTTATCAATTTGGCTGTGATATTGACCAGCTTTCTGGGAAAAAATTATTCATTGTTATTCTAAATGAAATACCAAATCTGGTTTGAATTTGTGCTTTTATGGGCTTGTCTAGTACTTGTATCTAGCAGATGGATTATTTAGAGGAAAATGAAGCCACGAGGCTCTTTTACAGAGTCTGGGACTTGAGAGTTCTAAAAAAATGTATCCATCATACACTAGAAGCAGAGGCAGCTGGTATTAAAAGTGTGGATTCTACATCATCATCATCATCATCATCATCATCACTTAATTATTAAAAATATCTCTAAGCAGGGTACAAAAAACTGAAGCAACAACAGACAGCTTAAACAAAATATTACAAAAATACAATTACCTATAAAATGTACATCCACAAAAGTCTCACAGCAAGGAGTTCATGGAAACAGCAAATATCACCCTAGTTATCTCACTCTACTTGTTTTTTATGGGCAGGCCTAAGGTAGATGGTACTTCCTGAGGCTGCCAACAGCTGTGTCCCACTCAGCTGCATTCTCTACACTCTGTTCCAGGTACAGAAGATTTATTGAGTTTCCCAGGGGGTCCTAAGGATGGGGAAAGGCACGCCCTTCACTCACAGCTCTTTCTTCACCCTCTGTTTCTCCTCCTCCTCCTCCTCCAGATCCCATTGAAGCAGTTAAACCACCATAACTTATTTGTGTCCACCATCCTTAAGCTCTTCCTACCTATTCTACCAGAGGTCTGCCAACAGAAGTCCCACTCATTTAGCCACAACTGCTAAATGATTCAGAGGGAGTACACTTCTGGATGCAACATGCAAGTGACAAAGAGGCGTCTTTGGAGGCGGGTTCATTAGGGTGAATGAGGCACTGCCCCACCAGGCTCAAGCAGCCCCCATCCTGCTGTATTTGGAGCCCAGAAGGAATTTGTCTGCAAACAGATTGGCCCCCTTTGCAGGTTTTGCCTTCCTGATAGCAATAGTCACAACTTTGGCAGAGGGAATCCTAGTCTAACAGCAGGTGGGGGGTGAAGTGGTGTGTCACCCCAACCTCAGAAAAGGCGTGTTCACAGGGTACCCCATTAGAGAGGTCTAGATCAGGCCTAGGCAAACTCAGCCCTCCAGATGTTTTGGGGCTACAACTCCCATGATCCCTAGATCAGTGTTTCCCAACCTTGGGACTCCAGCTGTTTTTGAACTACAACTCCCATCATCCCTGACTAGCAAGACCAGTGGCAAGGGATGATGGGAATTGTAGTCCAAAAACAGCTGGAGGCCCAAGGTTGGGAAACACTGCCCTAGATAACAGGACCAGTGGTCAGGGATGATGAGGATTGTAGTCCCAAAACATCTGGAGGGCCGAGTTTGCCTAGGCCTGGTCTAGATGGAAGTCTCTGTCCAAAAGCCAAGGCATTTGGCTGATGGTCCATAGAGCTGCCTTCAGCAGCCTGGGGGCCCTCTGTGTAGGTCTGCATCTTGTGGATAGCCCATTAATCCTAGGCTCGACCCTGTCATGCCTCAGCCCTACACCAGGAGGCTGAGAGGGATATACACCCAATGTTTAAGCCAAATCCTACCTCCATCTGGATTTGACAAAGTTGTGACCAATTTTACAATACGAGAGCGTTTTCTTGTCCAGTTTGTTCACTTTCCTTAATGCCTTGATCCCTGGGGAGGGTTCACTGTGCATGGGTCTGCAATAATATTGTTATTAGTGGAATTTGCATCCTACCTTTTTCTGGTGTTTGAGCTTCAGAGACTTGCCAGCAATCATTTAGTTGGATTGGATTTATGGCTGAAGTTATTTAATTTTTTTTATCACCCTTCATCCTAAAATTACAGGACAGTTCACAGCATAAAAGTACAAAATGAGAACACAAAATGCATAAAAACAAACCAATAATCCCCCCTTCCACCACCACCCCAATTTAAAAGGCCATAGAACGTTAATCAGCCAAAGGCCTGTTTATAGAGAAACATTTTTGCCTGGCACTTAAATGTAATGAAGGTGCCAGGCAAGCCTCTCTAGGGAGAGCATTCCACAAATGGAGCCACTGCAGAAAAGGCCGACTCTCATGTTGCCTCCCCCCGGACCTCTCATGGGTGAGGCTCATGAACAAGGGCCTCAGATGATGCAGGGTCCAGGTCGGTTTATATGGGAAGAGGCAGTCCTTGAGGTATTGCAGTCTTGGACTGGAAGCTGTACCTATCAACAAATATCCTGCATCTAATAACCTGTGACATCACACACACACACACACACACACACACACACACACACACACACACGTTTTCCTCGTATGCTGTGTCTGTTGGATTTTGTTTCATATTTGAAACATCACTAGTGACACCAGTCTGGTATTTTACAATTCTGAGTTGCCTTGTTTGTTGCACCTGCTCCAGGAAGGAACACTCTGCCCTGTACGAACTGGAGGCTGCAGCAGTCAACTCTGTGGCACCCAAGTTCGGTTTCTAATTGATGCTTCATAATGAGTCTGTGTATAACCCCAGTAATTTTGACAATCTGCTATAGGCATTCATTATTGTACACAAAAAGAACATGTTAACTTGGCTGCTGTTAATACATTTCCAGCTTTATTTAGCATGATCTATAATGGTCATTTTTAGCATTTTCTTGCTGTTTCTTTACCATAGTGATTCCATAATGGTTTTGTGATTCTATGCAAGTGCTTAAGAATTATGTTTCTTTTGGCTGTATAATTTATCCAGGCTGGTATATCAATCTTGACATAAATCTGTTTCATAATTTGCACAAGGACCTGGTTGTGTTGTTCACAATGTAAAAAGTTGATCCTGATTAAATTATAAAGTAGATAACCAAATGTCTGCAAGTGTGTCTGTAATTTCTATTCATTTAGCAGAAATACCTATGTCAATTGGCAATCTAAACAAATAGTAGACTATATGGTTGTCTGAATCATAGAGTCGTAGAGTTGAAAGGGACCAAAAGGGTCATCTAGTCCAAACCCATACAATGCAGGAATCACATTGAAAGAACGCTTAATATATACCGTAATTTTGGGAAATTGATGTCTCTGTTTGGCACACAGAAATTTCAGTGAACACTGGATAACCAGGGGTAAGAAAACTGTGCCCCTCCATTAGTTACTAGACTTCAGCTCCCACCACCCGTGACCACTGGCCATGTTTGCTGGGGCGTTGGAGTTGCATGGGAGTTGGAGTCCAGCAACATGTGAGGGGCCACAGGTTCCCTAACCCTGCTCTTATGTTAGAAGCATAAAGGGCAGGAAAGCTGCACTCAGTACCACACTGTCAGGGAACTGCCATCGGAAGGACAGGAGGTGGAAGGGCTCACTGAGGTTGAGAGAGACTTAGCAGCTGGAGAGGGAACCAGCAGGGGGAGAGAGGGAGCTCTGAGGGAAAGTGAGTCGGAGGGATGGCTCAGAGACACTTCCAGCGAAAACAGTGGGGAGGTTTCAAGACCTCCTATAGGGACACCCACTCCTCGCCGGAAACTGTCGCGCCGAGAGTCCAGAAGACGTGTTTCCGTTAAGGAGCTTTTATGCTGGAAGAGATTCCGTAAGCGCCCACTTTCGGATTCTGCTAGCGACTGACGGAGCCATGCTTGAGGGGCTCCGTCGTAGGCAGAGGTTTGCGGACTTGGCCAAACTCTGAGGGACTAGGATTTTACGCACAAGCTGCTCATCATCCCATCACACACACATTTAAATATTTGGTCTCTGCTCTATGTCTCATTTGGATACTATGCTCCCTGAGTACTTGAAGGACCATCTTTCACCGGGCAAACCTGCCTGTACATTGAGGTGCTATTGATGGTCCTTCTCCAGGTGTCTTCACCTTTAGAAACTGTGGCACCTCTTTCTTCCCCAGTGCAACCTATTGCTGTTCCCCAGAGCACTGGGATATGAGTATACTCCTGCAACATTACACTCAATGGGATTCCTACTATTAAGAAAGATGAGTTTGTATTATATTTTACTGCTTGACCTACTGTATTCTTATGCTAACATTTTATGGGCGAGCATGAGGAAGGAGGGAGATGCAGCCCAAGATAGGAGAAGAGGTGGTAAGGGAACACCTAGCTACTTTACATGAATTCAAATTTCCAGGGCCTGATGAGCTGCACCCAAGGTTATCAAAGGAGCTTGTGGATGTAATCTTTGAGAATTCTTGGAGAACAGGTAATGTCCCTGCAGACTGGAGGAGGGCAAATGTCCCCATCTTCCAAAAAAAAAGGGGGGGGGGAGACCCAAATAACAGGTAAGCCTGATGTGACATTAGAGGTTTCAAAGTATCTGGGCCTGTTGTTTTTCAACATCTTTATAATTGACTTGGATGAAGGAATTGAGGGGATACTCATCAATTTTGCAGATGATACCAAACTGGGAGGGGTAGTTAATGTCACAGAAGAATTGTTATAATCAGGATTCAGTATGATCTTAACAGAGTGGAGAACTGGGCCCATACTAACAAAATGAGGGTGGCCAAGATGATCATGGGTCTGGAAACCAAGCCTTATGAGAAATGCTTGAGGGAGTTGGGTATGTTTAGCCTGGATATGAGGAGACTGAGAGGAGATATAATAGACATCTTCTAATACTTAAAAGGCTGTTACATGGAAGATGGAGCAAGCTTGTTTTCTCTTGCTCTGGAGGCCAGGACCCAAACCAATGGGTTCAAGTTACAAGAAAGATTCTAGCTACTGGAAACTCTCAGAACATTCAAAAATCCATCAGATTCCATAAGTCTCCAGGGGTAGAACATCTTAATAGTCCACCTGCACAGGCAAAGGTTGTTGCTATGAGATAAAACCATAGGTTATCTAACATCACACTTGAGACCACTTCCACCACCTCAGTCAAGGAAGCTATTGGGATGCTAGGGCAGTCTCTGCATCTGGGACCTCCTTATTGTTTCTGCCACTGTTTCTGGTCTCCGGTCCAGTAAAACTTGTATAATAAAATGAATTTGGCATTTGAGTGGATTCAGAATTTCCTGCTTCTAGTGCTGCAATAAAATAGGTTTCTGCCATACAGTATGGCTAGTCTAAATTCTCCATACAGAACTTGTGTAGTTACATTTGAAAGTATTGGCTGCAACCCTGCACATATTTGCATATGCTTATGTCCCACTGATTTCCTGGGAGTTCTATGAAGGTTATTATGAGAGTATCCTTTTATCCATAATTCAGCTCACTGGAATTAGATACAAGGCACATAGTAGATAAGTTTTGTTTTGTTCTGTTTTTAAAAAAGAACTTTTAAAACTATGAAATACATAAAACAATTTATTTGATGGAGTTGTAGTCTTACAATAATTCAGCAAAATATAAAATAGTGTATTTTTTGGTTTGTTTTCATCTGCACTTACTGTTTTCTAAAAATGTAAACATACATTGACAATAATTTGCACTCAGTATTTTTATTTGCTATTTTTTATTTCTACAATCATGTTAAATGTAGCATGCAAATAACTGAATAACAATAATGGTGTACATGTTTCACTGTAAAGTAACAATTCCATTTTAAAGATTTAAACAAACCACACCAAAACATTTTTTACTGATTAAATATAAAATGCGTTAACAAAATAAAAACCTGGAAAATGTTGCTTTTTTCAATTCTTTGCATAAATCATAGTTAACTGGGGTTTTAAAATATGTTTTTGTATGTGTTATCAATTTATATAGCTATACTGATTTATTGCTTTCCTGTGTAATATAATCACAACAAGAAAACAAATCAAAGGAATAAAAGTGGATGAGAACCTTTGATTTGAATATAGGAAAATAATGTACATATATTGGTCCAGCCCTAAAGTACTAAATACTCTATCTAGATCAGAATATGCCTGACTTCTGCAAACCTGAGTTAGGACTGCACACCTGAGTAGGACTGCACACAAGGAGTGGTGTGTGTTTATCCTGCATGTACAGTGCTTTTTAAAAATATCCTTTTGAAACTCAGGCTGTACTTGTCTAGAAAAGAAACATGAAAACAATTTTGTCCACAATCTATGGGGACTTCCTAGCTTTACAAAACTTTGACCTCACAGATTTTCTAGAACAGAAGCATTCTTTTTAAAGGTGGCCATGCTGCTTGTTAACAAACACAATTGACATTCTGCAATACGGCATTCTAGCTTTAAAGTGTGGTAAATTATGAAAATGGAGGTGGCCACTGAATGAAGAAATGCACAAATCACTCCACGGTGATATCAGCAGCCATTCGGAGACAGCTGTACATTTCTTGAGGAAGATCAGATCTTGTGAGATTATTTGCATCCAAACGCAGATGTCTGACCCTTGAGTAGGCTAGCGCTCCAACCACTTTGCAAAAGCTGCTCACTGGAAATTCTGTAATATCAAAGGCACATTATTAGTAGCAGAATCATATACAGTGGTCCCTTGGTTTAAGAACAGCTTAGTTTATGAACAACTTGGATTAAGAATGCTTCAGACCTGGAAGTAGGTAATTTGGTTTGTGAACTTTGCCTTGGAAGCAGAACATGTTCTACTTCCTGTTGAGTGTGTTCCATTTGTAAATTGAGTCCCCCACTGCTATGGGAAAGCACGCCTTGGTTTAAGAATGCTTTGGTTTAAGAACGGACTTCCGGAGCGGATTAAGTTCCTAAACCAAGGTACTACTGTATCCCTCAAGTGGTATTCCCTGGAATGTACCAAGATTTTGTATATTGAAACATATATTGGCTATTGTATTTCTCTTCTTTGCAATAACATAATGATTGTGGCATGTGATCATCTCATAGACATAGTCAAAGGGATCCATGTCTGTGTTCTTAGATTCATAGCTAATTATAGAAATAAATGAATTAACATCTGATACTGTATTATTTTAAGATATTTTCTCTACAACACATGAGAATTATGCAATTCCTCCCCCTGCTGCATTAAATTATAATTACTATCAACAACTCAGTATCTCCTGAAATTCTTGGAATTAGTGAAGTTTGCTAACAAATATTTCAAACGGAGTGTTAGTGTTTTTCATTTTGTAGATAAATTGGAAGGGGTAGCAAAGTTATTAAATGAAGATAATTATTGCAAAAGATTGTGGAAACAAACTGGTGATTAACAAATTTTGGCAATCAGAACAAGTTTTTTTTAATTACTACAATTTTAGGATTCTAAAATTGGTCTTATAACAATTGTAAATGAAAGATTTGCACTAGATTTGAGATAAAGAGACAGGGGTAAATTTATAGAATAAATTCTGTAATTTTAAACTCGAGACCTCATTTGTGGTCCATTGTGGTCTGGAAGGTTTCCCTCAATCTTGTATGGGGTAGATTAAAGAAGTGCTCCTTTAGGGAGAGATTTGCTCAATTGAGACTGAAGGTCTCATCAGAGTTTTAGCTGGCTGGTAATGGTAACTGTAACTAATACTTCCACTCATAAATTTGGTTTTATCTTTGCATTCTTTGGCACTAGTTAAATTTCCATTGCCACTGAGGCCAAACTAGACTTGATGCAGCAGTGGTTGGTGGGGCTGCACAGGTGGGACTGTGTTGGTTGAGCTCTTGACTTCCCACTGCCATGCATCACTGGGCCTGCACCATGCTGAGCTCCCAGCTGCCTTGCCCCCACCCTCCACTGCCGTAGCAACCAGCAGTGATGCAAATCATTGGGCAACCAGGAGAACAATGCAGCCCCATGTGCAAAGTCCCATCAAGTGCTACTGGTTTGATGACAAATCCAGGTCTGTTAACCCAGGTGGCTGCCACACAGTTAAAAAGCAGCAGAAGCACACTGTGACTTGGAGAGGCGAAGTAGAGGTAAAGCTGAGGTATTTTACTTTCTCAACAGTTGTTTGGCCACTACAAAACTGATTAAGAGCTGATTAATCTGATGAAGCACACCAAAATCAGATAAAATATACCAAAATACAAATTGCAGACATTTTAAAGAAGAATGACATGAAGCAACTGAAAGCATTCAAAGTAAGGCTAATCATATATTACTGTCCTGCAATGAGAACATCAGTCTGCCCATAAAATGGGGGGAAATGTTTGAGTAGGAACATTTTATATTATTATTCTTATTTGACTGCAAGATGCAGATTGATGTGATACCTTTGCTTGATCTCACTGGAAACACCTGGAGATTTCAAAATGACGACCTGTTGATGTATGGATGCATGAATATGAAAAGAACTTTCTATACAATCAACCATGGGTTGCCTTGCTGGGATGGAACAGATGGGAGACCATTTTGCAGTGACACAAGTCCTCTCTTGTCTGTAGGTCTCGGAGGGTAGTGCTTTGAGGACTTGTGTTCAACCCATTGACTGAGGTTCCACAGGGTTCAGTTTCATCCCCTTTGCATTTCAGAATATTCATGAAACCACTGGGAGAGACTATCTGGGAATGGGTTTTCATCAGTATGCCAATATCTTCTTTCAGTTGTATTCTGGTGAAAAGGTTCTTACAAGGTACTCCAAAACACTGGTTATGTAGAGCTAGGGTATCTTTTCTCTCTATGTCCTGGAGCAACAGAAGACATTGTTCTTTAAACAAGTTTTTGATTCTGTTGCTGCTTAACTTACTTTATTGATTGATCGTTTTGGCTCTTGGATGCTGTTTGTAGTCTATTGTGTTTTTGAGATTACAGTATTGTGATTTTATGCTTTTTATATATATTGTAAGCTGCTTTGAGCAACTCCTTTTTGGGATACACATTTTGTATAAATAGGAATAAATAAAGCATCTGCTTTATCAGGAGCTCTTTAAAAGTGTGTCAAATATCTATCATCTAATACATTTTATATATATCAAGCACTGTACTAATAATCATGGTCAAGCTGCTAGATTTAAGTTGTCAGGCCAGCGTTCAGTGGCCATGTGCAAATTTAGCAGTGTTTACAGTTACTAAGACTGAACACTGGCTGAAGCTGGTTCCTGGTTTGGTGCTGTAGTCTAGACAAGGAGAAGACTACTGCTTAACTTCTATTCACCCAATAACCAAGAGGTTGTATAAGTTTAGTGTTTATACATTACCTTGGGTACCCATGGGCGCACATTGTTTTTCAGAGTCTTCTAGTCACCCTTTCCCAACTCTTATTCTGAAAACTAATAGCCACAAATGAAGAGGACCAATAGTGGCTGCTTGTTTCTTTACTGCTATGCCTCTTTCCAAGTCTTCTTTTTTGCTTTTGCCGGATTGTTTCCCTTTTACCATGACTTATTACTCCAGCAAAGAAATTTCAGTGAAGCGCATCTACAGTAGACATGTTCCTTGTGTTGATTTTTTCAAAATAAAATTTGACACCTCTTCACCCCATGCTAGTTTGATCATGCCATTAAGAATGCTTTCACTGGAATAAGGATGGAAAGTGTTAGTGGCCCATTCTGTGTTATTTGAGTCCACTGGCAAGTCTTGCATGAGTTCTCATGCATCTGTTGAATACCACAATGCTCCCTTTAGGTAGTTATAGCTTTTTATTTATTACTAGTAGCAGCAATAGCAACATTACAATGACACTTCTTTTCAAATAATTTTCACCTAGCGTTTTCTTTTTAGGCCTATTTCTGGAGTCATCACTTAGCATCCTATTCGTTAGATGGGTTTTTGGTTTTTTTGTGCAAATTCAGATCATAAATGGGTGATAGCCAACATTAGTCATGAAATAGACCAATTGAAATGGTGGACTTAAGCCCACTGATTTCATTGGGCTTAGTTGGAGTATGACTAATGTTGGATATCACTCAATATCATTAATTGATTTTCCCATGTCTTATGCACTGTCTACTCTGGACCAAAGTAACTAGTACTTATTGGGACTGGGTACAGCCTCCTAGCTACCTCATGACCTCAATCCATGGGTTCTGAATCAAGGAGACCCACACTGGGCTAAAATGGGGACCACCTGCCCAGCCCTGGATCTGGTCCCAAAGTACTTTGGAGGGGGGAGCTTATGTTTAATTTGGGGTGGGTTTTGGGGGGTGGTTGTGTGTGTGTATGTTTTAAGCCCTAATTAAACATACAGCCAGAAGGGGTTTTTTTTCCTCTTTCCTCCCCTCCCAACAAATAGCAGGGTGTAAATTCTGTGGGTATTCCTCTGCAGGCAGCTTCTTTGGAGCCCCATTGAAATTAATAGGAGAGCAAGCTGGTGCTCAAATGAACCCTAACAATTAGAGATGGGATTGTGCAAATAATTTTCTAAGTGAACTATGCCTACTTATGTTGCAGTAGAATGGATTTATGGTTTTCATAGATAGTAGATACGTTGAAGTATATCACAATTAGAAAAGAAAGCCAAAGGGGGCTACTAAAGCAATGCTTCCCACAAGAGATGGTAAGCACCAAGTTCATGCCACACTATGAATTGAATACAGGTTATAAAGATCACCTGCTTTCTCCATCTAGTGCACGTATTATCACCATACAGTATTGTTTAGGACAACCAGAACTACTTTTCTGAAAGAAGAAAAGCACCATTTTTGTCACCAGGTGTGTTGTTTTCCAATGTGCCACCTTCAGGCAGGTTTCATTCATCTCCTCCAGCACTTTGCTAGGTGAGACAGAATAAATGAAACTCCTGTTTGTGATTATTATTTGTTCACCAGTGAATAGATTTTTTATGAAGGGAATCTCAGATCCCACTGCTCTTAATTCTAATTCTTCATATTATTATTCATATATTTATAGTACACTATTCTCAATTATTTTGATACTGGTTTTGTTGGTTACAAGTTGGCATCCCAATGTGCATGTCTTGTATAATTTTTGACATCATAAAATACACAAAGTGCTGTATTTTAGCAGAACTATATTCAGGCAAGAAGGTTGGTTCGTCACTTCTGTGGAAATATAGCAGGGCTGGCCCACTATGAGGTAGTGGCTTCTGCTAAGTTCTCATGAGTTCTTGCCAAAATACCATGAGATCTTGTGAGATCTCATGTGCTCTGCAAGATCTCACTGGAACCCATCCTCGTGGCTGCTTTGTGGTCGCAAGCATGCAACTCAGGTAAGGGAAAGTTTGGCAGAGATAGGGCTTCAGTGATGGAACCTTCCCATGTCTCCTCAGGTGGCAGAATGGGACGGGCCACCCCTGACCCTATAGTTATCTCTGTGAGGAAACCAATGTATGAATGCATCCTGGAAATAATATCACTCCCTGTAAGGAGTACTAAGCAGTGCAGGCAGGAGGGAGTTCCACAGGTCAAACTTAAGGACACACCTGTTATTTAGCTAACATTTCATTGTATCACCTTTACCTTTTTTAAAAAAAGGGAAACATTACTCACTGTTTATCTGATTGACTTGGAGGTAGTAGTTTTCGAGATGCTCATTTACTGTTGGAATGCTCTTCAGCTGATTATAGGAGAGATCCAGCTCAACAAGGGTAGATATATTGAAAGCATTGCCTGGTATTCCAGAATCTGTCAACTTATTGTGAGATAGACGTAAATACTGAAGATCTTTAAAACCCTGGAAATACTGATCAGGAATGTTGGAAATCTGATTATTGTCAAAATATAGCATCATTAAATTAGGGGGCAGTCCCAAAGGCAGTTTAGTAATCTTATTAAAGCTCAAGTCAAGATACAAAAGTGCATTTAGGCCTTTAAAAACTCCAGAAAGTGTATCTTCAGACAGTTGGTTGTGCTGTAGGTGAATGACAGTCAGATTCACTAGTCCTTCAAATGTGTTGGGATTGATTTTTGAAATCTTGTTATGAGTGAGTTGCACGTCATCCAGAGTATTGGGAAGTGGTCCAACAGCTTCGGTTAAATTGTTGTTATTAATATGAAGTTTTTTCAAACTCTTTAGCTTGGCGAAGACTCTGCCTTTTATTTTTGAATTTTCCAGATGGTTATGATCTAGGATTAGCCACTCCAGGTCTGTTACATTATCAAAAGCTTTCTCTTCTATGCCTTCGATCATATTATGGCGGAGATACAGGTATTTAATTCCAGGAGGAATAATTGGGAGACTCTTCAGTTTAAGATTGTCACAATACATGGCTGATGGATAGCTTATAGGGCAAGTACATTCTGGTGCACAGACTGCTGTTGAGTGATCAAACATTGAAACAGCATAACCATAATCAGGCTGTGGAGCATAATACCCATCATAATCATATTGACAGAAGATGCCACTAATCAAGAAAAGGAAGAAAGGAAGAGAATTCAGATGCATCTTTGCAGTGTGTGTTGCTCCTGTTGAGGGGAGATAAAATGCATACAGTTACTTGACTGGTGATTACAAGAAAGCATATCAAAATAGTAAAAATAGAAGTTCATTTTTCTATAAAGGGATGTATGGAAAATGAACTGACTGTATGAAAGTGTAGTGAAATTCGGTGCATTGTTAATAATTATGATGGATAGAGAAATTAATATAGCTCAGAATATCTGTGTTCATATTCCAGTCAGGGATTGAGCCAGTTGGGATACTTTGGGCCTGTCAATGTTTCAATGTAACATACCTGTCCATGTGAAGATAAAATGGGATCACCCATGTATGATGACCATGGTGCAAAGTGGAATACAATGTCATACATTATCTGTTACAAGAACTTCTTAATACATGTCCAACATTCAACATAGATATCACTTTCACATAACCATCATGTGCTAGACCATTTTCTTGCCTCAGTAATGGACTGGATGAGAGCCAATAAACTGAAGCTCAATCCAAATAAGACTGAGGCACTGTTAGTAAGTGGTTTCCTAGACTGTATGGGTAGGAGGTGGCCTGTTCTTGATGGAATAACATTCCCTTTGAAGGAGCAGGTATGCAGCTTGCAGGTACTTCTGGATCCTTGAGGCTCAGGTGGCTTCAGTGATACAGAGTACCTTCCATCAGCTTTAGCTAGGGGCCCAGCTACGCCTCTATCTGGACAGGGATAGCCCAACTTCTGTCTATGCTCTGGTAATCTCTAGATTAGATTGCTGCAACACATTATATGTGGGGCTGCCTCTGAAGATGGAAACTTCAACTGGTGCAGAAATTAGCAGATAAATTGCTAACCGGGGCAAGAAGGTTAGAGCATATAAAGGCAATCCTGGCCCTACTGCACTGGCTGCCAATTAGTTTATGGGCCCAATTTAAAGTTCTGGTTTTGATCAGAAAGCCTTAAACGGCTTAGGACTGCAATACCTCAAGGACTGCCTCTCTCCATATGAACTGACCTGGACCTTGTGATCATCATCTGAGGCCCTTCTTCATGTCTCCTCCACAAGAGGTCTGGAGGATGGCAACATGAGAACAGGCCTTTTCTGTGGTGGCCCCTCATTTAGGGAATGCTCTCTCCAGGGAGAATGGGACGTGGGTGGTGCTGTGGGTAAAAGCCTCAGCGCCTAGGGCTTGCCGATCGAAAGGTCGGCAGTTCGAATCCCCGCGGCGGGGTGCGCTCCCGTTGCTCGGTCCCAGCGCCTGCCAGCCTAGCAGTTCGAAAGCACCCCCGGGTGCAAGTAGATAAATAGGGACCGCTTACTGGCGGGAAGGTAAACGGCGTTTCCGTGTGCTGCGCTGGCTTGCCAGATGCAGCTTTGTCACGCTGGCCACGTGACCCGGAAGTGTCTCCGGACAGCGCTGGCCCCCGGCCTCTTAAGTGAGATGGGCGCACAACCCTAGAGTCTGTCAAGACTGGCCCGTACGGGCAGGGGTACCTTTACCTTTACCTTACCTCTCCAGGGAGACTTTGTTACATATATCTAGGCGCTAGGCAAATTGGCTAATTAAACAATCTGTTGTCTTTTAAACTCTGTGGGGCAGGTGTTGCTGTTTTTGTTTGTTACTATGGTGGGTATTGGGACATGGGTGGCACTGTGGGTTAAACCACAGAGCCTAGGACTTGCCGATCAGAAGGTCGGCGGTTTGAATCCCTGTGACGGGGTGAGCTCCCGTTGCTCGGTCCCTGCTCCTGCCAACCTAGCAGTTCGAAAGCATGTCCAAGTGCAAGTAGATAAATAGGTACCGCTCCGGCGGGAAGGTAAACGGCCTTTCCCTGCGCTGCTCTGGTTCTCCAGAAGCGGCTTAGTCATGCTGGCCACATGACCTGGAAGCTGTACTCGGCCAATAAAGCGAGATGAGCGCTGCAACCCCAGAGTCGGTCACGACTGGACCTAATGGTCAGGGGTCCCTTTACCTTTACCTTATGGTGGGTATTTATGTGCTTTTAGATTGCAGACTTCCCTGTAATCCTTGCACGAAGGGTGTTACATAAATTTAATAAATAATATGTTATGAACACACACTTTGGCATGCATTCATGTTGTTGGATCAGACTTTATTGGGGGTGTGCATGTATATTTGTAATATTTGTAATAATTTCACTAGGAAATCAGAAAACATTAGGAAATGGATGGATAATACATATTGGAAATAGCAAGTCTTATTGTATTTTTGTTTAACATGTTTCATTTGAATATGCTGGTTAACACATGCACTAAAGCACGTTCGCATACTGGATGGAACATGTGTCTTTCATGTAGTTCCTTATTTGTTACATTTTAGGTTATTATAAATATATTTGACTTCAGACTTTTCCCAAAGCAAGAGTTCTTTGTAGTAAAC
The DNA here is from genome assembly GCF_964188315.1 of Podarcis muralis. Lineage (NCBI taxonomy): Eukaryota > Metazoa > Chordata > Lepidosauria > Squamata > Lacertidae > Podarcis > Podarcis muralis. The sequence continues at coordinate 40,263,828 of NC_135664.1, forward strand.
GTTCCTATTGTTTCATAACATACACCTTTTTAGGATACCTCCACAAAGTGGGATACTTTATTTGGGTTTGATGAGGATAGGCTACTTGAGCATTTCAGCTGTTTACCTTTGAAATTCCACAAGTAACAATTGCATCTCAAAACTTGGGAACACACTTCAGCCTGACTGTCAGTAGTATTCCAGTCATTAGTGCAGGGGAAATGTGGCCAAAACGTATCTGCACAACCTCAGAGTGGAATCAACTGAAAACTTTTATGTGGTCAATTGTCAACTTAGTACTCATAGGAGCTTCTGTAAGTCCATACTGTTCTCAATGAAGAAGAGTTTGTTTTGGTAGGGGTAGCCTTGGCAGAGGCATACAGGATAGGTTGACATAGAAGTGAGATAGAAATTTGGGGAAATTAGCAGAATGAGTAGCACAGAAATTTAGGAAATCAATAAATAAATGCTGCCCAGAATATGGTCTGAAGGCAAATGAGGCCATCATCACCTTGCTGTAACTAAGCAAGTCTGGGTCTGGTCAGTGTCTGGAAGGGGGGATCATCTGCGAACCTCATGTATGCCCCTTGGGTTCTGTGATGGAAGAAAGGCAGGATATAAATGTAAGAAAAGGAATAAATGCCTCCATGGAAGCTAATCTTTGCAGTGCAGCTGCCACAGCTGCATTAGATTTGGACAGCCATAAGCAAATTTCATGTTCTCATGTTACAAGTGCATATTCTTTTGCCACTTGATTTTTTTGCCCTGGATAAATATGCCTAGCAACATCTTAATGGAATGGCTGGATCGATTGTGTGCTGCACATGAAAATAAAAATTTAAAAACCTATTGCTTGTACTAATTACTTGTGCAGCAAAAGCTTTTTTTGCCCTAGGCAGTGATCATTCTGAAACTCTGCATCCTCTCCATCCCAGAGAAATTTTAAAATATTGCCCTTGAGACCATAACATATAAATGCACCTTATTATTTAGCTGTAGCAATTTATTTTTAAAATAAAACATTTCTTTGTAGATCTTTGAGAGAACTAATAGTTGGATGTACAGAAAATGTTGGGCCTTGGTATGTATTTATGAAATATAATTTATTTATTCAGTGAATCCTTGCAAATTAGAGGTAATTAGGACCTTGGAAGTTTTGACAAGATAGAATTTGGGAAATGAAAGACATATGGATGAGATGGTTGAGCTTCCATTGGAGATACTGGAAAGTTTTCGTTGATTTTAGTGAAGTTAGACAAATACTCAAACAAAAGGTTTGATATTTTAACTCCTAACCAATATATTTAAAAGATCTAGGATGGCATAGTATGTGGATGACTCCTTCAATATTTCTCTTTAAAATTTGACTGACAGTTCATCATTGTGCTTTGTAGTCCTAAGTATTACCATTTCACATGTGTGTGAATCAAGAATTGGGTCATTAGTAAACTGGTACTGTACTTTATGAACACTTCTCTGACACATATATTTGAAAATCTTCTAAAAATCTCCTTAAAATTTCTGTTGCAAGCATTACTTTGACATTTGGTATCTTCTTCCATGAAAAAAAGAAGCCTATTACTTTGCAGTAAGCAAGCAAATTCCTTGTGTGCTAGTTTTAAAAGTTTCATTATGAAGACTCCAGAACATTTCCATGAAACAGGGAAACTAAACTGTAAACTGCTGCACACAAAACTCTCCAGCATATAATATTTTGTATAGTCTTCTTTCATGCATCATAATATTCCAATTATAGTGGAGTCAAATTAAGCATATTGATTTAAATTTTAACTCCATTTAAAAATTAAATTTATTTAACTTTGTTAACATAGTAATCAGTAGTTGGATATATAGAAATTTTCGTTTGCTAGGATTTACCCCCCTCTCAAAGGCTTGGTCATTTGTACTGAATGTCCCTTCTCGTAGAAGCCAACATGTTCTACAAAGGAGTACAACAATAACCCACAAAACATGTGGAGCATTTAAAAACAAACTGTGAAGGCTACTGCACAAAAGCAACTGTATTCAGTTTGCAAATTGGCAAAGTTGTGGCATGTTCTCATTACTGCTTCCTTCAGCTGTTTGATTGTTAGTGTTAAAGCATGCGAGAGCACTTACCTTTCTGACTTGAAGCTGCTTGCTTTAATTCCCACAGCAGATTCAGTAAGGGACTGGATCAACCAATATATGCTATAAACAGTGTCAGAAGGTAACTGGCTGCCAGATCCTCTGTGATACAAGGGCTTGGGGGGAAAAATCCTAGTCACGCTGTTGTCTGAGGCTATGTCATCATGGGATTCTGGTGGTGCGGTATGTAAAACTGCTGCTGTCTAATCAAGTGCAGGTGGACACTGAATTGTAAAGGACAACCCATCTGTTCTCCCTGTGGAACAGGATGGAGATAACCCCTTTAAGGAACCTGAAAAAGTTCAAGCTGACTACCACAGCATGAACAACAGAATTATAAAAGGGGGGAAACCAATTTTAAATAATGCTCAAATTGCAAACAGACATTGCATTTTCCCTAGCTCATTTTATAGCCTTCAGCAAAATCTAACAAATAACTCTCAAACCTCAGTGTAGCCACAGTTCTTAAGCCAAATGACTCGTTCCTTTTTTCTTGTTTTTCTTTCTGCTAAGTTATGCACAGTACATAATGGTTCAATGAAAGCCTTAGCAGTGGAAAAAATATATAACCCCAAATGGTGAAACTACATGAGGTTTTTCCTTTACTGTACTGTAAAAAAAGTATTAGTAAAAGGGAAGATTGGATATGATGGGTCTGGTTAAATATACATCTAACCATAAACCATGTACATTTTATTTTATGGCTTAACCTGAATATTTATATAACAAAAACTCTCTGTATATGTGTGTGTGTGTGTGTGTGTGTGTGTGTGTGTGTGTGTGTAATGTTGAGATAGAAATAAATGGTTGGCAGCTTCCTTAAAATTATACTAACATTTGTCCCTTTTAGGACTTAAAGACATTCAGAATCTGGAAGCAATCAACTGAGTGTTGTCTGTTTCTTATTTCATGGATACTGTTCAAGAATGCTTCCTAAAGCTTGGATGTGAATGCTATTGAAATAAGACACTGCCAAATATAATGCTATAAAAATAAGGAAAATAATTGGCAAAACTTTAAGTATTCTTTCTGGTTCCAATATATCCAGAAAATTCCCATCAAAGATCTCCATTTTGTCTGAGACACATTGCTCCTTTAAAAGAGCGATCTTTACACCAACTGGTTTGGTGAGGGACAAGGAAGACGGGGCAAAGCATGATTCTTTCAGACAATCTAGAACAAACTTATTATTGCATCAGATAATTTTTTTTTACAGATTGCAGATACCATTGGTGTGGCAGATGTATACAATAAAATGCCTCTGCTTTGTGTATTAATAGCATAATAACTACATTTATCTTCATGGGCTCTCCCACTTTGATCTTATGCTAAGTTTACCTTGTCTGCATAGGGTGTTAGACAATCAATCACCCTAGGGCTGTCTCTAATGTTGGTCATACTTGGAGTAGACCTACTGAAATTAATAGACCTTAGGTAGTCATGTCCATTAACTTCAGTGTGTCTACTTTGAGTATGACTAACATTGGAGGCAACCCATAGTATTTAGACTTGTGTTTAGACTGTTGCTTTATATAAAGAGAAGATAATTTGAGAACAACAGTTCTTATAAATGTAGTGATCACTTAGTCTCTACTCCCGCCTGAATGCTGTATGGCTGCTTTATTGTATTTATAATGCAATAATGTTCAACTTATTCTAAAATAGTTGTGATTATTTTAACGTAGGTTAGCTGCCTTGAAGAAATAAAGAACAATAATGGTCTAATTCAATTTAAATAGATAAAAAAACAGAAGCAAAAAGTGTGTGCAGCATATCAGCCACCACATATCAGATCTCCAGGGCCTAGCCAATGAGAACTTTAATCACAAGCTTCTATCAGAAACTTTCTGACAGAACCGCAACAAACTGTTAGGTCTGCACACATCAAGCACCTGATCCTTTCCATTAGTTTGGGTGGACTTGGAATGAAGATACAAGTCAAAGCTATGGTGTGAAAAATTGCCATAAACCCAATTTTCTAGGGAATCTGCAGCAATACAGTAGTAACTCTACGTTGTTTCTGTGGACATGTCTATCACGAGTAGATAAGAGGGAAACTGGGCAACTCTAGCTTCAGTCCCAGCACCCATTGTTGACTAATGCAAGCCTTTCATCAGCTCACCATAAAGGTGAGTTAAGGAGGTGCCTGTTTGGCCATGCTTTTTGGAAGGGTGAAGCCAACAGAACCCAAGATAATGAGGAGGGCAGTAATATGAGGTAGGTTGGCTACATGCCCTACATTCAAAGGTGCCTCCAAGTACTTGCTGGTGGATAAATGCTGTTACCTGCCCACACTACATGACCACTAAAGTTGTGACAGAATAGCAGTTAGCCAAATTAAATAACACAATTTTCAACAATAAAGAGCAGCATCACATAAACAAAGCAAAATGTTTTATTGGCCAATCATAGGGCACCAAAAATTCCCACCCAGCCCCCAAGTGAGGCACATAACCAATCCCATGACCATGATTTCCAGACCAGACATAGCAAATGCAGTGGGAATCTAAGTAGTAATGGTAGCTCTCCTACTGAGGAGGACTGGACTGTTGTGAAAAGAATTATTAGATACTTAAAGGGAACCATGGATTGTATACTTAAACTGCCAACAACTATCCAAAACTTCTAGGTTACACAGATGCTCTCTGCACCAGAGACAGAAAGGATTACAAATCAACAGGTAGATTTCTCTTTAGGTTTGGAAATGGTCCTGTTTCCTGGGCCAGTTGTAAACACTGATCTGTAGTTTTGTCTTCCACAAAATCAGAATACATAGCTACAATTGAGGCATGTAGACAACTGGTCTGGATTGAGCAACTGACAAACTAACTATGGGCTTTAGGTTGTTTGGGGAGAAACCTGTCCAGTTTCTCCAGGCCCTCCAGCTCTTTTGGGACTACAATTTCCATCATCCCTAGCTAACAGGACCAGTGGTAAGGGATGATGGGAATTGTAGTCCCAAAACAGCTGGAGGGCCAAGTTTGGCCATGCCTGATTTAGGAGAACCAAAGCTGTTTGAAATTAGTATCTCAAAGTGGGATTTTATTTTTCCAAGAATCAAACACATTGGGGTGAAATACCACTATGTGTGTGAGGTAATACAAGATGGACTTGTTGAGTTGGCATATTGTCAAACCAAAGAGATGACAGCCAACATTATCATCAAGCCACTCCGAAGAGACAGTTGTGAGAACCTTCAAGCCAAGATTCTGGGTGGTTTATTAGTATTGCATGCAATTGTTTATATTTGCCTGAGAAGAGGTTTGTGGGAAATTCAGCATCATATTAACCAGCATGCTCAGCTCTAGTTAATGCATGAAGGGGTTAAAACCACAGAATAAGCTGTTTTACTGGACTCAGCTAGGTTGTGCCCCCTTACCTCTGGTGATGAACAGGTAGGAAATTTATTTGTTCACTTTCTTTCCTCTGTTTGTTCTCTTCCGCCTTGTGAACCAACCAGATAGGGCACCTCAACTTGATTGCTCCAAGCTCAGACCGAGTGTTACGAAACTTCTTACCATATTTTGTAACCCAAATTTTCTGCCCATGAATCTGTCCTTTGAAAGTCTGTAAATAACAACCATTTTTACTTACCAAACTGTAGAAAGCAAAAGTGCTACAAATGACTTAAAACAGGATATTTAAAAAGTCTATTAGCATATATTCTTATGCTTCACTTTGTTGCATGTTTTGTGTTTTAAAACCTCTGCTGGGGATCTTTCTTACTGCTGAGTATTCTGCCTCATGTTTGGATCTAGGAATCCAATGGATTCTTCTTCATTTAACCAATCATAAACCGACACAATCAACCAACTATCTTGAGTAAGTGTCCTGATCATACCTAGAACAATGAGAATGAGCAACTGGATTTTGGGTTTTTTATTGGCAAAGCACTTAATTGCATCAGCTTATAAAGTGCAAGTGATATACACAGCACTCCCCACTAACTACAGTTGTATCTTGGTTGCCAAACACCTTGGAACTCGTACGTATTGGCTCCTGAACAATCAAAAACCAGAAGTGAGTGTTCCACTTTTCAAACGATTTTCCGAAGCTGAACATCCGACACAGCTTCTGATTGGCTACAGGACGTTCCTGCAGCCAATCGGAAGCCATGCCTTTGTTTTCGAACGGTTCTGGGAGTTGAACGGACTCCTGGAATGCATTCTGTTCGAGAACCAAGGTACCTGGTTAGGCAACTTACCAGCAGACCTGTGCTCCATCTTCAACAGCTGGAGCAACACTGTGGCCCTGCCCACCTGCTTTCTTAAACCCCCTTGTCTAACATGGATTACACAAGCACCTGAAAGCTCATCAACAGCAGTTTCAGCTGCTCCCATCACCCCCTTGAGCATGGAGACAGCGGATTGGGGTGCTCAGAAAGGATCCCAAAGATACAACTCTCTCTGGGGGTGTTGCAGGCTCCTCAGCTGCCTCATGGAACCCCACAAATCATTGGTCCATCCCCCTTGATTCTCTTCCTCCCCACATGCTTCCTTTGCCCACACATCCTCCCACTATTTGGGCATCAAAAACACTGTATTTGTATTGTTGCCATAAGGAAAAGTATAGAGAAGCAACTATATCAGAACTACTTGCAACAGTATCTCCTTGGGTGCAGTCTTACCAAAGTCTTTATTCAAAATGGTATCTGACACTCAAAAAATGGAGAAGAGCACCACCCACTCCTCGTGATCCTTTCTGCTAATTTGGGCAATGATATCTTGAGTAGAGTCTGAACGTATAGAGAATAACTGCAGTGGGATAGGCATTCTAAAATAAATTATGTTATTGTTAATTAAGGATGAATGACTTGCTTTTAGGTGTCAGCTTTCCTATTAGTGGTCACTCACAAGTAGCACTGGGTGATGGTAATGGGTCAGGGAGGGCAGGTACACTTAACCAGCTGCTACTGCTGAGCAGTGTTCGAAAAAGAGGATGCCTTCCATGTTGTGTTGGTTTCTTCCTCCTTCCCTTTTCATTTTGTCTAGCTCAACCAAATGCAGCATCACACCATCTGCCTCTATCTTCTTCCTCAGGACCTCCCCAGCATAGAAGAAATGAGAAAGCAGGAGAGATGAATTGTTTTCTCTTCTCTTCTTTACAATTTTAGGGGAAGGAATGCACTTCTGTCTTCAAGTTTAGGCTACACATTTCCATTTCCTTGCTAAATCATTGAGAAATGAAGGATAAATCCTGGGATCGGATGTTGGGTTGCTTACTTGAATGAGCAAATAAAACATAGCTACAAAAAGCTTCAGTGTACTGTGTGAAATTTATCAGTTTATTCTAAATTGTTCTGCAGTCATTGGCATACAGGTATTAGACCATCTTCTGCATCGGACTGTTTTCAAGGAGCGTCACTGCCAATTCGGAACCGTGTTAACCCCCCATCCTCTGTGATATCTCACATCATTTGCCTGTTCCCTAAACACATTGCAATCTTAAATACTGCTCATAACTCTTAACATTTTAAAAACTTTTTACCCATTTAGAACTTTAACATCATACTGAATCATATAAATGTTCCATGAAAAACAATCTGCCTCCAATCGTGCAAGGCATTCATTATTTTTAATGGGAATGTTCCCAGACTGTCATTTTGCTTGTCTGATAGCCACACTTTACTTGCATTTCAAATGGAAAGTATTAGAGTACATAATATAAGTGTTAGAGAAGTTGTGGTACTCTTGGACATGTTTCTTATTCCTAAAAAGGAAATGGCAGCTTTGGAGATTTACAAAGTGGTACTCCTAGTACAACCTATTAACAGACCACAAGAGTATTAATCTGATCCCTGTATCTTTTTTATGGGAATTCAGAATTACTCATTGCATTGCTTCTTTCTTGAAAATGTCTAAAACTCCCTAATGTTATCCCATTTCTTCCTTCTCTTTATTAATGTCTAATTTCACAATGTTTACAGAAACAGGTTTTCTTATTCATTTGTTGAGAAAAATTGTGTGCAGAAAGCTTCAAAAGAGCAGGAAGAGAGATATATTTTGAATGTGAAAAGGGCAAAAAGATTAGGGGCGGATCCAGTTAATCCCAGATATGAGGGAAATCTGCACGCTTAGAGCTGCATATGCAGAAGAGGGCCTGGTGAGATCTGTGGCAGATTCAAATAGAGTGAAGCATGTGTCAGAGGTGAATTTACTGTATGTGAAACTATGGGTTGTGCCATGTGGTTCTTGGCTACATTACCTGTTTTTTACCAATAAAGAACGGATCTGGATTTCAGTTGGCATATATTAGTTTGTCAAAAACCATTTAACCCTTATTTATTCATTATGAACAGTCACATAGAGAAAGTAAAAGATGCTTAGAAAATACAATTTCATATCTTCAACTTCAGAGAATAAAAGTGGTATAGGATAAATTGAAGCAATGGGGAGAGGCAGACATATTATTTTTATCACATGATCAGTGCAGGAGGGCTTGTGTATAAGAGCAGTCTGTAAGTACCAGGGACATGGGTGGTGCTTTGGTCTACTGAGCCTCTTGAGATTGCCGATTGGAAGGTTGGTGGTTTGAATCTGCGTAATGGTGGTGAGCTCACATTGCTTTGGCTCAACTTCTGCCAACCTAACAGTTCGAAAGCAAACCAGTGCAAGTAGATAAATAGGTACCACTGTGGCAGGAAGGTAAAAGGTGTTTCCACTCACTCTGGCTTCCGTCACGGTCCTTTGTTGCGCCAGAAGTGGTTTAGTAATGCTGACCACATGATCTGGAAAGCTGTCTGCAGACAAACGCCGGCTTCCTCGGCCTGAAGTGAGATGAGCGCCACACCCCATAGTCACCTTTGACTGAACTTAACCATCCAGGGGTCCTTTACCTCTACCTTTTTACCTGTGAGTATCAGAAGAATCTGTCGATGAGGCTTTTGGCTCATTTCTCATTTGGTTTTGAATCCTGCAACAATTTTGGAACAGTGTATTTCTCACTTATAAAAATAATGATTAAAGGACATTTCCTTCAAAATCTGATATGCAAAATCTGATATGCAGGAAGAAGAGTTTTAGAAATAAATACTTGCATATACTGTACTTGCTTTTCACTAAAATCACTGACACTTAACAAAATAATTTTCCAAGTCACAGGCAAGATTTAGAAAATAATTTTTGTGATACAATTATCTAGGTATGATATATAGGTGTTTAATATGATTTAACCAGGTAGATCACATTCTAATTCCCAAACCAGTTTGATGACTCCAGAACTGGTGGATTTCCTTCAGAATACCCCTTCCCCAATATCCAGCACCTAGTTAGAACACAAGTCTTTGTTTAATTTGCCTGCTTTAGGGGAATCCCAGCCAGATGGGCAGGGTACTACTACTACTAAATTATTTATTATTTAGAAATGTAAATGTAAAGTATGCAAGTATAATGATCCATTTTATGGCCATCTACTCCCTTTAAGTTCTTCAATGTATTTCTTTTTGTCTCCTAGGTCCTATTACAGAACATTAAGAAAGTAAGGAAATTAAAATGCCCAATTTGCATGACAATAGGTGGTAATCTGCTGTTTTACTCAGAGTAGACCCATTGAAATGGATAAACATGACTACATTAGGTCCACTAGCTTCAATGGTTGTACTCTGAGCAAAGGTTAGTTGCCTGCTTACCCTGTGCTCTTTTTCTCGTTTCACGTCTTAATATACATGTAAGGAATTGAAGGAGAAAGATGAGCCAGGTGTATCATTCAAATCATCCAAATTTGGATACATGTGAGCAGTATATTTCCTTTCTTCTGAAGGAACTCTCATTTTAAATGTTGGTGTATTTGGTGAAAACAGCAAGGTAGTGAATTAAAATTATCTGAAGTGTGAAACATCCAGGACTTCTTCCAATTCCGGGGGGTGGGGGGCGGGCACACATTTTGTGGTAACTGTACAATCATGAATGTATGAACGCAGAACATGATAATGTTCATTGTTTTAAGACACATCTATCTATCCCATCGTTCATGGTGAATGCAAGAAAAAGATCTGATCACTAGAGGCTGCTGGGACACAGTGTAAGCAGTTAACTGCCTGGCCTTCTTACAGGATAAGGGTGCCCAGAAGTAAGAGACAGAGGGAAGGGCTCTCCTCATCCTATGGCCTCATTTGTTTGTTTTATTATTGTTTCCATCTCTCTCTCTCTCTCTCTCTCTCTCTCTCTCTCTCTCTCTCTCTCACACACACACACACACACACACACACTTGGATATGCTACCTTACCCATGGGACACAGGTGGCGTTGTGGGTTAAACCACAGAACCTAGGACTTGCCGATCAGAAGGTCGGCGGTTTGAATCCCCGTGACGGGGTGAGCTCCTGTTGCTCGGTCCTTGCTCCTGTCAACCTAGCAGTTCGAAAGCACATCAAAGTGCAAGTAGATAAATAGGTACTGCTCCAGCGGAAGGTAAACAGCGTTTCCTTGCGCTGCTCTGGTTTGCCAGAAGCGGCTTAGTCATGCTGGCCACATGACCCGGAAGCTGTACGCTGGCTCCCTCGGCCAATAAAGTAAGATGAGCACTACAACCCCAGAGTCATCCGTGACTGGACCTAATGGTCCGGGGTCCCTTTACCTTTAGCTTACCCATATCCCACCTGTTTTCCCAAAACTCCCAACTCTAAGCCTTACCTAGATTTCCATTCACCATTACTGTTCAGACCTTGTTACATTATTTTAACAGTTAAACATGCTTTGTGTCCATGTTTATATTTCTTTCTGTTTTCATCAACTTTTTCTGCTAACTCAAGATCTGATTGCATTTCTTCAAGAAAATTGTTTTCTTTTCCTTTCCTTTTAAAAAGCAGTTGCTAAATTTGCATGAATTACATTAGATTTTGGCATGTTGCTTTATATCAGTATACTCCGGGTAGGGACGTGAGTGGTACTTTGGTTTAAACCACTGAGCCTCTTGGGCTTGCCGATTGGAAGTTTGGCAATTCGAATCCCCGCAATGGGGTGAGCTCCCATTGCTTTGTCCCAGCTTTTGCCAATCTATCAGTTTGAAAGCACAGTGCAAGTAGATAAATAGGTACCGCTGCCTGTTTCTGTGCACTCTGGTACTCACCACGGTCCTCCATGTGCCATTAGTGGTTTAGTTATGCTGGTCACATGACCTGGAAAGCTGTCTGTGGACAAACACCAGCTCCCTTGGCATGAAAAGAAAGATGAGCATGCACCCCATAGTCATCTTTGACTGGATGTAACCTTCCAGGGGTTCTTTACCTTTACCTATTGTACTCCAGGTAGGAAGGGATCTGTCAACCCTCCATTTTTTCAAAATTATCTGAGAAAACCCTTTACCCCCTCAAAGATCTCAACTATTTGCTGTTCCCACAGAACTACCAGGTGACTGTTCTGCTGTTCTCCCCCACACACCTTAATGCTTTAAAAAAAATAATAATCATAGTATTGTGGATTTGAATACTGCACCTAAATTACAACTGCAAACAAAAACAACCAATTTCCATAATGATATTAATTATTCTAGTGTAAAAAGTCAAAACTTCATTTGGTATAATAGAAACTGAAGAAATTTTGAGTTGTTAAGAGTTTATTTGTTACTTTCTGGAATGATATTAGTGAAACAGCACTCATTCCCAGCAACTGGTGTTCGGAAGCTCGGAGCCCATGAATTTGAAACCAGCATGGCTAGTAGCCATTGATAACCTTCTCTTCCATGTATTTGTCTAATACCCTTTTAAACACACCAAATCTGTGGTAGTAAGATCCATAGTTTAAATATATGTTGGGTAAGTGCGTGTTGTGAAAAAGCACTTCCATCAAGGCCATATCCAACATTTTCTGACAGAGTTTAAAGGTACCCAAAACAGAATCCTACACAGCAGTTGCACTAGCAGAGGCAGCAGCTGATTCTTGTTGTGCAATCTGTTCCACAAAAATACAGGTAGTTTGTAACAACGTGAAACAAGTACAGTATACTGCTATCCTATTCTTGGCCTGTTTTCTAATAAGGCGAAAGAAGTCTGAGGTAGCAATCTTCATTGAGAAAATATTCCAAGGGAAATGATTATTTTCCCCATCTCACCACCTCTGTTGCTTTATACCAAAAGAAGAGTTTTCTGTTGACTCATCTTGTTTTACCCTCAGCTGATGTCCCAAAACATTTATCTGGTAAGCTCTATATAGCTCTATACAGATAATCTGTATGCTCCATTAGCTCAGTAAGTTCCCTAAGGTATCTAAAGCATTTTTATCAGGGAAGCCAAGAGCAGGGATGATAGGAGCTGGATGGCCACAGGGTGAGTTTTCTGGTGGTTGGTGCAAAATATTAAATAAATTCACAGTTGTTGTCAACATGTTGAATGTTTCACTAGAAGGGCTGACACTCTTTTCAATTTTCTAGCAGGAGCCTTAGCGAAGAGATATATTTTGGATATCCTTTCAGCTTTATTTATTTATTTGTAAAGTTTTGAATTGTATTATTTACCATACTGCAATACAATTTTACTTTTATGAGGGGGATAATGGAAATCAAGGAAAATCTCTTACCTCTTAAATGCAAAACCTTCTCATATGGCCAAACTGTGGTTAATACGATAAAAAGAAAATAGTTTATGGAAACATAACCCTGCCATTTTTTTACTTCTCTCATAAAGGTGAATTCCTCTTTTCTTCTCCAAATGTGTTTTAGTATCTTATTAATAACTAGAGGTGAACATTTTTTCTTAAGATTTTCTCTTCAGAAAAAATATATTCATATGTATTTGAAAAGATATATGTAAAAACAATTAAGATAACCCATGTTAACTTTAACTGTTGCTTTTTATAATAGCTATTAGTTTTCTGAAGCTATTCTGACATTGTTTTGTACAGGAGAGGCTATATAACACACAACAAGGTTTTGGAGTTTGCCAGTACTGTTTAATATAAAAACATACATACATTGAAAATATTGTATTTTAGACAATTAAGAGGTATCCAAACTTTTCTTTGACATGTGGAAAGATATATAGTTAACTTTGAAGACAGTGATCCCAGAAATATACATCCTTATTTTGGTATGCTTGCCACTAACTGAAGCCAGTTATAGAGATGAATGTAGAAGGTTTGGTTTCAGATGACTTTTAAAAGAGAAGACTTCTAAATCTGCTCATCAAGTTTTGGCCAGTTATATATTCTCAGATGTAATTCTAGATACTGCTGAAAAGGAAGTCTGCATATCTCTCTACATTCTGTTTTAAAAGGTTGTTGAAACTCAAATGCAGTGAAAAGATGAAAGTGCATTGTTGTATTTAAGAGCAATGAATTAATGTTGTGGGCTTATGCCTGCTTAAATTTACACATGCCTGCAGTTTCACTGCATACATCCTCTTGAGTGGGTCACTGCAGATGCTCAGATGAATGGAAATCATATGGGTATATTGTTTGGTGGATTATGACACAGAGAAGTGGTAATGAGAGCAAGGAGAAACAAATTGCTCCTCTACAAGTTAGCTGTTGTAGTCCAGAAATAGCAGCATCCAGGGATACAATAATCATGTATTTTGTGCAGCAGATGTTTCCTAATCTTGCGTAAAATTATATTTAGGATATTTATAAATGAAAATTTGAATATATTAAGAGAGTATTTTAACCAAGAATGCTAACAAAAGCAACATTTTAATATTGCTTATGTTATGTAAGCACACTGGTACCTACATTCAGGCTTTATTCCTATGGAGTTTGGTTGAGTCTTCAGTTGACTATTCCTGCCCCACACCAAGAATAATATATATATATTGGAAGTTTCATTTCCTTTTCCTCCAAGTAATCCCTTTGTGTTGTTGTAAATACCACCATCTATATAATTTCTAATTGTGAAAAGCATGACAAATATTTACCCCAAATCTCATGCACAGTGGAATACTGAAATCTGTTGTGCTCAGCTAATCAATAGAGACCACAGAAATATACCACATGCTGGCAAGGAAGTAAAACATAGTAAATTCAGCAATTTTGTCTTGGAATGATCTATTAGGTTTTTGCTTTTTTTTTTTTAACATACATAATGATATCCACTCTGCAGGTAAGTTTCCAGTATTTGGCTTTAATGTTAGCAAACATTTTAACAGGCAACAGGTATTTCTAGCAGAAATGCATTTGTGCATCTATTTGTAATTTCCAAGTTGTATTACAGATCGTTCATAGATACAGCGGAAGGAGGATGGCTGGATTTCCCAGTACTGCACAGGGTTGCTAAACAGACTCACTCCTGAATAAGAAGCCTTTTTGGTGTTGTATCCAGGAGGACAAAAATCATTGGGACCAACGGCAGCAATTTTATTGTTGTGAAGGTAGACCACCTGGAAAATAGAAACATTGTAGAAGTGAGACAGGCTATTGTGTTGCAGAAACCTAACATGGGTCATTTATCATCATTTCTTACATGGATTTCCACATACTAAGCCAAAATCACTTTTTAAAAATCATCCCTTGAGCAATCACTGTAACCAGAGTAGGTGTGGGCAGAGTGAAGTATTAATAATGAGTGGGAGCAAGTTTCTTCTACTCTGGTTACAGTGATTGCTCAAGGGATGATTTTTAAAAAAATCTAAGTTCCCTGCACATAGCTGTCAACTTTCAGATTTGAAAATAAGGGATCAGCAGCCTCACCTGTCCCGGGGACAGTCTACGGGATATCTAACAATCCAGGATAGCAGTGGGAAGCAGTGGGAAACGGCGCTGGAATAAGGGAATTTCCCGCAAAAAAGGGGAAGGTTGACAGCTATGTCCCTGCATTGTGTTGACATCTCCATATATTTGTTGCCATCCTTGTGATACTACAGGAAGACCAGAAGGCAGAAGCTCTTTTGATCCTCTTATATACATTTCCAAAGCATATATAAGTCCTATGCAGGAGTTATTGTGCTTACACAATTGGGTTGTGAAGGGCATATGTCCCAGCCCCATTCTCCCAACTTTTCCTTTGATTGCACGCACTTAGAAGCTTCTTTGTGTCTGGGAACACTGATAATGCAGATGTTGTTATTGCAGGAAAACTTTTAAGTGTGTTCAACCAAACCTGCTTAAAAACTTTCTTCAGACCTTCCCACTCAGTTCGGGAATGTCAGCAATGGATCGGTTGGAGATGAGGATATTGGGAAGTGGGGACAGCATCCCCCTGCACCCATGGTTTAAGCACAATTACAATAGCACCAGAGTAGGGCTGTAGACTTGAACAACCCCAATTTATCACTGTTGAGGAATGCTCTCTGTTACACATGTGGAACAGTGAGTGACACTGAGAATAATGTGGCCAATCTCTGCTTGTCTGCTGCAGTCCCTGCTTCCCCCCCCTGGAGCCACTGGATTACAAAAAGACTATTGATATTGTTTTACAACAAATGAAAATAAGATACCTTGTAATGCAGATATTATCACAAGATCAGTAGCTAAGCAAAGTGGGTGGAAAAACATAAATGAAAATGGTTTTTTGTCCACCTGGTAATTAAACTAGTCTTATGTTATCTGTTATTTATTAATTTATATATGCTTTTATTCCTATGATGGAAGTGCAAATAGCAAACATCAGGTTCCTAGGTGGTGTCCCACCCAGGTAGCTAGCAGACGCAGACTATCCTGTGTTAACTTCAGGAAGGTTACTATAACTTTCAGAAAGGTTGTTGGATAATGGCATTCAGACCAATTGTTACATCCCTACATGCACTATTACTTCATATAATTAAAAAGGTTCATCAGAATGATATATTACAGCTAAGCATTTATGTATTAGTTAGGGAATGGAGGAAATGCAGTTTACTGCTCTATTAGATTTTCCAACATCTTTATTAGATGTAGGTACTACTGCCAGTCCTATGTTGCCTGTGAGATATACAATAATTAGAAATGTTGTATATCTCAGTCTTATGGTATACTTTACCTGTACATATTTGTGTTCTCCAAGCCCAGGAGGTACTTTGGCAAGCTCATTGTGGTCTAAATGTAATTCTCTCAAATGTGGCACGTTAGCTAGAGAGCCATTATCCAGGCTAGCAATGTTATTGAAACTGAGACCAAGCCTGCAAGAGAAAAATATTGTGCAAGCTGTAGTGAAATAACTGTTCTCATAGATAATTGTTTCTGTAGATGCATCGCACATTAAACACCTTGTAAGTTATTATCTGTATTCTCTAGCCATGCCACAAAAACAGGAAAATAGTGCACAAGTTGCTATACTAAAAAACATGTACTATAGTTACATTTAATTCTATTGCACATGGCCAGTTGTAGTCATGTATTGTGCCTACCTAGGCTTATTACGAAGCTAATTTCACATCATACAATTATCACTATGTGCACAATATATCAAATTAATAACAAGGTAAAGGTAAAGGGACCCCTGACCGTTAGGTTTAGTTGCGGACGACTCTCGGGTTGTGGCGCTCATTTCGCTTTACTGGCCAAGGGAGCTGGCGTACAGCTTCTAGGTCATGTGGCCATCATGACTAAGCCGCTTCTGGCGAACCAGAGCAGCGCATGGAAATGCCATTTACCTTCCCGCTGGAGCAGTACCTATTTATCTACTTGCACTTTGATGTGCTTTCGAACTGCTAGGTTGGCAGGAGCAGGGACTGAGCAACGGGAGCTCACCCCATTACTGGGATTCAAACTGCCGACCTTCTGAGTGGCAAGCCCTAGGCTCAGTGGTTTAACCCACAGCGCCACCCACGTCCTTTAGTAACATGGTACTTAGTACCATATTATTTTAAAGTTAGATTTTAGTACCAGATAAGATTGCAATATCTCTATACATACTGCTGCAGCTAGAGATACATGTATAACAAGAATATCAATGCACGCCAAAGCAGGTGGGAGGTTGCTTTGTGTAGTGCAGCATAAAAAAATAGACTTATTTGTGGAAATTGGGAGAACCCAGCAATATAGATGTAATTTTAAAGAACTGGTTCTTTACAGCTTTGTTTTTGTGGTAGCATGTATACAACTCCAGGAAATATGTATTCCAGTCACATATTAGACATTTACTCAACAAAGGTAGGGCAAACTACATTAGTATATGAAAATTGTTCATTTAGTATTTTTTAGCCTACCTTGAAGACTATTAAACACAGAAAGATGAAACAATTTAAAGCTAGAAAACTAGCTAATGTAAAATTCAATACATTTTCAGTAACGGCTTCTTTTCTCGCCAAAGTGCTTGGAATGATCCAACTCTAAACAGCCTGAAACTTGTTAACAGATGCAGTGAGCTGTGGCTGTTGAGGAAGGTTTAGGCTACCAGTTCTACCAGTTTTGCATAATGCTGGGCATTTTTATAAAATAATAATTACTTAGCCAAATTGGTGAGTCCTTTTAGACTGTCTGCATCAACTTTGTTGATTTTGTTGCCATCAAGGTGAAGTTCTGTCAGAGATGTGGGAAGACCTGCAATAAAAGATGGAGAACATGTGTTGCAAAGACCCGTGAAAGGTAGACTGTATACAAAAACACATTGCACACAAAGCTCCTGTGGGAGTCAGTGGTCACTTCATTTCAGGGGTGATGAGGCATGTTTGGCCTTTACTATAAAGCGTGTTCTCCTTCACAGAGAGGACGTGTTGCAGTGGGGTCTGACAGGCCACCCCTCTGTTGCTGGGCGGGATAGTATGGCTGACCATCCGCAGTGATTTGGCGGTTGGGTTACTGGGCAAATTTTGCTGTTGCCATTTAGGGGGACAGACTAAAGGAGGTAAAATCAAGTCTGTCAGCACTGACTGGGCTCTATAGCTGTGTGCATCGTTCACTTATATGGGAAGAAGTAAACGTGCACTTTCTGGTTCATTTAGGGCTGCCATACGTCCAGGATTTCAGAGTGTCCTAGTTTTTACTTTTTGAAATATGGCAACCCTAGGTTCATTATGAAGGAAGAATCTGAATTTGCTCGCTGTCCAAGAAGGTCCTAGCTGCCTTGTTTATCAAGCTTTTTCTTCTCTGTATAGCTACTTTTTAGACTCTTGTTGGTCTTGCTAGAATGTGACAATGTGGTTTTCAGATAGATAGACAGACTGCTAATTAGTTGGAGATTTATAAATGAAAGATAGAGTGGTACAAGATATGGATGGATCACTATCATTATAATATTTTGCAATTGCACGTGTTCCATCCTGTTTCTATGTTTATGTGATTTTTTTTAAAAAGCCACCAATTAATATATGAATATGTATTATTATAAATTATGGTAACACATCTTGTTCAGTTTTTGAGTCAAGAACTGTACTGCAAAAGTTGAAGAGAAAATCTGAAGGATAATTATATTATGATCTGGAGTTCATGAGGAGCAGATCAGGTCAGTTCACACTAGAATTCACACAAAATAAATTCCTTATTTACTCCAATCAGTTCAGCATTGACTCTGTCCCTCTTCATGTCCAGCCTATGCAATGTGCAGAGCAGTGTTTCCCAAACTTGGGTTTCCAGCTGTTTTTGGACTACAATTCCCATCATCCCTGACCACTGGTCTTGCTAGCTAGCAAAAATCAGCTGGTGACCCAAGTTTGGGAAACAGTACTGTTGGTCAGTGGTTCACCCATGCTTGTGATTGTACACATATTCCTAAAATCATTCCTAAATCTTAAAAGCAGAATGTAAATGGGATATAATAAAGGCTGACCATGCAGAATGATGGAATTAATCTCACAAGTTTAAATAAAGCATAAGTATATGCATACTTTATATTACTATTCTCTGCTTCTCTGTGGGAAAGTCTGCCCTCCTAAGTGTGAATGATAAATGCATATTTGATACCACATAGCATACTTTTCCGTGTATAACGCGTCCCCATGTATAGGACGCCCCCTAATTTTGGGGACTCCAATTTAAGAAAATGACCCAGAGTTGTGGAACTTTTTGCGGGGAGGATGGCCCTAAGTTGTTGAGATTTTGGGGGGAGGATTGGAGTTGTTGAGCATATACACAGAAAAGTACGATATATACTTCCAATTTAAACTTGAGTGTCTTTTGTTACTGTATTCTAAAAGTAAAGTAATATTCTGCATGTGATGCATTATTTGCATTCAACAATTTTTTAATATTTTTTACAATTTACACAATTTAAGATAAAAATATAAATTAAAGTTCTTCATAATATTCTGGCAGTGATGCTGTACACAGCCTCAGTTTCCCAAGTAGTGTGCTTACCTTTAGGGACAGTTGTTATATTGGTATCTGAAATACGGATGTAAGAGAGTCTCTTCATCCCTTGAAAGCATCCATTTTCTACACCTGCGCTTTTTAATGGATTGGTACCCAGTTCTAAAAATAAACAACATTGACAATTCTTAACCAACAGATTAATACCCCTCCCTCCTTAATTCTTCTCTAATTGTGTTAAATTGGCTGCACTGTACTTTGCGAAATAATTCCAGCCTTACTTTTAAAATAAAAATCACATTTAGTGTTGTGATACCTCTGTAAAGGTTCTTTATAAGAAGTGATAACATTCAGCTGGTAAATTCACAGGAGTTTTCTTTTACTTGATTATATTTTCTGGGTTGCAGCATGTTGTGAAAATTTCATTCCATAAAAAATTGGAAGCTGGAGATTTTAACAGCCTAGCTGAACACTATGAGACAAATGTTTACTTCAACTCTTCCTTTTGATTTCTCTCAGTTACACCCTCCTTTATAATGCCCAACTGTTACCAGTGAAAAAAGGGGGAAGGTTATTATCTAACACATGGTCTAACACATGAAATGTACTTTAGCAAACTCAGTATGAACCAAAACACTTGATACGCCCAATTACACTTCTCTTTTTCACATTCAACCACCCACTGTTACAACCCCCCCTTGGAAGTGTTTACATCAATAATAAAATTAAGAAATTTCGTAGTCTGGATTCTGTCAAATTCTACTGACTTTGAATTTTACCATCTTTCATCTGATAAAATCTTATCATGGACTCTATCTGTAAGCAGCGATGCATACCTACGACAATCATATTACTTAGTCCATTGAAGACGGCTTTTCTTAGTTTGTTTATTTCATTTTCATGTGCTCGTAGCTCCTGCAAGCTTTTAGGCATGTTTTCTGGAAGTTCCTTCAAATTGTTTTTGGAAAGGTAAAGTCTCTCCAGTTTCTTGAGTGGAGCAAAAGCTCCCGGGCTGATTTTGCTGATTTTGTTGTTAACAAGGATCAATGCCTGTAAAGCAAGAAACAATAAAATAGAACTTTGTTAATGCCACACATGGGCATACTGTTAAAGGAAGATACAAGTATCCACTAAAGATACAAACATCCATTAGAATGTTAATTCTCTATGTCCTACAAGTTTGTACAATCATACCTCAGGTTACAGACGCTTCGAGTTATTTCCGGGTTTCAGAGGTCGCACATGCACAGAAGTGCTAAATCGCACTATGCGCAGAAGCGCCAAATCACAACCCGTGTGTGCGTAGACGCGCTGCTGCGGGTTGCGAATGCTGCGGGTTGCGAACGTGCATCCCACACGGATCATGTTTGCAACCTGAGCATCCACTGTGATGTGATTTGGCCTTCATGTTTAGGACTGTGACATGGGGAAGGGGGCCTTTAACTCTCCAGCTGTTCAACTGGAACCTAGTGCATACTCTGAAAATATGAGTTAACTTTGGCTTTGCTCTGAGAAACGACTGCAGTGTCACTGCAAGGAATCGGATGAAGTCACAGTGGTACAAACTAAGTACTGGGGGATGCCCCAGTAGTTCCCTCCAAGTACTGTATCCTCTCCATAGTAGCTGCTGTAAAGAAAAGTTATCTGTGCTTAAGAAAATGCATAAAGGATCATGTAAATGCAAGCCTTAATAGCCTCTCCCTCTCAATGTCTACTATATCTATAGTTATTTAACTCTGGACAGAAGTTAAGGTTGCCTCCAACAAGAACCTTCTTCCATTAATTGAATTAAACCTACATTTACATTTCCTGGGAATCATCATATTTCTCCACAAGGGATGTCTCAGTCACTTGTCTGAGAGTTATGACATCCTTGTCACCATGCAGCAGGAAACATATATTGACTGTAAAGACTCAGTACTTAAATTAATTAACAATTAGTCCCCCTTCTGTCCAGCCCTGTCTTCAGAAAGATCACCCTTTGGGTTAAAGGTAATGCCAATCGATGATTTTTTCCTATGTGGGCATCTCTCAGTCCCTACTTAGTTCAGCTTTCTGCACAGGAGATCACTGCCCTGATCCATTTTTTTTTAAACTTCCAGGAAGCTGCTTCATATCACTCTTTTTCAAGACACTCCAACCCTATAGATGATTGTGGAAACCAAACCTCCTCACCTTTAGCTAGATAGCTAGCCTTATTTCCTCTCCACAACTTCCTATTTTTCAGCTGTACTTGTTGTTTTTCTGTTTTACATTAGTTAGGACCTTTGCAGGAGGAAGTATCGTTACAAAAAGAAACATCTTTTATTTTTCTGTTTTGGGGAGGGTTTCTCATAAGCCGGGGTGGAATCTGCCTAAAGGAAGCCTAAGGGTTGATTAGATTATCAAGTCTGTCACAGAAGACATAATAATTAATCCAAGTGTGCTTGACCATTGGGAACTTCCATAACACACATCGACATGCAAGCATCTGTTAGGAATCTTGGTTGTGATTGTGCACATAAAGGCAATAGTGAAAATTAGAAAACCATTTATATCTCCTTTGCTTGCAACAGCTATTTACATCTCGTTCCTTCATTATTCTCCTGTCTTCCTTATTTCTTCAGTCATGTTCTCTCTGAATTCTTACACTAGTCCAGTTCTAGTCATTCACATTCAAGCTTTCCCCCCTGGTGCATTTAGGCCTCCATCTATATTGTGCCTGGTTCCCATCTATATTCCATGTAAGGTATTCTTTAAGCCTCATCTCTGTAATAGGAACATTTTAAGCTTATGGTTCAGGGAACATGGGTTTGGGTAGACTGTGACTCATAACAACTGACCATCTTTCTATATTTCTTTGCCAGCTATTCAAGCTACAAAGCCATTTTACTCATTACCTGCCATTTTGTGTAAATAAACCTTATAGTCATGAGAACTGGTTTTGTTAGTGTTTACTAATTTTCTGCAAATAAGCAAAGCAATGTTTTGCAGAGTAATCGGGTCCATTGCAATAACCTCTGTGACATAAAATTATTTCCACTCAAACTCGCAGGAGTGATGGTTCTGTGAACATAAATGTGCAGATCTTGTAACACACACACACACACACGTAAACATAAATGTACACATCCTAATCAGAATTCCCATGATTGTCAGAGTTGGCTCAGAATTTGATTTATATAGCTCATACAGGACTAACCAGTTTTTTCATAATGAAACAAAGTACTTTGGTTCTCTAGATTTAAGGCTCAGTACATACATTCTGTGTTGTCACAACTATTCATCTTGCACAAGTTCCGAATTGATGCTATGTCTGAGTCACTCAAAAAGCCTCAAAATTCAAGTCCCTCAGATTCTCACATAAATTTCTTGTGTGTAGAACCAAAAAAAGTGTTCCTTGCTCACAATTTGTGTCTACTTGAACTCAGACTTGGAATATGTTTTAAATATCTGGTCTGTGTCTTAATATCTAAAGTGCCTTTGAAAATGTGAAGAGCAGGCTTCCTCCATCACTGAACAGCTATAGCTTTTATATAGTCTTCTCAAATACTTAGGAACAAACTACACATTGCTTTAAATGTAAGGTCATTATTAAGAAGAACCCCGCAGGATTAGGCCAAAACCCCACCTAGTCAAGCATCCTGTTCTCACAGTGGCCAACCGGAGGCCTAGAGAGAGACAGTACCTGAAGCCAACAATATTCTCTTTTTAAAGGTGCAAGGGGTCTGATTATGGAGGGTTTAACTCTCTATGTGCTGTAGTATCAATGCTGTTTGATGAGAGAGAAAAGCTATTGACTTCTCTTCATGCATGCTGTAGACCTGATTCTGACTGCATCCCACCCATAGCTGCTATTTAAAAAATACACTACCAACAGGCCTTAAATAGGATCACACATTCAATGTATTACATTGTTTGTCCCTATGGATCCAGGGCAAATGGCATGGCTTTCATGCAGTCCTTAACCCCAACACTTTTATTTTTAGCAGTTATTGCCCCCTCCTTTGCCATCATACTGTACAGTCAAAACTGCACACCATTGTTAGTCCAGGAAAATATTTTTACTCATGATCCCTTCTCCTCCCTGGTCCCCAAGGAAGTCCATTCCAGATCCCACACCTGCTTCTTTCTAGTTACAAAATGTAGGCATCTTCCTGAGTAAGCTCCTGGACAGGAACTTTGATTTCACTGTTCTGTTCTCCCTCAGTCTCCGAAAGGAGGCTGGTGGCAGTAGCCAGACATCTGTGAGGTGGAGGGGAAGTCGATCTTCTGAAATGAATGGGTAGAACTAGTAGGAGATCAGAAAGTGAGCTTCAAAGAGATATTTTTTAAATGGAGTGCTCTCTTCCACACAAATACACACACACACACACACACTCCATAGCGAGGTGACCAACCTATTAAATAACTACAGGGAGGTGACAGGGTTAATCTTTCATCTGTTCTCTGTCCCCTTCCTTCTTGACACACCACTACAACCACAATATAATGTAGTATATAAATTGCATCCACTTCATATGCAGCAAGTAAACTGAGGCAGAGATTGATTTGCTCACTGCCACATAGTCACCAGAGCCTAAATCACTGGACTACAGTAGCAGTCATCTGGCCCTACTATGTTATGTGAACCTTACTTCTTGTGTACCTGTTTCCTCTTCAGACTCTCACAAAAATATGAGATTAAATATATTTACATTTGGAAAGTGCTTTGAGATGTTTGGAAAGCAATAATTATTCAGGAATAATGTTCCCTTGTTATTTTGATCAGTGGAACACAGCTGTAGAGCATATTTGCTCACTGAATGCATTATCTTACTTGTAAGAATGGAAAAACAGATGGTTCAACTCTCTGTTTTGATTTCTAGCCATTCTAAATCCTTTCATAATTAAACTTATGCCAGCTATCTTTAAAACGTGCAGGAGGAAAAGCTGAACATTTGCAAAGATCAGAAAATATATAAACAGCTGCAGGGAGGGAAAACATGAAGAAAAAGCAAAAAGAGGAGAAACTATTATTTTGAACAGTTCATGTGTTGTATATTTTCTCTCTAGTGTATTTGATTTCCTGTTCATTGTCAGTAAAACAGGAGGTATGTTTTGCAGATGGCTCCACTGTGTATATGATAGATGTGCATGGTTTTAATTTTGTATACTAGCCAGGAGTGGCCAGATCTCTGAGAGGAAGAGGTCACTCAAAGTTCAGCAGTGCTAGCAGAAAGCCTCTCCCAAAAACATTTACTGTTCATTTAGCTGTGGACATATTTTTCTCTCTTCAACTCAGAGCTACAAGGACTACCACTGAGATATAAATGACCAGTCCATTTTAATACGAATCTCTGAACATTGTTGATAATGTTCTCTATATGTTTATACACCACCACAAACAGAAGCTGCTTAAAAATAACACACACCCTTCCCCTGCATGCAGTAGGAGCTTCAGAGCACTTTTTGTTGCCAGGGGTCAGCAACTAGATTAGGGACTTAGAGAGCTGCAGGGCCACCAGTACAAGGTGAAGGTGGCATCAGGCACGTTGCTGGGTCAGCCTGGAGCTGATGCGGTGATCGGGCCTAGATCAGAGCCAGCAATGGCGCCAGCTTGGAATCCAACATCCTTTGCCAAATCAGCCCTCCACCCTGAAATGACTCATTTCAGGGCTTTCTGTTGTCTGCCACTGGTGGGGATCCCACTGCTGTCACCCATATGTTCAGTGAGTGGAAAGTGGTGCTACACACCAGTGGACTATTCCTGGCATCATTCAGTATGCAAAGATAGTGAGGGTCAGGCAGAGGGACACCTCTACCCAGTCTAAGCACCCTAGACCCCAAAGCCTGATTTAAATGGGGTGTGGATTGCTCTTCCAGTCAGCAAGCTAATCTTGTGCCACATACTTAGTTGACTGGTCGCTCACCTATCCAAATGGTCCCAAACACCTTTACTTTATTATTACTATTATTTATTGAATTTGTATACCTGCAGGTCTCAGGGCAGTTCACAACCCAATAACCCTGACAATACAAAATAAAAACTCGCCAAAATAAAAACAACTCAATAATATCCCCTCCAACTCACACCCTCTCATCACTGCTGAACCTAGTCATTAGGTGGATGAATTGATGATAAATACAACTTTTCCTTCCCTTCCCACTGCTTTAAATTAAGGTGACCACTTTGGCAGGAAGGTAAACGGTGTTTCAGTGTGCTGCTCTGGTTCGCCAGAAGCGGCTTAGTCATGCTGGCCACATGACCCGGAAGCTGTCTGTGGACAAACACCGGCTCCCTCGGCTAGTAAAGCGAGATGAGTGCCACAACCCCAGAGTCGTCCACGACTGGACTTAACGGTTAGGGGTCCCTTTACCTTTTTATGGGAATTCCATACCTTGATTGTTACTATTTCTTAAACAAATTACTAATCATCTTCTAGTGGTTAGTAAAACCACTCAAAAGGAAGTTCACAGAATAAACACGTCAAGCATAATAAGCACCAACCAATAAATACAAGAAATTGCATTTTCAGAAGCAAGCTGCAAATAAACCCCACCCTCAGAATATTAACCCAAAGTGAATGAGTAGAAAAACACCCAGAGCCACTCTTGTCTTTAGCATTACTTCACTTATTTGACAGTGGATTCTGGTGAGAGGTGAACTTACAGCAGAAACACATGTAGCACTTGGGCTGCTAGCATACCAAGTAAATAGTTCCAGATTTAGCTGGCTATCAAACACAAACTCCTCCTATCCTAAGGAGAACATATAGCAAAGAAGCCAGGTGGGAAGACTTGAGAGGAGGGATTTGCCTGGACCAAGGCTGCTAGACATGCTCATGGCAATTAGAGTACTAAAAATTAAACTGGAATGGGAAAACAGGGATGTAGCCCATATGTTACTACTAGGCAACCACACAAACATCTAATAATCCTGGGGCACAGTAAAATTCTCCAGCAGTCTGGGTGAGCTCAAAAAGAAAAGAAAGCAGTGACAGTTACAGTTCTGCATGAAGGAATTCTCTTCACACAAATGTTGTCCCAATAGTTAATATGACTAGTCTTGGTGAAATCTCTCTGGGATTTTGTATTTTGTAATTGTTTGAGTCATCTTGAGTTCAGTCTTGCATGGAATTTGTGCCAAATCTGTCCAAATGTTAATTTTTTTTTAGATCCATTACTTCCTTTTGCATAATTAATTCATTTATAATGTTTTTGGAGCCCCCCCCCCTTTCTATCAAGCTGTTTTGCTGGAGGCAGTGGCCTTTTAGTCACAATATTGAGTCCCTGGAAGGAAACAGAACTATATGATTCCCTAAAGATGTTACTGTTACCTAAGGCCAGCACAGCATTTCAAAAAATATTGCCTATTCTTCATTTCTCAGTTAGCTGCTAAGCTACAGGTAAAGCAACCAGTCAAGTGCCTGCCCTTATCTCACTCCATATGCTTCTCCCTGACTGTACTGTGCATGCCGACTCCTGTGGCTCAATCCAACATATGATTACTTGGAAATTAATCCTGCTCAGTACAACTGTCCCTACTCCCAATATGAGTGCATAGTTGGTTGTAACTCTGGAAACCAGGGTGATGAGGAAGGGAAGTCATCAGTCTAAACAATAAGAACACTCAGTCTGAACAGTCAAAACATACTGAATTGAGGGGTTATTCTGCTCTGAGTCTAGCTCAAAAGCAGCCTCAAATATACCAACCAGTTTTAATATAATGAATAGTACATTTTTAATCATGTTTGCTGGGTTTTCCTATGCTGAGGATGGAGAAGTAAAGCCACAGGATTCCTTGCTAGTCTCACCATAATGCCTTGGTCCCTCTGCCTTCCAAGCAGACCTTCAGACAAAGGTCTGTCCCAAGCACTATGAGCCACAATCAGCCCACCTCAAAGCATAAAGGCCTTTGTGCATGCTGTGGCCTGCTGCAGGTGTCCCCTATTTTGTTTCTGCTCTTCACGTACCTCTTCCTAGGAAGAATGCAGCCTCCACAGAGGCCACTGCTGCTCCTGGGCATCAGTGTCCAGTACTAACACAGTGTTTGAGTGTAGCAACTCTACAAAGGCTTGTAGACATAAGGGTTCCTATAGGCTCTCCTCAACCCAGATCCATCAGGCAGTATCAGTAGAGACTTCATTTATTCTGTGTAGGCAGCAGCCTCTGCAGAAATCGACAGGTGCCAATCACTAGCACCTTGCGTCCTTTGTGCAGCCATGTAAACCAGGTTCTCTCTTCATCCTTCTATATCCACAGACAGCAATCCACATA
Organism: Podarcis muralis; assembly: GCF_964188315.1. Lineage (NCBI taxonomy): Eukaryota > Metazoa > Chordata > Lepidosauria > Squamata > Lacertidae > Podarcis > Podarcis muralis. The sequence goes on from NC_135664.1 coordinate 40,291,259, forward strand.
CTATCCAAAATGATTCCACAGAACTCCTTAGGGGTTCACTCATTTTTAATCCTTTCATACAAATCCCCATTTGGTATTAATTTTGATGTTGTCAGAGACTGCCTCCAGGTCCCAGCTCACAGAGGACCCACGCTAGCCAGCGGTAATATACAAAAGTCTTTATTAAAGTACATTATCCATTTTCAAACCCTAGCGTGCGTCTCTACGTCTAGACACTAGACCGGCGAAGCTCCGTCTGAGTCTCCGCCCCCTGTACACCAGCTTAAGAGTCTAGCCTTACTCCACCTTTTCCGTCTCTCCTTCCGCCTCTGGGTCCTACCACCCCCCGGGGTCCCTTCCTTCCTGGACGCTTCGGAGGCGGACCCCTCGGATTCTTCCCCCTCCCTTCGGCGGGCTTTAGGACCTGGCTCCCTATCCGGGCTGCTCATTGCGCCACCCTCTTGTACATTTGAACTTGGCGCGCGCGCGCTGCCTCCGACCTTCCTTTTGACCGTTTCCTCGCTCTCTGATGCAGGCGTGGCTAACCCTGACTCATGTCCTTCCGCTGACGGAAGGCTGCCTGATGCCGATGCCTGGGACTCCTCCCCCCTACTGCTCTCCGGTGGGGAAGCTGGTCCCGATTTCCAGCTGCTGCTCTCTGAGTCCCCTCTGGCCCCTCCTTCCTGAGGTGTTCCCTCTGGCAACCCCCTAGCTCTGACCACGGGAGCCCCTTTCTGTGAATCCTCCGATTCGCTGGAGAGACTTAGAGACCTCGGGCGGCTCTCATCGCTCACTTCTCCCTCGGATTCCTCCCCCTCGGTCTCTAATTCCTCCCTTTCCTGTCCCTCTGCTCCTGAGCCCCTGACAGATGTGTTTCCCAATATCTCTAAATTGAGATATTCAGCTCTGTTTTAAATTATTGCACAGCTGATGGGTATAATTTGTCCACACTCTTACCATCTGTCCTGTGGATGACAACTTTGTCCAAACTATGGGAACAACTGAAATATTAAAACAGGCCTGTTATGGGCAGTACTGCATGTTGATTTTGTTGTAAGAAACTCATTAAGTCTGGAAGTAAAATATGCATATACATGTGCCTGGGAAACATAGAACAACCTTATTTCTCAGGTGCATGCATTGCACATACAGTTATTTCACACTGGTGTTTCCTGCAGCAGTTCTAATAGGTACCATCAGATGTTTTCAATGGTAGTTGAGGAACCAGGAAAATAACCAAACTTCTGCTGTGTATTCAGATATATTGGTGTTGTTTTTCATTTGGGCACTCCTAGCCACTGAGGGACGCAGGTGGCGCTGTGGGTAAAACCTCAGTGCCTAGGACTTGCTGATAGTAAGGTTGGCGGTTCGAATCCCCACGGCGGGGTGAGCTCCCGTCATTCGGTCCCAGCTCCTGCCTACCTAGCAGTTCGAAAGCACCCCTAAGTGCAAGTAGATAAATAGGCACCACTTTATAGCGGGAAGGTAAACGGCGTTTCCGTGTGCGGCACTGGTGCTGGCTCACAAGTGCAGCCTCGTCACGCTGGCCACGTGACCCGGAAGTGTCTTCGGACGGTGCCGGCTCCCGGCCTCTTGAGTGAGATGAGCGCACAACCCTAGAGTCGGTCAGAACTGGCCCGTACGGGCAGGGGTACCTTTACCTTTACCCTTAGCCACTGAGGCTACCTGAGCACTCCAGTGACCGTGTAGAAACCAGGACCTGCCAACCCAATCCTTCCAGGGCAGTATAATCCCATCCAGGGCAGGCTATCACTCCACATCCTACTACTAAATCGATTTCAGAAACAATTGCATCCACCCATTGCTAAGATCGCAGAAAGGAAGGCTGTCTCTTGCAAATACCTGTTGTTTGCTGTCTGATGTTGTGAGAGATATATCCTTTAAGTTTAGACCATCTAAATTTCTTGTTAGGCTTTACAGGGGAGATGGGGGACGGGAAATGATTTATCCACTAGGGGTCAGTGAGTAGAAATGTAAACCATTATTAGTAGCAGTATTCTTCTTGTTGTGAAGCACAATTCCCCTATCCCTCTGATATGCTCCAGAAGGATACTCTGGCCACCAATAGGAAAAAGCACTGAGAGGAGAAAGAGCAGGGTCACATCCACCCATCTCTCTTCTGATAAATGTCATGAACCAGGGTAGCCAAGGCAGTTTCAGGGCCATGACCAGACCTGAAGCCATTGTAATGAATGCACCTAGCTTATTCCTGCTCATTAATGTCAATAGATCTACTCTGAGTAATACTAAATTGACTATAACCCACAATTACAGTAGCAATAGTGGCTTAGTACATAACCTTTATATGTTTATATGCAAAATATTTATATAGTACCAACAGCAAGGTAGATATTATTCTAGGTCAGTCTCTGAACCTACTGGAACTGATCAAACATGTGACTAACATGTAATGTGTATTTCACTGCAACTTACATGAAGATCCTTCAAGTTCTTGAAATCTCCATCTTTTATTTCAGTGATTTTATTGTTCTGTAGGTCCAGTAGAGTCGTATCTGGGGGGAGATCCTTTGGAACTTGATCCAGACCTGTAATGGGATTTTAAAAATAGCAATTAATAAGAACAAGATAAAAGTCCTGCTGGATCAGACCAAAGGTCCAGGTAGACCAACATCCTGTTCTTATAGTGACCAACTAGATGCTTATAGTAAGCCCACAAGTAGGATCTGAATGCAACTTGTAACTCATATTCAGAGGCATATGGTCAACAGTGGATGGAGAATATAGCCATTATGACTAGTAGCCACTTATAAGGTTAAATGGTTAACCCTGAATGGTTAAGTCCAGTCAAAGGCGACTATGGGATGTGATGCTCATCTCGCTTTCCGGCCGAGGGATCCTCTTTGAATTTATCTATTCTTCTTTTAAAGCCATCCAAGCTGGTCACCGTCACAACATACAAAAGCATAAAGATGTGTTAAAGAGGGTCAATAGTTACTTATATCTTCATTATTGACGCAGAGCAACTGATTTCAAGCTTTCACTACCTAAAAATTGAAAAGATTGATAACAACTTCTACTCTGAAATGGACAAGTGGTTCATCTACCTCAGCATTCTGTCTTTGATAATAGCCAGTTCCCTCAACAAGGGTTAAGACCAGTGTTTCCCAAACTTCGGTCTACAGCTGTTTTTGGACTACAGCTCTCATCATCCCTAGCTAGCAGGACCAGTGGTCATGGATGATGGGAATTGCAGTTCAAAAACAGCTGGAGACCCAAGAATGGGAAACATTTGTTTAGATGAAAGACAGACAGATCTCTCTCAAGTTCAATGCTTGTAACTATTCTCTTATGCTGGGGAAGTCACACAATGAAATGTAAAAATATCATAAACATCTAATTTGCTACCTTCTATCTTCAACTGTTCACAGTAGTCTGGTCCTATAACAATCCATATGTAGTTCTTTTCTCACTTTGGTCCTTAGCCAAGGCATCATTCATCAGTACCATAGAAGGAGTTATTCCTATTGTTTATTCCAGGGTGCCCTCCAGAAGTTGTTGGGCTATAACTTCTGTCAGCCCTAGCAAGCATGGTTCATAGTCAGAGCTACCTCTTACTTATTCTATTGAATTTTGAATGAAACCAGTCCTACTGACATCCCCACCCCCACCCCCATTGAAGTAAAATAGCTTCCCTTTCCCCACCAATTTAAACAAGCAGTTTCTTCATACAATATCAAGTCAAGCTTTAAGTTCACTGCTTCAAATTCCAAGTCCTCCATGTTCTAATTATGGTCAGTTAAATCCTAAACTCTAATTCTGGATGACAGTCAGGGACCCGGTCTTGGAAACTTTCCAAATACCATGTTCTGCTGACTTCAGCAAATATGAAGTGCTTGAAGAAAGGCCATGTTTGGATTCAGTTCCTTGTCATACATCTAAAAAGAATAAATTGTATGTAATCAACGTAGTCAGACCAAAAACATGCCTCATTTGATTTGTATCCTTCCACTAAAGTAAAGAGCTGATCACTGATTGTAATGAGTAAAACATCAGAATATAATTAAAGATGTTTAGCATTATTTTTACATTCAGGCTTTTCCACATATCAGTGCTCTCATATTTATCCTCATATAAATGTTCAGGCTATTAGATTTATAAAAACTAAGACAATTTTAAATGACTCCACTGCCATTTCTTTTTTTTGAAACAGAAACTATATACAGAGCGTTGTTTTTACAAACAGATTCATTTCTGTTCTGTGAATGCCTGAAGAACATCAGTCAGTTTAAATTAAAAACACTTGTGATACCATTTCATATATGTGGCTTAGGTGAAGGAAGAAAATTAAAATTATTTCATATTACACAGCCCTATCTAAATTAAATAACACTGTCACCCACATTTGCTTTTCTAACCAAAATATCTTGTAAGTATGCATATTCATTCTGTTTGTCCTGTTAGTATAGAAAGTTTTCACAGAAAGAAAGAATTGCTCAGTACTGTGATATGTGCCCATTTTTGACACTAGCCCTGAAATTAATAGTCATGACTAACTTGGGTGAATTAATTTAAATGGCTACACAGTTTTTAAAACGCAGAGGCCCAGAATAATATTTCAAAGGCCTGGATGAAAAGAAAGGTATTCACTTGGCACCAAAACTCAAAGGTGCCTCTGAATGGATCTTAAGGTTCAAGTAGGTACATATGGGAGAGTAAGCAGAGGAGACAGGGTAGTGAGGAGTCTGGGCAATTTATATAAAATCCACAATTTATTTCAAACAAAGTTAACACTAGAAAATATCATAGAAGTACAAGCTGAAACATTTGAAGATAAGACTAGATTGATTTATGAATAAAACCAGAGGTAGAACCTTAGCCTTATCTTGATTCATCTCTCTCTTTTTAACTTCCCATTCAGTCTATTGCCAAGTTATGTTACCCTACCCCCCTTACATTATTGCAAACCTATGGTCATTTCTCTCTGCTCACTAGTGAAAAGTATGGTTTGTGCTCAGGTTTTCTCATGCCTTGACTACTGCAGCCTTCTTATCTCTGAATGCCATATGTCAGCTCTATTTCTATCCATAAGTTTATGAATAAAATTATTTATTTTAACCAAGAAATCTTACTGGCTTACTGTTGGTTTATAAGTTAAATAGAACTTCAAAGTCCAATTTGCATGAATTCTGAAGCTTACAAAGGTTGACTCATAATAGCTTGCTGTTATAGATTCCTTGTTGCAGGAGCTGATAGAATTGCCTAATGTGTTTATATAAACCCATACTTTTGGATTTACTTATTGTGCTTAGGTTTAAGAGAAGACTTATTGCCACTACAAGTTTGTATAAAATTTGCATTTTCTTACAGAACTTGTTGCAAGCACAACTTGAATAAGCTTGAATTATTTCATCCATCTGGACTCTTAGCAAATTAAAACATGCGAAACTGATCTAGCAACAGGAAGCCATATGGCAGTGATTAATTTTCTTGAAGATTTCTCCATTCATTGCTCATACATGACTCAGCCTGGGCCACCAGGCCTATAAATTGCCTTTGTCATTTATATCTTTTGCCGAATATATTCTGGAATGACTAACCCTTAAAATGTGTTCCAAATAATAAGACCTTTTGATCCTAGTATTTCATAACACCATTTCCACAGCTGAAGTTATCAGAAATATTGTGTAGCAGTATATACAATTATGGTAGCATTTGTACATTTCCATTACTCAGAGTACTTGTCCTCTCCCCTGACATGAAACTGCATGCACAGGAATAACCCCTTATATCTCACATCTCTGTTTTAGACTGAGCCAAGCATCCAGGTAGCACAAATTTCCTACAGGCTGGTGCTACTTTCCAAGTTGGGAGGATGGAGGCATGTGCCTGAACCTTGGCTGCAACATTAGTTCCTCCCTGTGTGTAAATGGCTGGAGTCTTTCCAGGAGACCCCATATGACAGTTACCTCCATTTATCTTTCCATCAAGTTGCTTCTGTGCAAAAAATGGTACAATTCCTGTGCCCTCTATTTCACATGAGGCATGAAGTCTTGATTGCCAACAACTTTCCACCACATGTGCATGTTGCAAAATGTGTTAGTGGTTCATGACGAACACCACATGGGATTCATGTGGTTCACTACACTGAAGTGATGCCATGTATTAAATTTCTGTTTGAGTGTTTGGACATTCTTTCAAAAGCCTAGTATGCCTGCGGTTTGTTCCTCAACAACCCTAATTGCTATGTGATACAATTCATTCATTCATTTTATTTTATTTTATTTTATTTTATTTTTTGTTTGGGAAGGAATGGCAGACTGGTAGAGATGGGAAGGTGTGCTTCCCCTGTTCATTCCCCCCATATAGTGTTCTTGGAAAAAACTTTTAAACAAGCCATTGGCATATTGATTGCAAAACCCTAACAAAGCAAAAAGCTCATATGACTCTTCCTATGTGATGTCTATAACAGCAAATGGGTAGAATGTATGCCTCAGGTCAACTCTTCAGCAATGTAGGCTTGATTGCTAAATGTGCTGGAGAGTTTGAAAAGAAAGTATTCAGAGAAGTTCCTTTACATGCACAACACATGCACAAAGTATATTTTCAAATTTATTTGACTCTTCATCAGTTTTTCAAGTGCTGGCCAAATCAAAACAACACTGAAACTCTTTCTTCTGCTGCTAAAAAACAGACTTTTGTGAAAGATCCTCAGTATTTTCATTTGTGCAGCATCATCCTGCTTTTTGTGTGGAGGGGTAGTGGTTGGTGGGTGTGGTTTGGGAAACATCTGTTCTGCACCTCTGACCAATGTGAGCTGTCAGTTTGCAGACTCAGGGTGAAGGATATAAATGACAGAGAGATGATGGTACTGAGTCCACTTTAAATACAAATACAAAAAAGCTACAAAAACTTGCACTATCCAATAATAGTGACATGTGACCAAACATGCAGACAATCAGTTACAAATTTGCTCTTAAAACTATTGGAGCAAACAGCAACTGTACCACTATATATGATAAGTGTGAGAAGATGTTTTGATTAAACCACAATCTTCCAGTGCAGAGATTTTGACTCCATATATGCTAACAAAGGATGTACTTAATGCACATATTTTTATTACTGAATTCAGGGATGGGAAACTGTGGTCCTTCAGATGTTGCTGGACTCCAGTTCCCATCAGCTCAAGTCAGCCTTACCAGTGGTCAGGGAGCATAGGAGTTGGAATCCAGCAACATGTGCCCCCTGAGTCTTAAGAGGCTGGAATGTTGTTTGCAATAACATTCAGTAATGCATGGGTGGAGAGAAGAGAATCAATCAGGAAAAGTAATTATCCACCCAAATTGCTGGGCATTTAAGTGGATATTTAAACAGGCTCTCAACTCAGCTAAGCAAACCATCCAAGAATATTTTCATATTTGATCATTCAGTCCAGAGGGAATTTTAGCATAAATAATATGTTGTAAAAAGCTTGTTGATGGGATATAGTAATGTTATCTTGTTCCACCCTTGCACACTAGGGAGGATGAAGTCTGGATAGCAGTCAACTTGAATTCTTACAGCATAACAGAATTAATTCAGCCAGCATTCTGAGGCTCCAACAGCTAGAGCAAAGCAGTAGTTTGTCTGGTGTGAAAAGCTATAGAAATTGAAGTGCCTATTCAGACACGTTAGTACCATAATTTAGAATCTAGCAACAATTTGGGATGTGAGTGAGATATGCCATACATATATGAAGTATATTCATGAAATGGACTGTGATTAAAACCCTCAAAATGGCACCATTTATCAGTGGACATAGCTCAATCTGAACTATTTCCATCATTAATGGGTTGGTTTTGAGATTTACGAACAATGTCCAAAATGTTTGTTTCATTAAACTTGTTTTGGACATACACAATCAGTCCGTAGTAATGGATATTCTTTACCTGTAAGTCAAGGAAATTAAATTTTGATTTTACTGGCCTACTGAAAGCTAGAAATGACAATATTTGTCAATTTTTTGAGAACTGTATGATTCAAGTTGTGATTAGCCAGTCATCTCTTTTGCTAAACAGATTTCTAATGGCACAGGATTGATGGGGAATGTTTTTCTAAATGGGAGCTAATATTTGGGAGATCTCAGCTTTGAGAAGGTGACCTCTCCTCCAGCTGAGGGGAAGTGGTTGTTGAATGGTTATATGTGTGTCATAATAGAAGCAGTTTCTAACTGGAGCACAGAATTGGAGCCTAACCAGACATTACTTTAATAGCATAATTAGCAACCATATTTTTTAAATTGATAGTTGTGAAAGTGGGGTGATTTTTCATAAGGGTCATGGAAATTAGGGGAGGCCAGTTTTAAACTTCCGTCCTCAGCTGCAATCCTAATGAAAATCACATAGCTTAATATTTAAATAACAACAACAACCAAGCATAGTTGGCAATCACACTATTAAAGTAATATCTTGTTTGCCCCTTTATTGAAGGCTAAAAATATCTTGGGTTCTGTGTAACTTTGGGAATCATATGTAGGCAGAAGCTTTGCTGTTTGCCTCTCCCAACCAGCCAAATATTACAAAAAGCATCATAAATATATCTCTTCCAAAAAACCCAACAACATCCAGTAGCTTCATAGCATCAAGGCCGTCAGCAGATCTCTTCAGAAGAATGTGAAGGACTATGCAGATGGAATAAGTTTGGTGTTCATTGACTCCTTTTGAGTTCTGGTTTCAATTTAGAAGACAACTGATCAAAACAGAAATCTGTCCTGTTCCAGTAATTGTCTCAGAATTGTGTTTCTCTCATATAAATAAATGGTAGCTGTTCATTGCTGCAGTACACATCCCCTCCATTATTTATGACAATGTCATTGACATCTCCACTTACAGTACTTAAAACTGCGCTGAATTTTTAACAGGCCCAACTGAAAATTCAAAGCATACCCAAAGCTCTAGTTCAGGCACAATGTTGCTTATTTAGAAGATACAGGTTGACTATATAATTGTAGAGGCATGCATTTTCATATAAGGAAGTGATAGGATAATTAACTTCCTAGAAAGAATTCACCAAAAACCCCAGACAGAGAAAAAAAATTGTCAACTCAACAGGAAAAACAGTCATCATAGAAACTTTAAAAAAGAAACAAAAAAACTTTTGCTCTTTTGATCCTTAACTTTCCCCACAATTTCTAAGTTTTATGGGGTTTTGTTTCCTTTACTTGGGATCTACTTCCTTGCCTAGATGTTTGACCTTTGCCCATTGCTTTGCTTCCTCTTCATGTCTGGAAAGCATCCAGTACACAAACATGTATATTTGTATTTGTCAATGAAGACTAAAATAGTTATATTTTAATGAAACTAGAATAATTAAAAGCATTACTGTTAGTCCCAAATTAAAGCCAATGTTAGAAAATGTTAGAGTCCACATGCTCATATTTCCAAGTTAAAACTTGTAACAACCAGTTTTATGTGGCCCGTGTGACCTATTGATTAGGAAATAGAGCGAATCATAATTTCCTCAAGAAATTTTGAGTAGCAGAGTTTGGTACTCAGAATTTAGATTTACCTGGATTTGTAATATAGGTCTGTGTCACCCAACCATATTTAAAAAAAGGTAAAGGGACCCCTGACCATTAGGTCCAGTCGCGGACGACTCTGGTGTTGTGGCTCTCATCTTGCTTTACTGGTCGAGGGAGCCGGCGTACAGCTTCCGGGCTTATTATGATAGAACATTGACAAACTGGCATTTCCTTAAAGAGAAATGCCTGTGGTCTTGAATGAAAGGCAGCGTAAAATGGACGGAAAGCAAATGACTACCACTATTTCTTTCATGGTCTACCACCACAAAGACCCTGTTTTTCAGCTGACCTATTCTCAGCTGAACTCTCTCTCCTTATTTTCCTTGTTGTTTTCGACAAGACTATCATGCAGATACTATCACAACAATGGCAAAATTATAGTGTGACAGGAGAACTCAGTAACTATGTTGGTGTTGATACCCAAAAATAGCTTAAGTTGTCATTGTGAGCCAACATAAACAAACATTTTATGAAGCAATATTTCATTTTGCTCACCTAAATCAGAGCACTGCACAACTCGAAGGTGGCACTGGCAGCGGAATGGACATACTGGGCCTTGCAGTGGAGGATAAGTCTCTGGAGTATCTGTAGTTCCAGAACCTGCTTCATCTTCAAGCATAAAATCAAACAAGCCTTTTTGGTGGAATGGCTTAGCCAAGCAAAGTGGCAGGAGTAGAAGGAAGAAAACGGCTACCTTCATGGTTTAGTTCATCTATTCAAGGTGGCAGCTGTGAATCTAGAAGTCAAAAAAGAAGAAGCAAAGATTTGTAAATTGGTGGCATTGTGTTCATACTCATATCTTTCACATAATTATAATCGAAACAGTTTTTGGTGGAGTTGTGCTGAAGTGTGTAAATGCGATGGTAAAGGTAAAGGGACCCCGGACCATTAGGTCCAGTCGTGACCGACTCTGGGGTTGCGGCGCTCATCTCGCTTTATTGGCCGAGGGAGCCGGCGTACAGCTTCCGGGTCATGTGGCCAGCATGACTAAGCCGCTTCTGGCAAACCAGAGCAGCACACGGAAACACCGTTTACCTTCCCGCCAGAGCGGTACCTATTTATCTACTTGCACTTTGACGTGCTTTCGAACTGCTAGGTTGGCAGGAGCAGGGACTGAGCAACGGGAGCTCACCCTGTCGCCGGAATTCGAACCGCCGACCTTCTGATCGGCAAGTCCTAGGCTCTGTGGTTTAACCAACAGCGCCACCCACATCCCGATAAAGCATTAACCAGATATAATTTATGTAGAAAACCAATAAGTATTTATAAAACAGAGATTCACAGAGGAACACAGAGTCAGTTCTGTGCACAACTGTCTGGATAGTTTGATTTGACTTGTATTTATTAGTAACAAACAGTTGTGTTAGGATTCTGCACAAAAATTAAGGGAAGAATTATTTGCCAGTTCTTAGTCAAGATAGCAAATGGACTGAATTGTTTTTTTTCCCATTGTCACGGTTAGCCTGAGGCTGTGAAACTTATGATAGTATTGGGAAGGGAGGGATAATATTCTGTTGTTGATTATTTTTTTTAAGCCCAAAACTTGCCAGGCTGGCAATATCATGTGAAAGGAACCTTTAGTTGCTTAAAGTAAATCCTGTAAAGCATTTTAAGGGAAAAGGTTGAATTTCAAGTTTGTTATTTTCGGCTTTCTTGTCTGTATATCAAAATATAGTCCAATTTTAAACCATCTGCCATAGTACTACAGGTGCCCCTAAAACTGATAAAAAAATGACAGCCAGGCACCTTACATCTAATTTTGACATTCAGCTGGATGGTGTTTACCTGAAGTTTCAGGTATCTCAAGGGGGGTGGTACAGGAAGAGGCAGGGCAGGACCTTGAAGCTCCTCTGCTGTTGTTTCTTGACTCAGATGCAATAACAGAAAGGATTGGGCTATCTCTGCTGTTTCGTAGTTGTGTGCAATTCCCCCCCCCCCAGTTTTGTTTTTCTATAGTACATTTTTAAACTCAACAACACAGCCTCACAGATGTATGCTGCTTATTGTCAGCATCCTTAGGGCTAATTCATGTTACGATGACCACTCATACCATTGTGGCTCAAATGCTGTTTCCTCATATCTGGATCCCATCCTATACCAGTAACATCTGTCAAAAGAAACCACACAGGATGAACTGATGACACAGTTATTTCCCACACTAGCACTGCCAGAGTGGCATTGGTATGGAAAGAAACCATGTCATCTACTTGCTTGCTGTTTATAATTACTGCTTACACCATAAAACCCTGCTGTAGGGAAACAGCCCCCAGCCTGCATTGTCAATATAGAAAATCAGCCCAGTAAGGGAGGGTTGCAACTCATCCTGTATAATACAGGATTGCCCCATGTTTTAATGCACAATTTAACATCCTGTGTTGATTCAATACAGGACATCGTTTGTCCTGTATTTCCTGCATGTCTGTCCTGCTCTCTTGTTCTTGCTCTTTCTTGGCCAAGTTGGGGACCCTCTCCAAATGACTGCCTCTGTTCCTACAGGGAAGGCATTGCTGGCTTGGATGGAGAAACCGCCTCTTGCTTCTTTCCTTTCTTTTTTTCTCATCGCTCCCTCTCTCATACCGCCCCCAAGGATGAGCAAACAATGGGGCAAGACTTTCATGTTGCTGCTTCCAATTCCCTTCAGCTCCAGGGTGGGTTGAGGCGGTCTTCCACAGAGCTGCAGCCTGGGAGTGCCAGGCCTTGTTTCTCAGGGAGCAAGAGGGTCTGAGTGGGTTTGGTCAGTGTAGACTAGAAGCCCCAGTTCTGAACATAATTATCTGCATGATATTTGAGAGAGGAGGGTGGAGGAGAAGTAGCTCCCCAGAAGGCTTGCTCCCCACCCCTTAAAATATTCTCTCTCTTTCAGAAATTTAACATACTCGTTATCAGAATATGCCCACCCCATTTGCTTATTTTTTTGCCCCAGCGCTGTAGGTAAAAGCCTCAGCGCCTAGGGCTTGCTGATCGAAAGGTCGGCGGTTCGAATCCCCACAACGGGGTGCGCTCCCTTTGCTCGGTCCCAGCGCCTGCCAACCTAGCAGTTCAAAAGCACCCCCGGGTGCAAGTAGATAAATAGGGACCGCTTACTAGCGGGAAGGTAAACGGCGTTTCCGTGTGCGGCTCTGGCTCACCAGAGCAGCGATGTCACGCTGGCCACGTGACCCAGAAGTGTCTCCGGACAGCGCTGGCCCCCGGCCTCTTGAGTGAGATGGGCGCACAACCCCAGAGTCTGGCAAGACTGGCCCGTACGGGCAGGGGTACCTTTACCTTTTTACATACAGTAGTGTATGTGTGTTAAAGGTCATGAATTTAAGCTCTGGGTAGCAAAGCACAGACGTATTTACACATCCATGTGCATGTGACAAATCCCAGAGGGGTTGTCCTGTTAGGCTGCAATGTAATGGATTGTGCTGAAGTCATTTCAGCACCAGGTGTGGGGGGACTTCACCTATCAATCTTGTCCCCATCCTGTCCTGTATTTTGCCAGAACAAAGGTGGTAACCCTACCAGTAAGGCACCATGCCCCAAGTTATAAAGCCTCTATTGGAAGGCTCTTACAACTTAATGGAGAACAAACAGCAATGATACTCCACTGTGCATCATAGCTAACTGTAGGCTCTTTCTCCCAGCATGAACCAGGACAAAATCTTTTCAGTTTGCCATTATGAGGATGAGGATGACGAAGCTACTGTAGTAGAAGTTCTGTAAGATGGTTGCAGGTTTGTAGATCTCTTTGTAGTGAGAATGGGAGCAGAATTTTTAGTACTGAACTTTACTACTGAAGTCATTTGGGTGGTATTTTTATTTTTCTATGTAGGTGCGTGTGAATTAAAGCACAACACAATGAAGCAATGAACTTGGTTTTATTTTGACCTTAACCTTCCTCAAAGGAGTTCTGGTTTCCATATCATATATACCCTCCCCACCCCCCCACCCCCAATATATTTTATTCTCATGATAGCCTTGTGAGGGAGGTTAGGCTGAGAGATATTAACTGGCTCAGAGTCACCCAGTGAGCAAAAATGTGGACCCATGCCTCCCTGATTCAACCCAACACTTTAGAATGATACTGCACCACACTGGCACACAGGTCTCGAAGTCTATTAACTCTACTTGAAGTTAAAAGACCTTGGCATGTTTCTAGATTAATAGATTAATTATCTAATCCTGAGGAGTATCATAAGGGACAAATGTTCTAGCAAATCCAAATGTGAAACATAAAATAACATAAATGGTATTTTATTTCTTCTCCCAGTTAATCAGGCAAAAGGATGGTTTATATGAGCTCTTATTCCCCTGTTGCTAAAATGTTACAATTTTTTGACAATATTTCTGTGCCTTAAATTAGAGTCTAGAATGAAGTCTGTAAGGGTTTTGTTTCGTTTATGAAACCTGTAATATTTTTTGGTAAATAATCAATTGATCCTATCGGCCATTAGGATTCTCACTTTAGGGGCATAACTGGCACATGAAGAATGTCATGGTAATTCCATGTAAGTCATTGTTGAAAGATGATTTACAAAAGAGGCACATCCTTTGCTTATGTCACTTATGTCACAAATGATGACCCACATAATGTAAAAGGCATTTTTAAAAACCCCTGATTAACAATGATATTCTGAAAGATCTCAAAGGAACTGAAGTTCAAAGGAACTTCAAAGGAACTTAAATAAATCTGATGAACATAGCAGCCTAAAATAAATGAAAAAACTCTGTGTCTGCCAACTAACGATGGGCCTTATCCTTCAGTAATTGCTGGAGTATTCCTTCCGCAACTATTCTGTAGCTGCAGAGAGAAAGCCCCATTGAACCTTGTGAGACTTACTTTTGACTAAGCATGCATAGAATTGTGCCATGTATTAGTTCAATCAGTTATTTCTGAGAACAGCAAATAAGGCTTGAGGTTATAGTGATTCTTTTATTGGATCAACTAACAGACAATTGTAAAAGGCATGTAAATAAAAACCCCAGAATAGCCAGAAAAAAGATATACAGACAAACAGCAAACTAAACAAACCATATGGGGAGAAGGATTGTGAGATGATACATATATATTATATTGAAGGTGGGGATGGGTGGGGTGATTTAATTCTATACTGAATTATGCTGTGGTATTTCTTTCTAGGAGTTTAAATCTTACACAGCCTGATCCATAAATCAGTTGATCCAGAGTCCTAGGACTGAATGTTTGGCGTAACTAGTTTGCAGAATAAAAAGATGTCTATACCATTTAGAAAATGGAGAGAATAAGGACTTTTCTAAAAAGAGAACTACAGCTCTATCTCAGTTTCATCTACTTCAACAGCAACTAATATACTGCATTTCTTTTCATAGCAAATACTTTTCTTAGAACAGATGAGGTAAAGAACATGCTACAGGGCACATTCAAGATTTTGAAAGCATGTTTATTTCCATTTTAAAACTGTATGGAATGTCTGCTTGTTTATCTTTAGTTTTTCCAGTCAAGAAACTTCTTGTCTTAAATATGCAATCGCTGTTTACATATGCAATATACCACTCTGCAGTGTTTAGAAAGATGTCTGCTACTCTGGGCAAAACATTCCTCCACCACCCCTTTAACTTAAAACGAATACCTTCTGGTTTTCAAACTACAAAACATGAAGTTTCTGTTTTCCTCCTACAACATCATATACTTCAAACTTTGCATTAGAGCAAGAAAATGCACAGCTGGAAAACTCGGAACATACAAATCCTTACAAAAATACAAAGAAATGGCCCCAAATGTAAAAGAATGCTAGGAAACGTCCACAGTTCTCTAGAATGCTCCCAAATAATGCAGATATAACAGTACTAAACATCTCTTTTAAAGCCACTTCTTTCAGGCTCCCTGTTTCTCCTAGCTTTTACAGAAGTTTTACTGTACTGGAGCAGAGTTCAGGATAATTATTGAAAGCCATACCTTTTAATCCAGGGATTTGCAAAAGGCGCCCTCAGAGCTGAGATGCAATTAAACTGAAATATTCAAGCCAGGCAGAAGGTGCAGGTGTGGAAAGGAGGAGGGGTAGATTACTGCTCAGTTGTCTGTCACTTGGTGGAAAACCCTCCTGCGTCTTCTATTCCATAGCACAGTTAAAAAAGTAAGGTTTCCCTCAATGAACAGAATCCAAGCTGACACCCACAGTAGATCATATGGTAATGATATGTCTCCTGTATTGTAGCCAGAAACTTTATCAGCCCCCTTTTTCCCCTTATTTCTTTTTCATGTGTTCAGGATCCTAAGTGCTTTTACAGATCAGCACAGAATGCTTTGCTTGATGCCATTTTTTTCTTATTTCCGTCATTTTCTTTAAAAATCACATTTTCAGTTAGATGGCTTTCTAACTTTGAGCGATCATTTTCTTTCATGGAAGAAAAATGTCTAGAGAGAGCGAGAGAGGCTTCTGGTTTACAGTAGTGTATGAAACCCAAGGAAGTGGAAGGAAAGTAATCTCTCAAAGTTAGTAAAAAAAACAAAACCACACAGATTTACAGGAGAAAATAAATGAGTTAGCCTTAAGTCAAATATTTCTGCAGGTACCTTTTGGTTTACAATAGGAATAAAGTAAGCAAGCAGACATGCCTTTGCTGTGCATACATAATCCCATGATTTTGTACTTTTAAAAAACAAGTAGGACTGGAACTTGCAGTCTGTATCTTTATTAAGATACTAATCCACGGTGCAATCCAGTATATCTCTATTCAGATGCAAGCCCCAATGTGTAAAATGAGGCTTGCTTTCAGGTAAATGGGTTGCAACCTTTTCTGTATGCAACCTTTTCTGTATGACACAGAAATGTATCATACTGACAATTTTAAAAGTGCAGAACAGAAATAAAAAATACAAATGGGAGATTTTTAATAATACATTTTTACTTGTTTTGTGATCCAGGATCGCAACTGTTACATGAAACATTTTGTACAGATGTTGCCATGTGGCTTCTCAAACTATACAGGAGTTATACATATATGCTCTAGTGACGTCACCTACAGTAACTGGTGGTTAGAGCAGCCTATAATCCCATGTATGCCTTGGAGTCAGGCCCATTAAACTCAGTGTGAGTTACTTCTAAACAAACTTGCATCAGACTGGGATACAAATGCCAAATGAACACATGGAGCTTCCTTCTGTTCTTACCTTTTTTGCTTAAAATATGTGAGTTTGAGTTGCCATGTTTAAACTTGTAACTTTCTCCCTCCCCTCAGGCTGCAACCAGGTGCAAATGCAGTGTCAGTTAAAGGCTTTTAAGGAGAGATATAAGTTATTAGACTCGTAAGAGACTTTTAAATCTTACTTGCTTTGTATTCCTGATTGAACACCAGAGACCTAAAAGTCATTAAGTTTGTTCTCATTCCTTCCTACCAAAAGTAGGATTTAAGAACAAGTCACATTTAGCACGACTTGATTGCAGTATAGGGTTCAAATCAAGGGCGTTGTTTTAAATAAGGCATGCTACTTAAAGTAATATTTTAGAAGTGCTATGAGGATTACTTATCCATCTTTTTAACAAAGCTGAGTCAATTTAGGCATTCCAGGGAGCTGATAGTCCCTTTGTGCTACCCACTGAGAACAATAGCTGGCAATTCTTTCAGATGAGACATTGTGGTGTACATGATTGCTTTTGCCCTTATACATTTCAACCGTCTAGCAGAAACTAATCCTATTCAGATGAGCCACTCTTAGGTTCACTGACATTGCGATGGCTTCTTAGCAATTTCAGGTATTCAAATCCAGGTCACTTGCTATGTCTGGTGCTCGGAAATGTTTGAAGCAAGACTTTTGATTGACAGGAGGTCAGGCAGTGGGTCAGTTCTGAACCTCCTCAATTGTCACTTTTCCTTTAGGTTCTCTTTAACATCTTCCAGCAAAATTCTTGCACAAATAACTGAACTTTCTAAGTTACATGTGCAAGTTATTCTCTATTTAATGGGGCCTTTTCCCAGGAAAGAATGGAGTTTGAACAAATATCCTTCCTACCTCCTACTTTGCTCAGCCCTTGGAGCACTTTAAGTGTGCCTGAACTGGGCCATTGACTCCCTAGCCTTCCCGCTAGTAAGTAGAGCACCACTGTCAGTGATGGTTAATAAAGAAGTATTCGATAGTTGCCTATGATGGAGGGGTTCATAGCATTAACACCCTAATAAAATCTTGCTTCTTTCATAGCCACAGCCTTGAATCCCAGCAGAAATCAGGCATGGCTCTAATTCTCAGCTGCCCAGCCTACTTCTTGCTTCTACATCTCAGACACCTCAACTCTGGCTTTTGTCCTTCTAACAAACAGGCAGCTAAAGGAAGGGGCCCCAACCATTTTCTGTCTGGCACAGGGACACTTCCTTTGTTACCTTAATGACCCATATTTAGCGGGCCATTACCAAGAAGCTATTGAATCCTTGTTGGATCCAGGAGTTAGAAGAAACATATACGGCCTACTCAGCCACCCCCAATTCACAACAATACATTAGAATCCACAGTTTCATTTAAACTGACCATCCTATATGTGTGCGGTGAAGCTGGGAATATTTGTCAGAGTTCCTGGAATTTTCCAACTCTTTTGGAGAAAGCCCCCCAAAGGAAATTCTCAAGGGGGGGGGGGGAATTCTGATAATTTTTTACTTCAGTTACTGTTGTTTGATCTACCTTCTCTTCCATGTATTTTTTGAACTGTCAGTGAATAAAACAACTCTGATTTGAAGCTATGGGAAACATATTTTTTGAAAAGTGTGTGTTTTTGAACCCTTATATTGTAGGGTTTTCTTTAAGCATTTGTGCTTCATGGGTTGCCTTTGTATTTTATTTTTATTTTTTACTGTCTTTATTTGGAGAATCATGCCTGATTTCAGGGGGTTACAAGCAGGATTGTGGGGGGAGAGAAAGATGTCAAGGAGCCCTTGTTTGATGGACAAATGGACATGGCCCGAGTTCATTCTCCAAATATATTTATATATATATTTGCAATATCAGTTTGTGCTTGCATTGTGATAAAGTGGCTAAAGTATTGGACATAGATAGACCAGGGAGACCCAATATCAGAGCACTGCTCAGTTCAAAGCTTGCAGGGAGGCTATAGAGACCAGTCATCTCTCCTCCTAACCCACCTAATAGAGTACGTGTGATGATTTAAAAGGGAGATCATATAATGGTAAAGGACCCCTGGATGGTTCAAAACAGTCAAACTTGACTGTGGGGTTCGGCGCTCATCTTGCTTCAGGCCAGCGTTTCTCTGCAAACAGCTTTCTGGGTCATGTGGCCAGCATGACTAAACCGCTTCTGATGCAACGGGACACCGTGACAAGAGCAAGAGTGCACAGAAACAACATTTACCTTCCAGCTGCAACAGCACCTGTTTATCTACTTGCACTAGTGTGCTTTCGAACTGCTAGGTTGTCAGAAGCTGGGACAGAGCAATGGGAGCTCACTCCGTTGTGTGGATTCTAACCGCCGACCCTCCAGTCAGCAAGCCCCAGAGGCTCAGTGGTTTAGACCACAGCGCCACTCGCTCCTGTTCTGAATTCCTTGGGGGAAGTGGGGGATAATCAATGCTTTTTTTCTGGGTGAATGCAGGAGTACGCATACCTCTATACATTTTGTGAATCTAAGTTTGGCCTCATTGAGGGGCAATATTTCAATATGAGTAGGAAAATGAGAGTACTCCTAAACATTTTTTAAGAAAAAAAGCACTGAGGATAATCTTTTTTTAAAATTGTGTTGTTTATCTTAAACTACTCCTCCCTCCATGGCCCATTGTGATTTCTATAGCAAGTGAAGAGATGCCTCATAATGGTGCATGTGCCATATGAAATAGAAGCTGGGAGGACAGAGAGGCATTGTTGCTTTTTACTAATTGTTATTACTCCATTTTGTTTCACAGGTCTTAACTAAAGCAAGTAGTATTTTTATCCTGCAGTCCTTTCAAAGTCCTCAGGAAGCATCTTAAGAATGTTTCAAATTGAGAAAGTCAAGTTACTGATGTTAACACAATAAAACATGCACAAAATGTTTCCATTAAAAATACTGGAGACAGCAGAAAGGTTCTACATTGGCTGAAATATTATTTGGACCTCAAAGGGAAGGTTTAGTCTGTCTGGAAACTTTTTTTATAGCTTCTCCTGTGAAATTATATCTGAAAAGCTCTTACTCAAAAATGTGACCACAAAATGTACTTGTGTTTATAATTAAAGCACTGAGGATAGTTAAACTGAATTGGTTTGTATTTCAGGTCTAACTTTGTTCTAAGAATGTATTTTATTTCATCAAGGAAAAATAGAATTGTGTTATTGCTTTATGACAAAGCTTTGCACAACTTTGATTCGTATAGCCTGGGGACATATTAGTTTAGTTTAAGACTTGTGTGGGCTTGTTTGATGTAAGAATTCTCTCCTATAAGAATTCTGCCTCCACTATAAAAAAAAGTGGATTTTGCTAACTCCTGTTCTTCCCACCTGGTTGTGAGCAAAGAGATTTTTTTTAATGTTACCTGACGGACAATAAATACCAGATTTTGATGTGTGGAAAGAGATAAGCCATTGATGGGGGTGTCCCAATTGGAGTTCTGTCCACCAGACATCTTCTAAACCTCATAAACTCCCTGCTTCCATAGGAACCTGATTTTAAGATTAGTCTCAGAGGTCTTGTTATTTGTCCTGTCCATGCATGGGATCAGCATGAGACTCAAGGCCTTCTTGGTGGTGGCACTGAGATAATTCCAGAATCTGTAGTGGATAACTTCTGAGTTCCCTCTTTGTCCATCTTTAGATTAGGAATGAGCAAAAAAAATCACCTCTCCAGTCTTCATGTTATTTCTGGGTGGCAATATTAGGGTGGGGAGCATTTTGCCAGATATTTTCTGGGGAGAAGTGGAATCTCAGTTTGGATGAGAGTGAAAGCAAAAATGCTCAGAAAACTCTCTTCTGTTCAATTTTGGCTCTATTAATCTTAAATGAAACTATTGTTAGTTTATATTGGTGGCTGAATGGGATAATAGAGGAAGACTGGAGTAGAGGTCAAGCCTGTTGCTTAGAGAAGGCTGGGATCCATTGTGTAGCCCCTCTCTCCCTCCCTCCCTCCCTCTCTCTCTCTCTCTCTCTCTCTCTCTCACACACACACACACACACACACACACACACTTCAGTTCCATAGCTACTTTATGAAACGGCTCAATACCAGGTGTTTGTTTCTGAGGCAGGGACAGTTTCCCATTCTAGATTCACCTTATACCTTGTAGGGAGCTTGCAACTAAATCCAAATTGCTGCTGCATTTGTTTAACAGCATATAAGACAAGGCTCTAAGGGGGAAATTGGTATGAAATCCTTCAAAATGTTCCAAGCATCAGCTTCTCGTGCAGATTAAGTTATATTATCCACACTGTATAAATCTTTTTAGGTAGAATGGGAGCTTTGTAGTAGAAGATCCCTCCATCTTTCATGTAAGTGACTGCAAGCAAATGTTCTGTCATGTGGAAGGTGATGCAACAGGGAGCAATTTAAAACATTCTCCTCGTGGTGGCTACTTTCCTATACAAAAGCCTTTTAAAAGCACAAGATAGGTGGGTACAGAAACATCCCAGGGATGGGGTACACGTCGTCCTCTGGTTGTTTTGGACTCCAAATCCCATGAGCCCCAGGCAGCAAGATCAATGGCCAGGAATTATAGTTGTTGTTGTAGTCCAAAAACAGAGATTCTCCATCCCTCCTTTATCCTACACTCTTTAACAATTGGAATGCTTCTTGTTACTGCTCACGACCACCATTATCTAATTTCCAAATGAATCCATTGGTAGTTTGGGACTCTCACGTGAGCTACAATGGCCTATGAGTACCGTAGATGATCTGAACTTCTTTCGTTCCTTGTCTGTCAGCTAGGTATATCCATCACAAATCTTTCCTTAACTTTTTGTCTTAACATAAGGTGGTCTTTTAGCCTCAAGATTTGATTCAGGAGCTCCTGGGTTTGGCAGATGTATATATGACTTACTGAACCTGACAATTTCGTCTCGCTTTATATTTCTGCAATGTGTTAATCCCTTACCCTTTGCCAGCCTGAGGCTTGCAATAGGGATCTTTGTTTCTAGTGAGCTTTGCTCATCACTGTCTAGGAGTACATTATGTGAACTGGTTCCACAGGTTCCATCTGTGGAGCATGATATTTTAAGGCAAGATGGTGGGGAATCTGTGACCCTCCAGACATTGTTGTACAGCAACCCTCACCAACCCTAGCCAGCATGGTTAATAGTCAGGGGTGGTGGCGATTGTAGTCCAGCGATGTCTGGAGGGCCACAAGTTCCCCATCCCGGTTTCAATGGAAACTTTGCCTCTCATACCTACCTACTTCAGATTTGCAATAAGGTCAGCTGTCTTACAAGCATCTGAAAATAAATGATCTGGAAGCAATTTTCTGTACAGACATCAAGAGTGAAATGATTGGGAAACAAACATTTCTTCAAAGCTCTTTCTACGGACTGTTGATAATGAAGACTGAACAATTTGCTATCTGTTTTGAGGTAAACATGAATGTCTTGATCAAAATCTCTGGAGGCGTAAACAAACAGAGAAGCAAGATCCTGAATAGCATTGGGGGTGGGTGGGGGAGATGGCATGTAGATGTTATTGACAGCAGAGAGCTGGACATTTCGCCATCTGCCTTGAGCTTGACCATCAAAGTAAGAAAAGTATTGGGATAGACCCAGCTATGATCAGTCATTTCCATAAACCCTTCCAGCTGATTCTACTGAAGGGCTTTTTGAAATCCACAAGGATGGAATAAATATAAATAAAAATCCAGACTTGAGTTTTGCAAGATTTCCTAGTACTGTCTTCCTGTAAATAAAAACATTACAGTTGATGTAATCCTGCAACACAGTTCTAGCAAAGACCTTCATAGCAATGATGTCTGTTAAGCAAATTATTTTTCAATTCTTACACACATTATTTTCAGTGTTTGAACAGGGCTGTTGTCTGTTTTGCACCACATTACTTTCATGTCTGCCATACCTACATCCACAAGTATGTACCTTTCAAACCACAAAGCCACAGAAATTACCAAATGTATAGACTTGTTGAACCCAACCACAAAAGAGTAGACGCAAATTTATCTTAGGGCTACAATTTTTGTGTGTGTCTGAATCAGTTATGTGATTATCCTTTGTCCATATATTTTTAATTTTAATTTGTGCTGAAGATCCACACAATCCGTAGCCTACCAAACCACATGCAACCAACCAGCCACGTAAAGCAACCCACCAAGGCCTTCCAATACTGCAAAACATGGCAAATGATATGGCTGGTCATCTGTGCTTTGCTAGTTGGGTAACAATGGTGGAGGTTTGATATGTTTTGTGTGGATGTGCAGCTTACACAGTCTCTCCAAGTGGCAGCAACCTCCTTTCTCAAGATGCCCGTCTGCTCCTTACTGATAGAAGTAATTAGGATCAGCATGTGAATGATATGCAGAGGGTAGGGTTACAGAATCATTATGGAAGTTGGAACTTTTTATGTAGTATTCAGGTGATCTGCTATAAAGGGAGCACAATCAGTAAACAAAGTCAATGAGCATTTCTCACAGGTTTCTGGACAGTTGTGGCACATAAAGTGGGGCGGAGTGGGGCAGAGCAGGAGATGAATGGAGTGTTTTCAGGCTTTTTCAATGGGTTTCAATTATACGTGATTTCATCAACATGAGGAGTGCCTCGGAACATAAACCCCACGTAAAACGGGGGAGGCCTGTAATAGATTTTGTAGATTACAAGTTAGTGGGATCATGCAGTAAACTCCATGGTTTAAACCATTGCACACCTGTGAAATTTCCCTTAGCATGTTCCTGTTCTGCTATAAATACTTTGTCTGGTTGGTACCAGTTTTTAATAGAAATTAGTCTTGTTACATCATTATAATAGTGTTTAGTATTTTGTACACTTATCCATCCTTTATTAACGTCAAGAAGGTAAAGGGCGGATCATTCTGCACAGAACCATTATTCAGTAATATAAATTTTGTTATGGTCGCTTCCCAATTGTATAATGTTGTGTAATTCAGTCTCAATGAGATGTTAATAAACAAAATATTATTTGTGATAGAATGTTAATTTTAACTCTGGCTGTTCTCCTGAGCCATGGTAGATTATTAATCTTTTGTTTATAATCTTTTTCAATTATGGTTATTAATATATTAAGATTATACTCTGTGACTGATTTGAGGTCAGGATAAGTATCCAGCTGGCTTGTCTTTCCATTGTAAATTGCATTCTGTTTCAAATTGAAGTTACTGCTAATCATTCTTACTTATCTAAGTTTATTTTGTAACCAGATGCTTTGCTGAATAAAAATAGTGTACATTGGTTGTTTGAAAGAGTTAATTGGGTGGGTCAGGGTTAAGGCAATAGCATCTGCATGCATCATCTTAAGTTCTATATGTCCAAATTTAATTCCAGAAATGTTCTTTGTTGTTTCTGATTGAAACTGCATATGGTTCCAAGAAAAGAGCAAAAAACAGAGGAGCAAGTATTGTGTGTTTTTACCTGGAATGGATTGATGGAAGCTGGGAGCCAAAAGGCAATGCTTTGAAAAGTAAAAATAAAAACTGTTATAAAATATTAGAAAATGACATATTAACGATTACTATTTGGGTAACTACTTTAAAAGTTCAAGCAAACTATGTTTTTCCATTCTAACAAACAAGAGCAAGTTTAGCATCCAAAAAGTAGAAGAAGCTGTTTTGGGAAGACAAATGGAGAGGATGATTGATAAAAGGGTAGAAAAAGCCTGTAATTCACTAACCACTTAAGCTGACATTCTTGTACTGAAGCTGGCTTTAATGCTCTTGAAGACCATAGTGGAAGACAGCTGTCTTAAATTAGAAGCCTAATGCTATTGGCCAGATTTAGCTGCCGAGGTGTGCACAGACGTATACAGCACTTTTGGCCTTGAAAAGGTCCTTGCTATAGATGCACAAATGGATTGATAATTTGGCGCAGGATAACAGATGACCTGCCAACCTTATCTCCATTTGTGTTAAAAAATTACCATAAGTAGCACTTTCATTCCAATGTAGGTAGCCAAGGAATGCACTAATGGAGGGAGTGTAGGCCCTCATTGAGCATGGAAAGTGAAGTGATGTTATACACCTGAAGGGGTTTTCACTTATCCTGTTCTCCTGACAATGTGCATCTCTCAAGCTCCACTCCTGGAATCACGCATGACATCAGCCCCACTTCTGACACATTGAGCATGGATATCTAAAGAGGGAAGCATGCTTACATAGAGTTCTACACACATTGGTTTCCACATGGTCTGGATCCCTGCCACAACCAGGGTTCCACATCATGTGGAAACATATGTACATGGCCTCTACATATGCACATGTGCCCTCCTCAGAATACATAGAGTTGGAGTCAGGGAGATGCATCACATTGGGAGTGGTGTCCCCACCTCCTTAATCTCATAGAATGCCCACACATATAATACATGAAGGGGCCTATAGTTGTGGTTAGTTTTAGCTCTTTTGTGATCTTGGGGTTTTGCTATCCTATGTACAGTCCTATACAACTCTACCCAAAAGTAAGATACATTGAATTCAATGGGAATTACCCCCTGGTATATAGGACCATAACGTTCGTCCTACTGAAACTGAAGTCACTTTAGTTACCTTGCAATTTTTATTATTATTTCATTGTTAGGTATAACAGATGAAGCACACATGAAACTCTTTAAAGGCACTTTCATGGCAAAATGATATAACTTATAGTGAAAGCTCTACTCATTTTTTTGCTGAGAAAGGAATTCCAGACATGAAGACTGAATGCCTAAGAATGCCTTTCTCAAATATGCTGTATGAAAGTTCATAGCTTTAATTCATTTAAAGTTTTTGACGACCAAGTATTGTGTATCTTTAAAATAAGGTTATAACAGCTGTTTTTCTTCTATTTCAGGCACCTGCCCAAACAGCTCATTAATCCAAAGTATACAGAAGTCAGCAGGATTTACCCCACCCCCATCTGCCTAATTTAATTCAGTGAACAATAGATCAGCATCCTAGAGCAGTTTCACAAGGTATGACATTGATAAAGCATCATTGGATAAAACTACAAATTTCAATCTGGTATACAGATATCTAAGATTTTGCACTAGAACAGCAGGTTAAAGGCCTTTCCACACTTACCTTTTATAGTGGCATTAGTGGGGAGTGCCAGACACTGCCCATAATTAGTATATTTGTGTTTTTGTAATGGATGAGACTCTAGTCATAGAACTTTTCTCAATTTGGGCTCAACCTGTCATAAATGGAAGGCAAAAAATGCACTAGCTCTCCAGTAATAGGAATATGTAGCCAAAGGAACAGGTGGTCTGCTGAAAATTTACTCTTAAAAATGTCAGATCAAACAGCAACCATACCTTTATAAATGGTAAGTGTGAGAAGGTCCTAAGTCCTACAAGTTGCCTGTTCTTGTACAACTGTGTTAGGGTCACTGGGGAATGAACTGGGAACCTCAAAATTTCTGAAGCTAGGCATCACATGAGAGGTATACTGGGGTGTATAGGTTCTCAGGCTTCAGAGCCCCCCTCAAGTGCATGGGCAGCATTGGCTCCTTCAGTTGGCAGATGCTATGGGGTCTTTTGAGGCCAGGCCTTGTATAAATACTGAGAGCCAAGTCTTGTGACCTTTCAGAGTGGGGTTATATTGCTTGCTGCAGGGGTCAGCAACCTTTTTCAGCCGTCCACCGTCCCTCAGACCTTGGGGGGGGCAGACTATGTTTTTGGGGGGAGGGAAATGAACGAATTCCTATGCCCTGCAAATAACCCAGATATGCATTTTAAATAAAAGCACACATTCTACTCGTGTAAAAATACCAGGCAGGCCCCACAAATAACCCAGAGATGCATTTTAAATAAAAGGACACATTCTACTCATGTAAAAACATGCTGATTCCTGGACCGTCCGCGGGCTGGATTGAGAAGGTCAATTGGTCGCATCCGGCCCCCGGACCTTAGGTTGCCTACCCCTGGTTTGCTGTATCTAAAAGTTGGCTGAACCATCCCAATTTTCCTTTTCTTTTTTGGCAATGTGTGAGCCATGAGGCAAAAGGAAAATGCCCTCAGAGTTTAGGAGTAGGAGACTTAGGTGTGGATGGGGTGGCTTACCTTAATTTTGACAAGGTAGTCAACAGAGGGGGCCCTCATCCCTTTTTACACTTCTTAAAGAGCTTTTAAAAAATCCCAAAAACTGTTAGTGGCAGTAAAACTCTCTAAAGCCTCTTGAGTTGTGTTTCCTGGGCCAGAATGCCCATTAAAGCATTGGTTTGTTGTGATTAAACTGTTTTTCCCTGGGGGGGGGGGGGGATGATTTCACCCTGGCTTTAAAAAAAATGTAAGTGAAAGGTTCCCTGACCATCTCATCAGGAAACTGTGATATGTCAAACCCGCCATGAGAACGTGTGTGAAATTCACCACCCGAAAGCAATAATTCCATGAGGGAAATGCATTGTAGGTAGCCTACAGAGGTAAAATAAATGCATACTTGAATGCTTTTACCTTTACTACTTGAATGCTAGGGAAATCTTTCTATTATTGATCGGTTCTTTGAGGCTGTTACACAAAAATGTTAGATGAAACACAACTCCTGGCTTAGCTGATTGGTAAACAACAACAAAAATGTGTTCAGAAGGACCAAATTATTTCAAGTTTTCCTGTGTACAGTACATGAAAGCTATTAGATAACGTTTTTGCTGTATTTATTCTGATCTCTTGGCGGCCAGAATGATTGATGGTTACCAAAGTAGCTATCCATTTTGCTGACAATTGCAGTGTTGGTTAAACCCTTGGCATCATTGGCTAGTACTTTTTGCAATTCAGCTACTGTCTTGAGTATTATTAGAAACCATTATTTTGTGAAATACAGTATTTTGTAAAGTACAGTACAAAATGCACATGCAGACATGCAGTAGCTTCCAGTGGGAAGGATCCATATATAGACTTCCACAGAAATGTTAAGAGCAGGTCAGCTGGGGGTCTAATGTTGATACTCTTGTTTGCATTTCTACAGTAATTCATATCAAGTGGAAAGGTGTGCAGCAACTCATTTGTAGCTAGACCTGTCTTTTACATGTAAAACTGTCCTGCCACTTTACATGGGAATGAATGTTCTCCAGGAACTTGGAAACATCACATTTCTCACAGTTATGTGCTGCTTCTTTCATTCTGAGTAGGATTGTAGCCCTGTTCACAAATTGGGCAAACTGTACAATAAAGGTACCATGGGTTTGTGCCCACCCCACCCACCACTGAGCCTAGCTCATTTAAATCAGTAGAATATAAAGGGCAATAAATTTGTACACACTGAGGGCAGATCCATACCATACATTTAAAGCATATTCAACACACATTTAAAACTTGCAACTTTCCCCCAAAGAAACCTGAGAACTGTTGTTTGTTAAAGGTACTGTAAATGTTAGGTCTGTATGAGGGGGGCGGTCTTCAGTTCTCATAACTGTTTGGCGGAAGTCATGTGATTTAAATGTGTGTTTGATTTGCTTTATTTTTTTTTTAAAAAAATAATTTTTATTAACAGGCCAATCAGATCACATTCATTCCAAATCACATTAGTTCCAAATTACACAGCCAAATTTTTAAAATTTTGTTGGGGGTACCCATACTTCAAACTCCGAAAGGGATCCAAACATCACTCTTACTGCTGCTTTAATTACACAGTTCTGTCCAGATAGTCTCTTTGTTATTTTCCTCATCTTCTTGTTGTTATCATATATTCCTTTCTTTGTGATCTCTGATAGTCTTCACAAGCGGGTTAAAAACAAACATATCCTGTGTGGATTTTACGCTTCCCCAAGAGCCGTATCACATAAAGGACAGACGCCATTTCCACACCTCCGTACAAAACATTCCCGCAGTCTGTCCGTTGATTTCCACAGGCCTGCCAGTCTGTCATCAATTTTCTCAGGGGGCCCTGCCAGGTCAAACTCACATTCCGATAACCATGGTCCTCCTCCCCCTCGTCCTCCTGTGGGCAGGCCTGCCGTAACGAATCTCTATTTGTAACTGCGTCACAAAGCTTTCCTTTCTTTCCCGATGTTCCCACAAGTCCTCTCTCTTTGATTAGTAATTTATTTCCACACAGTTCTTAATCTCCTGCTTATGATCAGTAATTGCAACGATTCTTTCTCTGGGGGGGAGGGTTATTGGGTACTCACATAAGACAAAAAAAGAAAAGTTTTTTCCTCCCCCCCTTTTCAGTTTCGCTCCAACATACCAATCTTTTAATGATGAGTCTTCTCTTGATTTATTGTCCAGCCCGTCGCTCCGCTTCACAGAGATCCCATTAATTAGCAGTCTTTACTCCCGATCTTCACTTGAAGTATGTGCATTTGCTTCTTTTTCTAATTGTTTATTTTGAGCTCTACAACTATCTGCGCAATCAGAGACAGCGTCCGGGAGAGCCAGACCCACACAAGGGTTTTGTGCCTAGTGCCCTCACCCCCTTCTTTCGAATCCGGGGGTGATATATGGCAACAGCAGGCAAGGCAGTGTTCCCCATTCCCTTGGGGTAACAAAGGGAGGCTGCATACTCCCATATCAGCCTCTTAATTACCTCGTGTGAGCCAGAGAGATGGTATTGTCGGCCATCTTCCAATGCGCCCCCTAGCGGCCCCGTGTGTTTGATTTGCTTTAAATGCATAATGTTGGATGTGTTCACAGAGTCTGATTAGGAGAAACCTGAAATGTCTTGCTTGAAAGCTTTCAAGTTGCGATGGGGAGTGAATTTTAGAGGATCCCTAATTTTGAAGGGAGGTGGGCGATTTGTAGGTTGAGCAAAATTATTTGAAAGGTTTAGTGGTGATGGCAGTCTATATCTATCTATATCTATCTATATCTATCATCTATCATCTATCATCTATCATCTCCTTCCTTCCTTCCGCCACCACAGGCAATAGAGGCAGAGCTCTTCTTCAAAGAGGTGGCAATCAGTAATGGCTGCCATCCCCCCTCCCTCTCTCAAATGCCATGGAACAATTTACACTGTGTATTTTTTTGGTGAGAAGGCAGATCTATTAAGCTGTGCTAAAACATCTGCAGTTGTTACCAATTGTAGCCTCATGAGCTTATGAAAGAATTCCCCCCCCCAAAAAAAACCCCACATCCACCATTTGCTGCCTATGAATGGGATAGAAAAGGGCAGAGTTTAGCTCAGCTCTGTGTGTACAATTGTGACCCCCTCATCTTTGCAGCTGGGTGGGGTTAGAATATAGTGGACATGCCCATGAACCAACTTCCTCTGGTAGGGGGACTTTGCATCAGAGAAGCCCCCATTACTGCAGTGGAAAACGCAGCTGATGGAACATTACTGCTGGCAGGGCTTGTTTTTATAGGGAACTCACAGGAACTCAGTTCCAGCACCTCTCAGGCGGGCACAATTGCCATTCTAAGAGAATGAGGGAGCTGTTCATGGTGAGTTTCAGCACCTCTTTTTCTAGAAAAATGGCACTGACTATTGGCAGTGTTTTACTTTCTGTTTGAAACAATTGTCTTCCCTGACTGGCAGCAGCTCTACAAGTTGTCATATACAGAACTTTCTCAGCCCTGTTCCCTGGGGTCCTTTAATCTGGAAACACTGGAGCTTTCCGCATACAAAAAGGGTGCTCTACCACTGCATTGTAGCCTCTCCTCTTAGAGTGTTCTGCTTATCCCAATTGATGCCAATGTTTAACATTTATTCCAGTAATGTAAATATTTGAACTGCAAAGCTTTGCTGTTTGAATATTCCAAATGCAAGTAGAGCATTTCAACCAAATACAAGCTCATAAAAATGTCAGTTTCATTAGAATTTAGAGTCAACATGCACGGTACACAGAAAAGTAAGAATTTTTGTGACCATGATTTCTGCTAGTTTCCAGGAGCAGCCAATGAGGTTGTGCAGACAGATGTAAGCAGCAGGAATAAATGGCCACTGCTAAGTCATGAGTGATGACCAAATGGGTGACGGCTCTGGTACCCATACTGGAAGGAGAAGCAAGATACCAAGGGAAGCAGAGGTTGTATAAAGTCATGGAAGCACATAACTGCTGAGAAGTAGGAAATTTGAGTAAGGGCTGTTGATGTCAACATTGCACTGAGCACTCCTACCAGCTGCACATCAGCATGGTGCTTACTTTTTCCAGCTTCCTTCTGCTTCTACTTTTATCTTGCATCTCCCGCTAGGTAATAGGTTCCTTTCCCTCTTTTGGTTGCCCTCAGCAGCAGCAGGTTATTGCTGTTTCTTAGCTTTTCAGAGCAACACTTGCCAGCTGCTGCTCGGGACAGCTAATTCTCCAGACAACATCCAGAAAGTCTGTTATTGATGTTCATCGCTGGTCTGTTAGCATATCCTCATCATTTGGGTTGGTGGAGATGGCTGTTTCCCATTAATTGACTAGAGGAAAAGAGAAATGATTAACTTAGTTTTAATACACTTCCCAGAAAACGAATATATCTATAACATTTGTCCTGGGACCACACATTTCTTCACAATCTGTTTCTGATACATTTGGGTTTCCTATGAGCAATTTCCAAAAGAAGTAGGCACATTCTCCTTACTCATAGTTGCATTCATGGACTATAATACCCCCCCCCCCTTACCATCGAACGCTACACAAAAGATATAGGTAAAATATGTGGCGTTTAAATTCAAAGCTTTATTTTTAGTAGACCATTTGAACTAAATCTGCCACATTGCCATGTTTTTCATTACCTTGCTTGCTTTTTCCATGGCGTTGAGTCCATAATTTCATAAACATAAGGAAACTACAATATTTTGCCTCAGCATTTATAGAAGACATGAGCCATTAATTGTGTGATGCCGTTATTTACCCTTAAGAGTTCAATATATATTGTAACATAGAGATCAGGTGAGTCAGAATTTGTTTGGGAAGGCATTCTCCATCACAAGTGATGCTCAGGTCAAGTCTCCACCCCCCCCAAAGGTACATTTGGAAGAAGGGAAGAGTAAAAAATGGTGAGAAGGGCTCGCTAGGGTCAGCAGTGACCTGCTTGCAATTCAGTTGGGAAGCAAAAGCAGCTGTAGTCCCATGGTCCTAGCAGGAAGTGATGTTTGTGAGCATGCAGTGGAATTTCATTCCAATTAGCAACAGTGGAACTTAGGTCTCCAGTGAACCCTCCCCACCAGCTCTTCACTTTCTCAAGATTAAATATTTTGCTGGGTGGGGGATTGACAGTGAACCAGGGGCACATTTCTCCATTCCTTATTTCTGTTTAAGAAAGCTGAGAAAGAAGGGGTAGTTTTCTTGCGTGGGGGGGGGGGGGGTAGGAACATTAACTGAATCAAGCTGAGGCGAGTTCACTCATTGCTAATATTCAATATCAAATTCTGCTTTCAGGTGATTCATTTGGGTTTTTTGACGCTATGATATTATTAAAATGATACCATTGCAACTATTAGAGGATATAGGACTCCTATAATAGGAGAATGTAAGCAGAGCCTGCTGGATCAGGCCATAAGTCTATCTAGTCTAACATCCTGTTCTCCCAGTGGCCAACCCAATGCCTATGGGAAGCCTGAAAGCTGGACCTGAGCTTGAGAGCACTCTCCCAGCAACAGCCATGCAAAGGCATGCTGCCTCCAACAGTGGAGGCAGAACATAGCCACTGTGGTTAGTAGCCAGTGGTAGCCTTGTCAGCCATGAATCTGTCTGATCATCTTGTAAAGCCATCCAATATGGTGGCTATTGTTACTTCTTGTGGGAGCAAATCCCATAGTATAACTATGGACTGTGTGAATAAATAATTTCTTTTGTCTGTTCCTGAAACTTCCAACATTCAGGTTAATTGAATATCCTTGAATTCTGATACTATAAGAGATGAAGAAAAACTTTTCTTTGTCTGCTTTATCCACACAGAGGGAACAGCCTAAACTGGGGGTCTCAGCCAAAAGTACTTATTGTTTTTGTGAATGTGAATGCTCGGCAGCGTCAGACAGCCTGAGGAAAGAACCAAAGGAGTGACATAGTGCTAAGAGCTTTGGAATGCTGGGGGTGGGGAGAGAGAACAACTTTCTGCTGGAAAGACTGGGAAGTGAAGTGAGAGAAAAGAAAGGTGGCCGAGGAGAAGAAAATAAGTTCAATCTAAGTGGAAAGAGAAATCATGATCTTTACACTGATACATACATGTTTTTATACACATTGCTAGGCTGGAGGACCGCATTGCAAGATTTGGAGCAGTGTGAATTTCAAAGAATGGCCCTGTTTGCGCATCATTCTGGAAAGTGTGGACTAGGTAAGTTCACCTTTAAATGTGTACTAAATCAAATGGTTGCCTCATATCTGTTTCCTACTGACTCTGGTCTTGGCCATGCCTTCATCTGCGTGTTTACGCGGTGCGTGAAAGGACTCTACATGCATACAGTTGTAAGCACATGGAATTTCTCCATACAAGGGACCCCATTGGTCCAAGCAGTCCATGTGTAGAGCTTCATCACATACCCCATGCCCAGATGACCGGGCACATCACCACCAGGTGCATGGGCAGAGGAAGATGAAGCTAATATTTGCAGCCCCACAATACCACTCATATATATTTTTCAGGCACATCTGAATTCCCCTTACATGATCTGAAATATACTCAGAGTCGAGAGTGGATTTCATGCTCTTTATTCGGCTCATAGTGGTGAGGAGGAATGGAAGTTCCCCCACAATATCTGCTTTATATACATTATTCACACAATGGGCTGCACGTGATTGGCTAATTCCAGGATTCTCCTGTAGGCCAATCAGGTTGTGGATTCACTTCCACCTGGAGCTAGATTGGGTGGCTCCTGTGGACCAATCATACTGCTGCATTGTTCTAGGACCAATCAGACTGCTGCATTCTGAATCCTATTGTTCTAGGACCAATCAGACTGCTGCATTCTGAATCCTATTGTTCTAGGACCAATCAGATTGCTGCATTTTGGATCCTATTCAACTCAGTACATAACATGATCCTTGCTTGGCTTGACCATGTGACCAAAATGTAGTAATCCAAAGCAAGAACGATGCTACCCCTGTTAATCAGTGACCACAGCAAGCCTCAATGAGAGCCTCTAAACCAAGGGAAGGAGGGCTGGGAAAGTTTACTCTACTTGAGGAAAGAATTCAGGCAAGATGGTGGCCCATCCTTTTAAAGGAAGCTAGCACTCTCTCCTGAGATTTTGCTAGGCTGCGTGAGATGCAGGGCCCCCAAGATCTTGCAAGAAAATTAAACCCCTCCTATTCAACCATGGCGGCAGCATCAGATGTTGCAGTTGTTGTGAGCAGTATGTTATCATTGTAAGCTAAAACTGAGAAGCATGAAAATGAGTGATTGTGCAGGGGTGTGGTATAGCAATGGATTTATGGGTGTTGATCCCAGTTTAGTTTGACACTTGGCTAAGAATTAGTATTTTGTCGAGTGCACCGAATTCTGTTTGCCTCTTCTGCTCAAACTGAGAAAAGTATTACAATGGAAGATGGATTTCCCTGATGGCATATTTTTAGTTGTACAAGTACGAGCCTGAAGCTAAGCCGACCATGATCCAGAGAAATGTTAACACATACCTTATGATAAGGCTGTTTGAGGAACTGACCTAATCCGTACCTCCTGGACTACTTTACATGCTACCTGACAGACATATGCATATTATGGATGTATTTAAAAGTGTATCACAATAAAATGTTAATCATTCGTGAAATAAAGCTTCAGACATGATAATGAAGCAACAGGAAAAAGAAATAGAAGGAGAAAAAGCTCCAGGATGTTTATTCTAATTTGTGTAATCAGTGTGGATGTTTCCCAGGATCCAGCCTATTGCTTGTGTGGCAAGGAAAGGAGCAGGACTGTAGTTTATTGCCTTGTGACATAGACTTTCCTCATATTTCCAAGAGGAGCCCTGCTTTTTCAGAGTTTGCATGTGCACTTTAGACTTCTAACAAAGAGACTTAGAGGAGTCTTTCCTCCCCAACATTCTGGTCACGTTGCCTTCTTCATTAGTCCAGCATTCTTTCATCTTGTACTTCTTGGATTTTTTTGTAAAGAATGTCATGAAGTGACTTGCTAAAAATGCATTAAGGGCCCTTTTAAGGAGATGTTGTGTTATCCCATATTAGGGAATGTACTCCAAGATCCTATTCAGAAAATACATATTTTTCAGATAATAGTTTGCAATGAAATTAATTGCCTGTGCTAATCTACAGTAGAGTGGTTTGTGCATTTGATTTATTTATCACCTAACACTACAGTATCAATGTGACTTGCACTGAAAGCAGGCAAACTTCAATATCAATGTGACATATAAGAAATATAACACAGCTGTACCACTTCAAATGATCACACAGGAAAAAAGCTGCCTACCCCAACAACCTTAAGCATAATTACTAATTAAAAAATTAAATTTAAATTGCCATTTAAATTTCTACTGAGTATTGGTCAGAAATTAAATGTGCTTCATTATGCATCAACACACCTTCAAAGACAAGCAGGTTTCCATTTTGTATGTGATGATGACATAGAGAGCACAGGAAGAGCAGATGGTTCGTGCCTGTTCATCTGCCAAACAAGAAAATTCACATCACCCTCATTAAAGAAATATGTGCCCTTCCAATGCAAGGACAATCTGCACATCTCCTGGGTAGGATAGAGCGATGGCTTGATTTTACATAGAGGAACAGGAAGTGAATCAAGCGCAGGGCACTTGAGTCAATGGCTTGTGACTGAAGTGGGTTGCTAAGTCTGATGTGAAAAATGGACAGTGAGAGAAGTCTGCAAACTGCTGTCTCTCCATCTCCACACCTTTTCATTCTCCCCCAAATACTGTCACACAGTCCCAGTATCACAGAGTTCCAGTTCAAATGGTTTTTTTAAAAGGCAAGCCATATTGGTTACACCACTCTAGTGAAGTTTAGGTCCTCTAGTGAAGTTTTGTCCTGTAATCTCACAAGGGTGGGAGATCTGATGAAACATAAGCTATACTCAGTTTGATTCTTTTCTGTTATGTCAAGCCACTCCAAATTTCAGAGAGAGCAGGAGATGAACCATATCCCAAATATGAAACTCTTCACGTTAGCTCTTCACACAGCTATCACATTTTTAAAAAACTGTTACCATGAAGTCTATCTGGGACCACAGGTGTTTACTTAATTATTTGTTTTATTCAGATAGCATGACCTGCTTTTCAGTTGAAATTACATGCCAAAATAGACTACTATCATGGCCCGCCCAGATAAGGAAGGGACATGTCTGATAGTTAACTCCTTATTGGCAAAAAAAACACAGCAGTTTTCATGTTGTTCCAGATAAACATGCTTACACACTTGTAGCCTCTAGGCACCTGTCCACAGGTCTGGGCCCTATGGAGCAGTTGCAGCAATAGTGGGGTCCCTCCCCTCCTCTGGCTTATATCCCCTCCTTTGGGTTGCATGCCTGCAACCTAAGATGTCTCCTGCACAGAAATGATTACTGCTCTTCCCTCTTCAAGCCCCTTCTGGCTCTAGAAGACAGTGGGCAGAGAAAGGTCGGGAATCTACTGACCTATCGTCCCTCATCTGACCTGTCCCTTCTTCTTCCACCACCATATCTTGCACACCTTCTTCTGCCTTGAGGTGCCCTGATATTCCCTCCTTCCCTGGATCCTGCCTTGCGGGTGGCGTCACCCCCCCCCCCAAAATCACTGGTCTCCTCTCCTGGGTCACTGCCCTGGTGCCCTGCCTCCGCCACATGCTCTTCAGAGCCCTGCCCGTCCCTGACAACCAATAAAGCCTAAAACAATCCATTAAAAACAACATGGTATCATTGTTCAACTCTGTCCTGCAAGCAAAGAAGTTGACCCAGCTGGGGAGTTTCCATCTCCCCTATCAGTTCTGCTAGACTTTGGTTTCTGTGTATGCGTGTGTTAGAGAGAGAAAGAACAAACCATTAGTACCTCCTCCATGGTAACAGTACAAGTGATAGTGGAGTGAAGTGGGGACTTTTGACCGGCATGCACTAACATGCTGGTTATTGATATGAATCCATAGTTTATTTTTAACAATGGTTTAATTTGATGTACAGACCAGGCCACTGTAAGTTCTTTATAAAAAAGTAGGTTTAAAAAAAGAAGAAAGAAATAGAAAATTTGATATGCTGTATTTAAAGAAGGCAACATAGATAGTATCTTTGGCTACCTAAATATTAAGCCATCCCTTAAGAGACCTATTTTATGAAACAGGTACCTTGTGAAAATATACATTAGAAAGATTTTCTCCAGATGGTAAGTGCAAAATGACCACTCTTCCCAATGCATTTCCCTTGTGATCTATAACCATCAAAGCTACCTCTGACTCATTTTGTTGATTCCATCAACCAAACCAACATCAGCCGGTCACTTAAAATAAGTTTATAAAAGTGTTCAAGGTTCACTCATTGCTGAATCAGGCTATGTTTACAGAACAGGAAACTTTAAAAAATAAATTTGCCTCCATAATTCTACAGAACAAGAACCTAATCAAAAGCAGCCTTACAGCTGGGTGTGTTGCCTGCTTGCCAAGTTCATATTGGCAACAGCTCCTAATAAAATATAAATGCAGTGGTTATCTTTTGTTAGCATGGGAAAGAGACATATCTGAAAGAGGAGCAGCCAGTCACAAAAGTCTTTTAAAATGAATCTGAAATACAGACAGAGCTGGCCCAAGTTACTTTTCTGCTTGAGAATCAAATCCCTTCAGAACAAACATCTGACTAAACATCAGGAAGAATGGATGATTTAGTTGAGAATTCTGCATTGCAGGGGGTTAGACTAGATGACCATTGGAGTCCCTTCCAACTCTACAATTCTATGGTTTTGTGACAAGATGGTGCCCCCATCTTGGGAGAAGAGTGATATTACATCCACATTTTTCTCTAATATCTGTGGCATAGGTTGAGTACATGTAATTTTCTACATGAAGTCCATTTTCTGTCATTTCTCAGACGATGCTGATTGCATGCATTGAAATGACTTTTATGGGGAAAGTGCTTCACCAGCCATGGCAGAGCGCTGCAACAGTGTTGTCAAGTTGATAAATGACTGAAAAAAGGCTTCTTGCAGAGAATCAAATCCCTTCAGAACAGTCCCTTCATTGCCTCATCTCTCTCTTTCTCTTCCTACAGTTGTCTGTGAGCATCTGAAAACATCTGGTTCAGCTCTTATTACAAATTCAACTTCACTGAGCACAAAAAGAACTAAGCAGTTCTTAGCTGCTTGGGTTGCTCACGTTCTTGCATTGTGGACTGGATTTTCCCTTTTAATACAAAGGGAAAATAGGCTCCACAGAACGTTATGAAGTAGGTTATATAAAGTTCATAAGATGAAGAAAGCAGCTGTTGCTTTCAGGCTTCTAAGAGCAACTGTTTCAAACAACTATAGATGCATAGAGAGGCCAGAGAGATATTATAGGAACTAAAATGCCATGAGACCTAAACCACATGCTTAGTCAGTCCATCAGGTTAGCTTTGGGGGATCCTGGCTTCATGAATAATGGAAATCCCCTGTCCTCACCCCCACCCCGACACACACAGTCAGTGTGACTATATAGCTTCATTTACAGTTGTGCACTGCAAAATTCTTCCCTTCCTTAATGCCTTCTCAGGTTGAGCTGCACCAGCAAGTATCATAGATGCAAGATACACCTCACACTTACTGGCCACATTCACACCAGAGCTACAATTCTCAGTTGTTGCTGACATCCGCCTGTCTCAGGAGACAGCGGAGAAGTGTGCTTTAGGGGTGAAGTCAAACTGTTGGAAGGTTACAATGCCTTCTGTGGTTGTAGAGATTGATACAGGAGATGTTTCGTTGCAGCTGGGGTAGATGAAGGCATCCGGTTTTGCTGATGCAGATGCACCATGGCATTTGTGCTCCTTCCAGTGGCCATTCTTCCTCTGGTCACTGTTATGGATGATCACTGCAAGGGATTCCCACATGGCAAGGTTGATGTTGCCAGTCTTCATGTCACGTTTGCAGACATCTTTGCAGCATGGAGTTGGTCTGCCAACAGGCCTGGTTCCTTTGGCAAGACAGGTACAGCTAAGGCCCACCTCTCCAAAAGGGTATGGGACAATATGATGTTAACAACCAATACCTATGAAGGTCTACCAGGTTTGCATGTTGAGGCTGTCTCCTCCTCCTCCGCAAGGCCTGCCAAGGTGCTTTGGTGCATCCCTTTGAGATTGCTAGTGTGCCTTCCTGGAAGGCACCTTGGCGATTGTCAAAGGGACATGCCAGGGCGGAGGTGCGACCTATTGACAATTGCCAAAGCGATCCCAGAAAGTGCTCTGGTGCTTGTCAGCAGGGTTGGGCTGACTCACACCAGTGTGCCAGTCTTAATTGGGACATTCTGAGATTGGTTTCTGTTATCCGGGATGTCCCACTGAAAACAGGACAGTTGGAGGAGTATGGATTTGGGAAGTAGTGATGAATTAAGTAGTCACCTTTCAACAAAACTGGTCCATGTGGTGGCAGGAACTAGACTTCTTGGGTAAATATGCACTTCTGGCTTCAGCTGCTCTTGCTCCAAACAGAGAGTGTAAATACCAGTGCTGGCTAACATGGTGCCCTGTGCATCATCACTGGCCATAGCCATGCTGGCTGGGGCTGATGGGAACTGTAGTCTCAAACATGTGCCAGCTTTACAGTTCTCTGACACTTGGACATCTACCCATTCTGCAGATGCTCTTAGCTTTGAGCACTTGACCTTATGATCTTATTTACAATTAAATAAATGTAAAAAAAAAAAAAGAAAGCTGCATGCCTTTGATTTTTCCTTGGAAGTAAGTAAGTTTTGGCTTTCTTTTGAGTAAGCATAAGATTGAGTTCTTAGAATAAAATGCAGAACAAGCTCTAAACTTAGTATGTATAAATTGACATAGGCTATTGAGGCCAAAACAAATTTTGTAATCTCTTCAATTCTCTAAGCCAACTTAAAACATTTGATTGAGGCTCAAACTGTGTTGTGCCTTGACAGCTAAACAAACATGCAGTTCTATATCGCTAAAAGGCTTATTGGCAGAAACAGAACAATGCGTAGGCTGATGTGTCAGGAGAGCTTTCTGACAGAAAGCATGCTTTAAATACCCTGTTAGCAAAGTAGTTGAACTCTGTGACATGTCAAAAACATGAAGAAGTTCAAGGGGGAAAGATGTGAGAACAAGCCTTTGGGAAACCACTTTAGCTTATGTAGAATTATTTGGGGCAAGGGGGTTGAAAAATAAATCACTTGAGGAATAATAAAGTTAGAAATATGACTTGAAATACATACATTGTTTAAAGGGGATGAAAAGAAGACAACTAAAGTCTTGTGTTTCTTTTCTTTTTCAGTAGAAGCAAGCTATTTTTATCATTATACAATGCCTAGTTTCTGTAGATTCAGATATGGTAGATTCCCTACTATTACGGATAATAACAATAATAACAATAACAACAACAACAACAACAATAATAATAATAAATCATAGCATGTTTAGAGGGAGATCTTATCTCAGATATTCACTGGGTCTACTAGCAGAGGACCTATATTTTATAGTTAATCATTAATAACCAGGAATTTTTTGACGTGAACATTCAGCCATAATTTAATGCAGCCTCTAACTTGGCAAGATTCCCAAATCAGCAGATGTTTCTCCTTTATATAGCACTAACAGGGTGTGACTGGCAATGCCCGGGAATTTTCAGACCCCCCCCCAAAAAAAAATTTGTGATTTTAGAATACATAGTGTAATTTGTGAGTTTGTGCCCATCATGCAAAAAATCGAGTGAAGTCACACCAAAGTCACACTTGGGCTCACCATCTTGATTCAAAATGGCACCTGGCATCCAAACATCAATGAAACACCGCCAACCCCAGTGGCAGCTCTTATGGCATCAAATTTCAGCAGCGCCCTGAGTGACACCCTCCACCTCTCGCGCTCCATTCTAAATCATATTTGCAGCATCCCCAGCAGTGTCCCCAAGGCTCTGTGCCCAGTGTGACTGAACTAAATCCACCTCTGCCTCACCTCAGAAAACCTTGTGAGGAGTTTGGAAATGATATATTGGGAGGTGACCAAGCCTGTGCCAAAAAAAACAACAGGTGAAGTCACACCAAAGTTATTGTTTGGTTGCCATATTGAATCAAAATTATGCCCAGAATCCAAATATTGATTAAGACTGCCATCTCCACCTTAGGAACCGTCGCGCCCAATTTGGTGATGATATCTCAAGAGATGACTGAACCTGTTTTTCAACACCAAAGCATAGAGTAACATTGTACAATGCAGGCCTAAAATAGGAAAATAGACAGTCACTGTGAGTAGAATCGTAACAAATTCCAGCTCAGATAGAAAATAATAACATAAATTCTCTGGGAATGAAACTGGATTATGCTTTCTTCTGATAGAAGCTTATGAGTTATGATGACAGGACCCATAAATATCTTGCTTGATGTATCACATTGTCAACAAAAATGCCTTTTGATGCACACGGAGTAAGTTTATATTCTCCTTTGTCTTCAGCCCACATTTCCTCCACAGTGTAATGCACAGGTGAGAAAGAAAGAAGACAATCCTTGTTCTCATAAGAGTTCACAACTTAGTGGCCAGATAGTTTGGACAGATGTGATGCAGGGGAGGAGGTAACAAATCAACATTAAATAGAAAAGAAGCATGATCTGCTACCATATTTCCAGTCTATGTCCTATAAATTGGACTATAGAAATTGTCCATAATGTAGACAATGAATCTGACACTATCAGATGAATTGCTGCCAAGACCAAAATACTTGTTGTCTTTGTTCCAAATGATTTGCAACTGCAACATGTTCTCTGATTTATTTCCGAGATTTATGTGGCAGCAGTCATCTATTTAAGATGAAAGAAACAGGAAGGAAGGTGGTGGTGGAAGTATTTGTAAGATAGATCCTGAACTCAAACTTTACTCAAACAGAATATGAAAGAGAAATGGGAGGGGAAAGATGATTTGCTTGTTGTCTTCAACACTCAGAGTTGAGAAACTATTTGTTTAGAATCATAGAGCTGCAGGAATCCTTTATCCAAAGTAGGGACCCTGGGATTAAGAGTGTCATGCACTACCAACTGAACATTGATTGCCTTCTGCTTTCACAAAAAGACACATGACTCCCAGTTGCTACTGATTTTGTTTGGATGATTATTTTTTAGCTTTTAGTTTGTATTTGCTTAAAACTGAGGTGAAAACAACATTAAGTGTCATGGGAAATTCAATGTCATTGTGGCACAATAAGCATCTTATTAAGGTCTTGTGGCAGGAGGGTGTTCTAGAGCAAGCACACTGATCCCCAGTCTCCTTTTCATTACCCAAATGTTATTGGGTAATATGATACATATAATAAGTCATTTCTATGAAAATGTGGGTCCCACTCTGTTTTTGCTTCCTCTTTTCTGTGGTTGTGCAAGTGGTCATCCTACAACATGGGGAGGGCATGGCTTTACATTGGTGCAAAATGCACCCCCAGACTGTTTCATGCAGTCCCCCAATATCTGGACAGGATAACTGCAGGATAACTGTCTGAGGGTTTTTTGCATAGCCCTCAGCCGTCAGAGCATGGCTATTGCCTGAATTTACGTGGCATAGTGAGTGTGTCTTGGAGGCAAAGTACGTGAAGGAATGTATTCCATTGGCAGTAATTCTATCTCTGCTCCCTGTGAGTAAGAGTCAGTCTGTGTTGGTGACATAAATTTCCACACAGAACATTTTTGTTAGTTTTGGAAGTAAATGAAAGGCTGCTTATTTCATTCCATTCTTCCACCTTGAAGGTTAATCCAGATTTTAAAGAGATGTGTGAGGTTAAAAAATAGAAGCAAAAAGTTTGCACTTAAAAAAACAATTGTCCTCCCCATTCCTGTGGGTTTTCTTACTTCTTTTTGTGTACACCCAGCTATAAAGCATTAGTCAAAATGTGATGTTTTGTAAATGGCTAATCTTGTCTTTTCATGTCAGTCCCTTAATTTATCAGCATATTTTCTGTTTTTATCTGACAGAGAAGAATACCAGAGCTTTCGCTTTAGATTGTGGGGCACCGTTGTATGGGAGTGGGTAGTACCCTTGCTGTTATTACTGTTGTTCTTTAAGGGCTATATGGACTGTTTGAAGTGCTAAAGAAACAAACAAAAGAAACTATTGTGGGCCAAGGCAGGACATCAAGACCCCCAAGCTAGACACAGTGCCATTTATGCAACTAGCAACTGTTTGAATGGCTTTAATTGCAGGTGTGAAGCTTTAAACAAAATGTTCTAAATTAATTGAAGGCATTTGGGGGGCTTTAAGGAAAATGAAAAGGATGGCTGCACATGGGAACAGGTTCCCAACATTTTGAGAGAGAGGTTTTTATTGAGGAGAATGCCCTTCAGTGCTTCCTTAAAAGAGCAGTAAAGACTACTGCACTTGTAACTCAGCTAACTTCCATCTCACCTAGCATATATGCACCATGGGCAATGGCAGCTCAAGATTGAGTCTGGTTCATCTTGCCACATCCCTTATGGAATTCCATTACGAGAGAAGAAAAAGCCCTGCAGGCTGGGCATTTATCCTTGCCCCAGGCACAGTACCAAGCACCGCTACTGGTCAGTTGGCACTGCACCCAGTGAAACGCTCCCTAAATTTCTGCTGCCATTGGCCAATTCAGCAGCTAGAGGATGATCCAGCCTACAATAGGCCAGTTCACAGGGGAGGCCTGAGGCCCACCTGCCAAGCTGCCCACCCGATGAGGGCAAACAGATTTTTCAGGGGAGGGGAATCATTCAGCACAGCTGAGACCTGTTCTCTCAGCCATTCACTATTTACCCCAGGAGTCTCCAACCTGGTGCCTATGGGTGGCATATCACCTGCAAAGGTTTTTATTGGTGTCCTTGGACAGGTGCCCTAGACTCTGAACTTTTATTTTAAAAATTAAGTCTATAGCTCTCCTAGAAAGAAAGCTATGGGCCAAAATTGCTTCTAGGCAATTTCTGTGAAATGAGAATGGTGTGGCAACTTTTCATATTTTTTCTGGTGCTGAGGAATGCTCCCTGTTGCTATTAGATAGCAACAGCATCAGTGTGTGTGTGTGTGTGTGTGTGTGTGTGTGTGTGTGTGTTGTGTGTCAGGATCAGCGGAAAATATTTGATTTTTCATGGTAAGCATAAGGTTGTTGTTCTAATTATGTCATTCCCCAAGACAGCCATATTGTGTTATGTCATGCCCCCTCCATGGCACCCATTTTGTGACTGGCACCCCCAGCACTCTAAAAATTCAAAATGTGCCCACTATTCCCAAACAGTTTGTTGACCCTTGATTTACCTAATGCACTTTCAGAAATGTTGGTCCAGAGAAACACAGAAAAATAGGAAGCTTCCATAAACCAGGTCAGACCATTGTCCATCTACTTTGCATTGTGTACACCAACTAGCAGCAGCTCTCCAGGCTTTCTGGCAGTGGACGTTCCCAGGGGACTGAACCTGGGACTTCCTGCATGCAAAGCAGATGCTCTACCACTAAGCATGAACCCATTTCATTCAGATTTAAGCATGTGTATCTTGTTCATTGAAAAGAACGCATTTGAAGATGCACAACTGGAACTAAATCATCTCAAATTATGGCCTTTTCTTTTTTTTAATATTTTGAAAAAGCGATCTTATGCTGAAATATGGTGCTTACTCTACATAGGATGGCAGCCAGTAGCAGATGGTGGGGTATGGCACAGCGGTGCTTACACGACCTCCCAGCATGTGGATCACAGCTCCTTGCAGGGAGAGAAAGTGAGAGGGTCAAGGTGGCAGGGAGTTCAGCCCTGTGTGGGTGCACTGGATGGACCAATGTGGTGCTCCTGCTGGTGCGTTTGCACAGCGCTGACCTCCTTCCCCCTTGCCCATTCCACTCTCCCTCCCAGTAAGTAACAGCAACCCACCTGCTAAGAAGTCAGGTAAGCAATGCCCCATGACTCCAATGAGTTCTAGGTCTAAGCATCAATTTTGATGAAGAGCTTTATGTATCTGCAAGTTTGATTCGAGTAGGATATTGTCTCACTTGCTCTGTGCATTTGAATTATTTTATAATGACTAAAAATAAATCATTTTATGCACTTTTATCATCCCCCCTCCCCCAAGTTGAGCTGCTAACTGCAAATATAGATTCCCAAATGAATTCAGCAGACTTTGCTTCCGAAGTTGGTTGTAATTCATAACTACCTCATGTTGGGGGGGAAATGTTTAAAAATATTTGGAACTATTGAAAAATTAGATATGTGAATCTGGTCTTCACGTAAAACAATGCCAGTTCATATTCACCAGGTGGTGTGCTTCAGATGAGAATTTTTTTTCTTTTAAAAAGGTTATTGAATATAGATAAG
The DNA here is from genome assembly GCF_964188315.1 of Podarcis muralis. Taxonomy (NCBI): domain Eukaryota; kingdom Metazoa; phylum Chordata; class Lepidosauria; order Squamata; family Lacertidae; genus Podarcis; species Podarcis muralis. Next base: position 40,336,126 of record NC_135664.1, read on the forward strand.
AAAGAATTAAATGGTGCCATAAAAGCTTAAAAGGTAAGAAACACACACACCCTTTTGCATCCATTTACATAGCCTTGGTATCATTTCCTGTGAACTGTGTTATGGTGAAGCTTCAAATACTGCTTTGAACATTTCTGTGGTTTCTTGAATAAATGTCCATAATCCAGTATTGTATGCTCTTAAATTTTAGGCATGTACTTTTTTGAAAAGCAATAAAACCTAATATAGTTCAACAGGGGAAAGAGAAAAAATGTAACAACAGAAGAATGGCAGTCACTGTGTTGCAAATATAAAAGAAAAAAGAGCAAATGACTCCTCAAAGTATCAGACTATAAACTGTCCCAAAATGGTAGGGCAGGCATGGCCAAACTTGACCCTCCAGCTGTTTGGAGACTACAGTTCCCACCATCCCTGACCACTGGTCCTGTTAGGGATGATGGGAGTTGTAGTCCCCAAACAGCTGGAGGGCCAAGTTTGGACATACTTGTGGTAGGGGTTAAACCTCTACATGCCCCCATCCAACTCTAGTTGCACTTTTATTTAAGAGAATAGTTATATTTCATTGCTGTAAAAAACCAAAGGAACTCTAAGCTATGGCTCCTGCCTTTAACTACCTCTAGGAATGAGGGAGAGATTGGATTCAGTTCATTTCTAAAGATGAACCTACTTCATTTGCACTTGCAAACCAAAATACACCCTCCTTTGAAATTTGCGCTTGTCTGAATTTTGCAATGCAATTCTCCAACCAGTTCTCCACTTTGCACACCCCCAAACTGGTTCAAGGTGGTGATGGAACAACCTCCAGAAAGAGCACATTGAGGGAAGAAAGAGGAGATTGTTCCACGAGGCAAGCAGAAATGCTTGCACTGGTGGAACATTTGTAACAATGCGACATTGAATTATTCCCACAATTGTGGGGGGGGGTTTGGGGGGGGGTTACTAAAAACTAGAAAAGCTGCAGGGTTTAAGCAGCAGTGACTTATGCAGACAGAAAGAGAATAAAATAAATACTCAAAACAGCAGGATAAAATCACTTTGAATAAAACCAACTATATACCACACAGTAAGACAGACTAAAATGCTTCAATAAATGTTTAAAGGTCATGATCTGTTGCCTGAAACTTAACTGTGGGTGCAAAGGAATCTTCCTAGGGGGTGTGGTATGCCATAAGTGGGGCAGCACTGCATATAAATCAGCTATTCTTTCTTCCATTCATTTTTGTTAATAGTATTGAGAAAATCAGTTTTCTCTTAACTTTTCTCTTAGATTCTTACAAATTCACTCATGATCATATGTGACGTGTAAGATGTTAGTTTAATTGGACTTTCAGTTGGTCACTCAGTGTTGCATTCAGTGTAGAACTAAGTAGCACTTTGTGAGAGCAGAATGACTTGCCCTTGTGCAACAGGACTCCCCCTCCCCAATCCTCCCCCAATTTTAAATCTGGGAGTCATGTCTATTTGTGAAAGCAGAAGGCAATAAATGTCTACCTTGATACTCAGTGTTTCTTCCAACTCTATGATTCTGCCTTATGGAGCATCATTCCCAGGGTTACTGCATGGGCAAAAGGATGGCTGTGCATATGGCCCATTAATGAGATGTAATTCCCTAATTCACCTCTTGTGAGTGGGGTGATGAATTGGGGTGGGTGGAAGCAATTAGTTGTAGTCCTAAAATTGGCCTTTTTTCACTCACCAGCTTGGAGTGCACTTTCCTTCTCACAATTCATCTAGAGAAAAGGGTGAATCCTAGTTTGACACCATGCAATGTTAAAGTACAGCAACACAATCCTAAAAAGGAACTAGAGAGTAATCTCAGACCTGGAAGTCTCTCTTTATATTTTATAATAAATTTTATTGTTTTTAATTAAAACGTTTAAGAATTAGTTGTGTGTGTGTGTGTGTGTGTGTGTGTGTGTGTGTGTGTGTGTGTGTAAAAGATCACATAGATCAATACAATGAAATGTAAATATTCTTACTTAAAATACAAACTAGCAGTAGTCAAAACAGATTACATTAATACAAACATACAAAGGAAACAGCCTAATCCTAAACATACCCCCCTTACTGCCACAATTGCTTCAGCTTCATAAAATAAGTTAATTTTGTTCAAGATCCTCAAGCAGTAATTGAGAGGTTTCTCTTTAGTTGCAGGTGGTGGTATTCAGATATGGGCTATAAGTGCTTTCCCATTTTAAAAAAACAACAATCATTTGCTGAAACAACATTTATCTAACTTTTTTTGACTAGAAAGTGCTGGCAAGTCACCAAAGTACAGACAAATGCCTTCACATACAAGCAATTACTATTGTTCCAAATTTAATCCATTTTTTTCCTCCCCCCCCTCTCCCCAAATATCAACAAAAGCAATATGAGATGTTTCAGAATAGGATGATGCTTGAGGCAAAAAAGTGGGCTGTTTTGGCAGTCCACAGAAGAAAAACGTGAGACCACCTAGTTAGAGGGATTGTTGCCTTTTAATCCTACTAGCAGAACAAATGCAAACGGGAATCAATTGGCAGCTCTGGAGAAAGAAGCAAATGGACAAATGCTACAGTCTGGTTATATGGAACTTCCCTGGTGAAAAGGTAGGAGATAGGAAGACATGTTGCAAGAAAAAGCCAACGTGGTGCAGTGTCAGACTAGGACCAGCATACTCCAAGAGTAAGCAACATGCACACATGGGATTTATTCCATTCACTTCTAGGAAAGAGGTTGCGCCATGTGCACACACAGTGTGTGCATCAGAGGTTTTTTTCCTGCAGTAAGCCATTGGAAGGAGGGTTTCTTTTTAATCAAAGGTCAATGGAAGCTGGCATTCGCAAGAATGTATTACTTTATCTGCATTTTTCCGTGCACTATCCTAAGGACTTGGGGAAGTTAGAATTTATTCTTTTTGCACATTAATTATCTTGACAACACATCAAATACATTTAGCTAAGAAATAGTAAGCTGCCTGTGGCCACACAGGTTTCAGAGCTATTGTAGTCTGGATCAGCACTGCAAGGTCAACGTCTGCGGCAACCCTCTACAGATCTCCCAGGGAGTAAGCCTCAATGAACTCAGTGAGGATTACTTATTGGTAGATACACATAGAATTGCACCGATTCTGTCCACTGCAGCACTTGCTTCAATCCAGCTCAGTCTTGTAATAATCACATTTTCCCCTTGGCTAAGCAAATGGTGTTCCTAAACATAGATTTGCCTTATGTTAGTTTACACCAGAATAAGACTATCTAACCACCTACTGGTAGGACCAGGGAAGAGGAGAAACATGAAGTTGATCTCATAGGATTTCGGGGAGTGGTTCTAAATATTGCTAAACTGCAAGTCCTGTCATCCCTGATGATTGGCCATGCTAGCTGGAGCAGTATCTGCAGGGCACCACCTTGGCATCCCTGCATAGTAACTTTGCAGATATTACATTGATGGGAAGAAATACAGACGTCTAAAGCATGACTGAACCTAAGCAATTCCTCACTAGGAATACCTGTAATGGCAGAATGCTGACATGCTTAGTGGTCATGAATTATCTTAAGCTGTGTGGCACAACCCCCTCCCTCCTTTCCAACACATGGAGTGTCTACTTCCTGACTCTAAAGTGAAGCCAGTAATGACAAAAGTCCATCTAAAGCTAAAACACGACTGCCTCTTGGCTTCCAAATGGCAGATGGTAAAAAATATACCCTAATTTCTTTTGCAGGGTGCATTATCCCAAGTTTCCACTCCATTATGATGAAAACAGACCACTCTGTATTTACTGGTGGCTTTGCTAAAATAACCCTTGTGCACATTCTTCTTAACAATTCACTTTAACTGCAGCAAGGAAAGGGAGGCTGATTGCAAAGCCACAGCAGCTCAGCCTACAAGAATGTTGACAGCACAGTGCTGTATATAGAAATCCATTGCGTGGATGTAATGAAGTTGCAAAGCTGAGCGAGGGTTTGCAAACTGCCCTTTGCAATGTTATTTTTCCCATGTCTCTTTCTGTACCATATTATTTCCAATCTCCACATCAGATGATGGGCTGATTCTGGTTTACATTGTGGGCTCTTCTTGACATAATGTTTGGCTAGTTGAAGCGGCTTTTTATTACCATACATCTAGAAAACTTACATAGACATTGATAATTCGTGTAATGTTTCTGGGCTTAATGTTCAGAGTCATAAGCATAACAATGGAGATCTTTGATTCGTTTTGGTTTCTTATTTGCCCAAAATTTCTGATTATCTGCTCAACCTTTGGACTATTTAGGATTTTTTTTTCTCAATCTAAGACACTCTGGAATTAAACTCTTAAACTGCTTGACTCCTCTCACTGGGCCAGTTCAGCTGATGCTTGAAAGGTCCACTCTAGCCCTTTTCCCGGGCTGCACCCTGGCTCTGGCCATCCATGCAGGAGAAAGCTATCCAAAATGCAGCCCATATGAATGAATTCCTACAGACATTAACCAAAATTGCATGATTGGTTCCCAGATAATACCCAAGAATCAGCCGTGCAATTTTGGCCAATGCTTTACGTGGGTCCCACTTACACATGCGGGGGTCCAGAACATAACAAAAGGGATTTTCTCTATACCCCCAAGCTTTTGACAATGCTGGTCACATAGCTACATTTTAGACATTATAGTAGAATTATGGAAACCACTCCTGAATGACACTCCTGTAATGTTTAAAGACCTGCAGCTGTGTCAGTGGGTCCTTCTTAGCATCATATCATTGCCCTTGATCCTGGTCAGGTGGTGATTTTTGTTAAGCCCATGTGATTGGCCCTGAGCACATGGTTGTGAACCTTTAAATTACAGCAAGACTGTGGGATGACCCATATGAAGACAACCTAAGACCATTTAAAATGTACATCAATTCACAACAAAGCAAAGGCATATATATTATGCAAGTAAAGGGCTCTTTGTCAGTTACTTCAGCCTTTAGTACAGTTTCCCTTGCCTGAGTAAACATATCTGAACTGTTTTAATAGGGTGTTTCAGGAAAACAGATCATATCAATCAACTCTAAGAAGATTCTGCAGTCATTGTCACGAAGGCTTTCTCATTCCATCAAGTGAAAAAGGCTGGGTAAACTATAGAGCTTCTCAGTTCTTGATTTCTCAGCTGAGACCATTAAATTAAGAATTTAATTTTTACAGGATTTGAAAGATGTGAGTTATCCTTTCTTAGGAAACCAGATGGGAGACTAATGCAGTGTATTTCACAAGCCACTGAGCAATAACTGTATGGGATCTGCTTTCATATACTTTTGACACAGTTATATTTGAACCAGTAACCCTCAGTCTGCATAGCCATTATGATTCCCTTGAGCCATCTAGCCTGCTAAGTGGTTTACCCTCGGATGCAATCTGATGTTGCAATGAATTGCAAAATATGGGTGTTCCAAAGCCAGGATGAATGGTTTACAGCCATTTTATTTCATATGGTTTCAAGCAGATCTCCATGTGCTGGTCTTTGTGGCTTCGCCTGTCCTCCTCCTTTGCTTTCTTTTGCAATTTGCTTACGATCATTCCTCAGGCTTATCATTAAAAGCAGACAGCATTGAAAGAGTTTCAACCAATTTCATAACACATTTTACATTATTAAGACTCAAAACCACAATCTGACCCAGTTCTGTTGAAAAGCGAAACTAACTTGATTGCATGTGGGTAACGCTGTAGGAGTCTGATGTGTAGGCTGGGGGCTGGGGGAAGAGGGAAGAGGGAGGAGGGATAACTTGATCATGTTTTCTCCCTTTCAGCCCCTTATGAGGAATGCTTTGGATTATTTACATTAGGGAGACACACAACTCCACAAAAATGCAGTTTATATTTGATAGATGGCTGCTTTGTGTTACCAAGGAACACAATCTACTTCCAGAGATCTGTTTGGTCTTTGAAGATACAGAGATTGTCTCCTGCTATGGCCCCTCCTATCTGAGTAAAAGCCAGTAATGCCCCTTCCTCCATCCTAGTTTAGAAAACCACAAAATACAATTCCTTTGCCTATAGAGTTTAGCTGTGACAAAGCTTTTCAGATCTGCTGTCAGAATACTGGGACTTGAAAAGTACAAGCTGGCTTATAAGCTTGTTGAAATTCTGTATTAATTAGATGACAAAGATGGGAAGAGGCTTTAAGAGAGAGAGAGAGAGATGAAAAACAGCCCCACTCAGTGTTATCAAGCAAATTAAAATAAAGCATGGGTGGAATACATCAGGCATGTCTCATTGCAAACAGGAAAGCTCAACTTTTAGCTGGAATTTAAACAGCAGTCTGTGCCTTGCAGAAACACACGCAGTAATGTCAGACTCAGCAATGTCCCCGCTGATGTTTACAGCTATGCTCTGGTCTGTGGAAATGTAGAAAATCAGACAGTGGGTCCGCTTGGCTCCCCTGGCTCCGAGACAGCGAGCAAAAGAAAAAGACAGACTACACAAGCGCCACCTCACTTTCAGAGGTGTAATAGCAACAAAAAGGATGCTCAGCTTTTGCAGCATGCATTTTCTTAGTATGCATTGTGCATTCCAACAAAGTTGTTGTTAAGGAAGATATTTGCAAGTAATGTATTGATTGATGGTGGGGTTTTTTTCCCCTCACTGGAAAGTTTGTTGGTGTTTGATGAACAGACAGAAGTAGGCTACAAGGCAACAACACTATATCATTAAAGGAAATACCCCTAAATTTGCCAGTTCTTGCTGAAGTAACAGAGAGCTCTTTTTGCATCCAACTTCGATGCTGTCCGCATTGCTTTTATTGCTGCTTTGATCTTCCACTCCATTTGCGGCTATTTGCAGGGGGTGCAGCAATTCACAGTGTGATGACATCAGATTGCATGTCCTGTCTTTCTAGATAGAGGCAGGGCTGTTGCTGAAAGTGCCATAACATTTCGTTCTGGTCCAAGAGCCCTCCTTCCATTGTTTTGCTATTGTTGTTAATGTTCCCAAGGTGCGGTGCTGTGAGAGTCACTTTTCCATGGCTTTGTTCCATGGGGATGTTGTAATGCTGAAAAGCCCACAGCCACATGGCCAGGCCTGATGATCATCATATGGATGCTTCCCACCAAAGTGGATCCCAAAGAGAAGGAAGGTGCTGATGCCATGGGAAAGACGCCACATGGTTTAACATACCCGCAGGGCTGCAGGCCTTTGAATATTCAAAACAGAGCAGAGGAATGAAGTCCAGGAAGAGTAATTCCCATGGTGCTGTTGTAGGGTAGAAAAGCCAAGAGAATCTGAAGCAGTTCCAGCCTAGTAGAGTCAGTATTTTATAACCTGGGGATGCCTCCTTCTTTAAACAGCCCTGAAGCTTTGAAAAGGTTGCAGCCCCAATTTTTACTGCTTTCTTCATTTGTTTAAAACATGTAAATAAATGTTCATCACAATACCTTCAAGAGCAACTTAGTATAGTAACCAAATCTATAACAGATAATCTATAGTAATATAGTTTAGGTTATCCGTGGAAATTCTACTTTTGGCACCAAAATGTGTTGACCTCCAAATGAGCATGTTTACTATTGCCCCTTCAGTCCGGAATGTCTTTGCCATATGTAAAGCAGCAACCATCAGTTGATTCAGACATATCTTTTTGATCAAGCTTTCCCTGGTCCATAAATTGGACCCCGTTTTTACTTGTTGGAATGCCTTGTATTCCTGTTTTTATATGTTTCTATATAACTGCTTTGCTGGTTTTGTCATATTTTTGTTTTAATTATGTTGTTTATTGTTTTTATGTTGTACACCACTTAAGTGGTTAATGAATACTTGAAATAGAATAGAATTAAAATTAAAAAGTGATAGATAATGACTGAGAGAAACAATATTTAAAGTGTGTGGAGATAACAAAGAAAGGTTTTGCCTGATGTGTAAAGGCTTTGGCACCAGGTTATCCTTCTCAGCGGGGTCGGATTTAAGTTCGATGAGGCCCTAAGCTAATGAAAAGGGACGCGGGTGGTGCTCTGGGTTAAACCACAGAGCCTAGGACTTGCCGATCAGAAGGTCGGTGGTTCGAATCCCCGCAATGGGGTGAGCTCCAGTCGCTCGGTCCCTGCTCCTGCCAACCTAGCAGTTCGAAAGCACGTCAAAGTGAAAGTAGATAAATAGGTACCACTCCAGCGGGAAGGTAAACAGTGTTTCCGTGTGCTGCTCTGGTTCTCCAGAAGCGGCTTAGTCATGCTGGCCACATGACCCGGAAGCTGTACGCTGGCTCCCTCGGTTAATAAAGCGAGATGAGTGCCACAACCCCAGAGTCGGCCACAACTGGACCTAATGGTCAGGGGTCCCTTTACCTTTAAGCTAATGAAGGTAATGGGGCCCTTTATATGTCCAGCTGTCCTTTGTCAACAACAAATTGTCGCTGTTTGTGTGCTGAATATATTCTGTGAAGTAATTTATGGACCTAATACATATCTAAAGCCATTTGCACATAACAAATAGGAGTTTACACAACACAAAACACTGTTGCTGTATGTAGGTTTTATTTTGTTTTTTATCTTATATTTTGGAAATGTACATCCAGTTTTTTTGTCCTTTACATTTTTTGGGGGGCCCCCAAGAGAGTGAGGCCCTAAGCTGTAGTTTGTTTAGCTTATACATAAATCCGGCACTGCTTCTCAGGGAGGACAACCTTTCAGTTGGGGGGCTGGTCCTGAAAATGTATCCTCTCTAGTTGACATAGGTCTCACTTCTGAAAGAGGAGTGGCTCATGGCTGAACAAAACATGCTGTTTGCAGTATTCACTTGACAGCTGCTTTTTAAAAAAGACCTACATGTCTAAAGTTAGAGGAACCAAATCATCCATATAGAAAAGCATGTGAATCTTATGGCAGCAGGGGGGGTCAGGGGACCTTGGGTCTGTGAACTGAATGTGGCCTTCCTGGCCTCTGTATTTGAACCTCAGTACTCTCTGAAGACTATTGTTTTCCTGCCCAGAAAGGAATATGGCCCATGGGTGGGGTACATTTTTCAAGCCGCTGTCTTACAAGTTCCAGCTGAAGGGGGGGAAACAATTCTGGGCCAGAAAGCCATGAGGGAGATTGCTAGGTGAAAGGCTCTTTCAGCATTCACCCTGATTTGCTCACACAAAACTTATGTGGTGGTAAACTATGTCTGATCTTGACTGAGCATCCATGCTGCTCTGTTTATGGGGTGCTTATACTACAATGAGCATTCATCCTGATTTTTGTGTGTGGTGTTTACAAGTCTTCCCATTAATGATTTGTTCATCCCACGTATTTCAGTGCATTTCCTCATCACTTCCCTAATACAAAAAGTCATTTTTAAAGGCGGGGTGGGATTTGTTGCACGAGGGCAACAGAGCACTTTAATCAACTTTAATTGTGCAAACCTAAATTTTCAGTACATGTCAGAATCCCTTCCTCAAAATAGTGGGAGAGGCACTCTTACTTTTTCTAAGCTAATGAAAGCCTTTACATAAAATGTGGGGGAACTATGGCCCTTAAGATGTTGCTGAACTCCCATCACCCCTGGCCATTAGTTAGGCTTGCTGTGGCTGATGGGAGTTGTAGTTCAGCAACATCTGACGGGCAAAAGTTTCATCAAACCTGCTTTACATAGTTTTCAGCCATGATGGGTGGCTATCCTCAGATTCTTTTGGTTCAGCATAGATATATTTGTGGAACCAGTGTAATAAAAGGTATTCCACATTACATCTTGTTTTGCTTTTTGTTCTTGGAAGCCCATTTTAAATTTCTGGATACTGTGTTATTGGCATTATAGTCAAAACCACCCCAGGAAAAATACATTGTCAGATACTGCCTTTTTATGATTTATAGGGTGTCTCTGTTTGTGCTGGCTGCTGCATATATATGATTTCAGGCAGAGATAGCTGTAATATAGGTGAGATCCTGATTTAAAGATAATTTTATTTTATTGCTTTTTTGCTTTTTTCTTCCTTATCAATTGTTTTATTGTAGTTGGATTTTTTATTTTATTTTTATAAAAACAACATGATTCTGGCTTTTATTTGATGTGGTTTATACATATAGTATTTTTAGTATTTGCATGTGCAAATGCGATTTGCTGCATACCTTTGAGCCAGTTTGAAGTTTTGCAAAGGCTTTTGGCCATAAGCAGTAACAGTTTGAGCTGACATATCTGATTTTTCCTTCATGAATCACAGGTGCTGCTAGGAACCTTTGTACTGCCAGTGGGGCCTTTCCCCCATGAGGTTCCTAGCCTTGTGGGGGACGGACTGCTGTTCTGATTGCAGTGGGGAAGGGAAGAGATAAGCCCCCACCTTGGGCCATCTGCAGATGACCATATAGAGTTATGGTGCATTTGGAGGGCCCCTTAAATAGTTGACTACATAAACTTTGCTTTGTGTACCTTGAGAATTCATCTGCCCTCATTTTTTCTCAGTGTGTGGGCAGGAGGATATGGGAAGAGTTTCCATTTGTCATTCCCTGAATGATACAGAGGAAAGATTCCAGCTGTCACATACCCTCCAACATCTCACAGAGGAAAACTGGAATGCACATCTTTGGGAGCTATGTTCTTGCAGGCGCCAGGTAACTCGCATGAGAGCATGGCCCTCCAAAACGGGCAACTTTTTGTGCCGCACACCTGCAGGAACTAAAACAGGGCATCCTGGGATGCAATCAGAAACTGGGGTGGCTTCTATAATTCCGGGATGTTCTGCTCAAATTGGGACAGTTGATGGGTGTGCTGACATTCACTTGGAACAAAAGAGTCATACCAGCAGACAGGAGGAGAGGGATTGATATGAGTTCCAGAGAAAGAATGGGATGGGGGAAGGAATATAGCTGCATCAACTTTCACAGCGCCTGGACATTTCAAGGAACATATCCTCCACCATGTCACACCCCTCTTCGTATAAAAAAGGTCATTCCCTAAGGCCTTCCCAAACTGTTTTTATGGATTGCTGAAGCTACTGCTCCATTGACTGTATGTGGCACTCACTTACTCTGTAACAGACTTCCTTCCACTGATGTTGTTCTTTGGGTTAAAGATATACAGCACTAGAAAATTGCCCTACAATAGGATATTGACAGTTCATTGAATATCCTTTGTGGCTTTAAATGACTATTGTTTGCCTTTTGGTTTGACTCATTTTAAATAGAAGTCATTTTAAAATCACAGGATGAAATCTGGAATATAAATCAAGAAACCTCAGCAGCAGTTGCAGAGTGGAAAATGATGGGTCCTGTGTGACATGGTGCCTTATGGTTCCTGTGCATGCATTTAAATACATTTACTAAATATGTCCCCTTGGAAATTTAATGCCTAGATACCTGGGGAAATGACTGAAGCCTGAAGAATGACCACTAGCAACTCCCACTGAAGTGATTGAAATCCAGAGAAATATCATTCTAGCAATAAAGGGCTGTGGTTGTGACCTGCCAATGCCCCGACTCATAAGTGAAATAGCCTAAAGTGGGGAGCACCCTCTAAAAACCATTGAAATGCCCCCTCGGCTGCTCTCTGTACAATCCATACCAAAAATACTGTATCCAAAAATATCCACAACTGGAATTGACACTCTGGGGACAACTGGAAGCTGGAGGATGTGCAGGAAAGTGGTGGCTGCCGCTCATCAGCTGTTAGGCAGGGATACTGAGCAGCATAAACAAGGCTGTGCTGTGCCTTTGTTCTCTCTGGAGCTTCCTCTGCCCTCACTGACATATATTTGGGCTCCAGGGAGGGTTTCCTCACGAGCCACAAGCACTGTCCTGTTCTCTCCTGCCATTTCCAGGTCTGAATTGTTTTGTATTTCCCAGTGCTGCACATACACACAATCAACTTGTGCGTCTGTGTATAAGTGGGGGGATGCCTGTACTGTATGCTAAGCTTGGTAACAAAAAACTAGTATATGAAATGCTTAATAGGACACATGAATGGACAAGAACTTTCTCTCTCTCTCTCTCTCTCAAACAAGAACAGAACAGCAAAAGGAAACTCCTGCTTCACCCTAGATATAACTTAAAACTGTGTAATGACACTTTCCACACATATCCCTCCCTCCTTATTTTTATGCGAGAATTAAATAAGTTTCATAATAGAGAAAATCCCATTGCTACAAGATAAACCTGATTCTGTATATAACTCCCAGCAACGGTAGTGTGGCAAGCCAGTTCCAGCATTCCTATGAGGTGAATCCATTCCTCAGTTCAATACTAAACTAATGCACAAATCATGGGAAAAGAAATCAGAGATAACTATGAGATAACTATGCCCTGGCATTGATTTTTATCTTTCAAAGTACGTCATTCATTGTTCCCTTTGGGTTGTTTCTGATGGCAGACCTTCCTTCATTTGAAAGGCTAGACCTTGTGAAGTAGTTTGAAAGCGATCAGACAGACAGAGCCTCTGGGGGTGTATGCTGTTGTTTCAGGAGCTGCACACCTCCCACACAGCTCTGCTTAAGAAGTCTCTGTAGTATCAGGTGAGGAAAAGCCTGTCCAAGGCTTTTTGAACATGTCATCCATACTGTGAGAACAAAAAAGGCAGACCTTATAGAAAACACCTGTGGAAACGGAAAGCAATTTAAAACCAGATGAGGAGATAAAACTCCAAAGGTGGATGTTTTACTAGGCTTCTTAATTCTCACTCGAGTTTCTGTTGTGAGTTTTATGAGAAATAGTTGCTGCGTTTTCTTTTCTTTTTGGTAATGAACTTTTCTTTTGATTGGGAGGGTCCTAGAGGACCATAAGGCTGTATTGGTGCAGCAGAGGAATTCTGTATGCACACATTGTTCATCATTTACAATTCACAGAAAATGTATAGAGCACCTCACAAATGTTTCCTTTTTACTCCTGCAGACACTTCAAGGGGAAACTGCATGTATCACCAACCAAACATCTGTAAGCAACAACCTCTCCTTGCTTCCAGTTGAGCATGCCCTTCTGGTCTTAAGAATCTAAAAATGTTAATATAACTTAAAGATGGGGGAAATCAACATTAATTCCCCCTTTTCTTCCTGTGTGTTTCATTTCTTTTCTTTAAAGCTTACATCTTGAATATCTTCTTTCAAGTGCATTCACAACAAAAACACAACTTTTTATATACCTTGCAATCAATAAGTGATCAAAGTACTGGCAAACAAGTAATGTTGGACTGAAAGAAGGTATGGGCCTGAATGTGGTTTAAATTTATTAGGAAATGAAAATATTATTAGGAAATGCTGAAAATATACAGCACAGAAGATAATAAAAGTATCTTAGTGTCATGAACTGGCAGGACAATGGGGAGAAGAAGAGGGTGCCAGTGAGGTGTGTAGCCATGACTGGCACACACTGGGGCAATCTGAGGGTGGAGAAGCAGAGATTGGGGGTGTAGAAAGCACTCATGGGGTGACAGAGGATGGCAAACAGATGGAGGTCAGTTAGGGCTGCCATAGCCCTGGGTAGCACCTGGGTAGAATTTTTAGAAATTAGTTAAAATGTATGGGAAAATCTGGGGTGTGTGGCAGCCCATATCAGAAGTGTTGATTTTTTTGACAAATTTCCAAAAAAGTTCAACAACTTATGTGTCTGGATTTTCACTTTTTGAAATATGACAACCCTAGGTCAGTGCACAGGAACCAGAGGAGCAGGACGCATCACCAGAGCAGCCCCCATCTCAATGAACATGGCGGGCTCTGAGGCATAGGGAGCAGCGTGTGGTATGATCTAGGAGGCTGTGGCAGGCAAGGGCACACATCCCAGCTCCCTAGCTGGCCAGGTGGAATTGCTAGCTCTGGGAGGAGCTGTGTGATTCCTCAGCTGGAGTAGGTATGGAACAGGTGAGGGTCATTTGCCTCATCAAGCCCAAATGCTGCAATCAGCAGGCAAAGTATGAAAGGGCAGCTGAGCTGAGGTGCTGTGTCTGTTCAACTTCCCATGTTGATGGACCACAGCTTGGTGTCCTAGGAGCTCCATGGAAATGTCCTTTTGGGGATTGAACTCTGGACTGGCTTCAGAGGTGGGAATCAGGCCTGACTGTTAGACTTGGCCTGCTGTATTGAACCTGGACCACGTTCCCTGATCTGTTGGACTTCTGGAGTACTCATTAGCATTTGCCAGCAGGACTGGACGTCATATATGCTGGAGTTCTGGACACACAGAAATGGGAAAAACTAGACTTGTGTGATATTGTTTCAAAGCCTCAAAGTCATTTGCTCTGTGCTTTTATTATTCTGATCCTATAGTGTACAGTGTTTGAAGCCTTGATGGAACTGACATCAGGGAGATCTGAGTTCAAGTTAATACTCGCCCATAAGGCAACTGGGTAATGTTTGGCCAGTCAGTGTCTCTCAGGATTGCTGTGAGGGTAAGGAGGGGGCATGAATACCCCCTTGAACACTTTGGGGAAAGTAGGAAAAAATTGTAATAAATAAATAATAAAAATGAATAAGCTTTACTAAGACATTTCGGTAGTCATAGGTGTACAGATGTTAGAAATGAAAACAAAAACATTAATGCTACCAAACCTTTTTTTTTTAATTTGTTTTTCTTAAAGATTTTCTTAGGTCATAGTCTTTTCTGCCAAACAAAGGTTCCATGTTAGGATACAAGAACACACACCCTTTTCTGCTCAAGGGCCACATTCTCATGAGCAAACTACCTAGGGGTCACATGCCAGTGGTGGCCAGGGCCAACCCACACTTTTTCACATTCACCCATGCATGCACATCCATTCATGCTCATACTTTCTTGCAACCAGTGTGGATGGTACAAGATCAATGTAATGTGACCTGATTGATTAGCTCCAGTCAAAATGCCAGCAGCTGCACTTCGAACCACTTGAAATGATTTGCTGTCACTATCTTTTGTTAGCTCTCCACAATTTATCTTTTTCACTTTTCAAAGTAGGGAAGTCTGTGGCTAGTCTTTTTCACAGAAACTTGGGTGGTGTGAACTGTTCCACCTTTCCCGGTTGTGTTGGAGCTATGCACCTCCCATCAGAAGTGCATTAGCCCAAAGAGCAATAAATGTGACTTAGTCTGACCAAATGTAAGGTGAAATCTGAGTTATAACAGCTTAACCACAAAATATGCAAGAGAGTATGCATTCCAAGCCCAATGTTAGCTTTGAAATTAAAATGTGATTACTATTGCTGAGTCGTCTGGAAAAGGGCTAAGATGAAATTACTCACACATTTGTGATTTTATTTTTGCATATATTTAAAAGGAGGCTTTAAAAAACATTTTTTCAACTCTCTTGAACTTTTCACTCATTTTCATTCATGCTTTGAAAAGTGTGGTGATTTAATCCAACTGGCTGTGTTGACCCAAGTAATGTTATTTACTGAAGGACAACAATGTCATCAACAGTTTGTGACATAGCATACTGTTGTCCTATTTACAGCACATTATCTGATGTGTTCACCTGTCTTGTGTGACCTTGTTTGAGGAAGTAATATAAGATGGAGAGATTTTATTTTATTTTTTAAATAAGTACTGTGGGGTATGGGTAAGGCACTGAACAGCACAGGAAAGTTGAAGTTTGGTTTACAGATGAAGTTTTATTTATAAATCAGTAAATTATACCAAACTTTTGAAAATTCATCTCGTCTCTAACTTACACTTTGGTCTTTTAGCTAACATACTAGTAACAAGCAATTCAAAGATAGCTGCAATGTGTTGCCTCCAGATATTGTTGGACTACAACTCCCATCATTCCTGATCATTGGCTAAGGCTGACGGTGGCTGATTCCAACATCATCTGGCTGGCATCCCATGGCCTACCCCTCCTCTAGCTACACTCCCCTAAGGGAATTGCCAACATGTCTCTTCTCAAGAAAAGAAAAGAAAAGAAAAGAAAAAAGAAAAAAGGAACTTTGACTGTAGATTCCAAATGTTGACATATAAATATTTTAAATACATAAAAATAAATAAGACCTATTTCTAGGAAAAATCATAGCTGTTTCCTAATTCTGCTGGATCTCTGAGGCTCTTGATACAATTGATCATAACATCCTTCTGGACCGTCTATAGAGGAGCTGGGGGCACTGTTATACAGTGGTTCCGCTCCTTCTTCCTGGGCCGTGTCCAGAAAGTGGTGTGGAGGATGAGTGTTCAGACCCCTGGGCCCTCGCTTGTGGGGTGCCTCAGGGTTCCATCCTCTCCCCCATGCTTTTTAACATCTACATGAAGCCGCTGGGAGAGATCATCAGGGGGTTTAGGCTGGGTGTCCATCAATATGTGGATGATACCCAGCTCCACTTTTCTTTTAAATCGGAACCAGTGAAGGCAGTGAAGGTCCTGTGTGAGTGCCTGGAGGCGGTTGGAGGATGGATGGCGGCTAGACAGAAGGTGAAACAACAGCTGAGCTAACAATTCTGAAAACCCATCCACACAAAAGTTTATGACTGCATTAGTTGGTAAGGTTCTTGAACATGTTATGTCACTTCGATGAGCAAAGATATTCACAAAAATAATTTGGATGGACAGGTCCAAATACATTAGCTGTAAATGTCCCTGCAGTACCACTGAGGCTTGCTCATAGCTCCACCTGTTGGAGAAGCAACTACTCTGTCTTAAGAGCAGGGGCGTGCAACTTGCAACACAAGGATGTGACGCTCTGATTTGATTTTGTGGGGTGCTTAGCCTAGTTTCATGTAGGTGGCAAGGAGAGGAAAATAGGAGGAAGGGTGGCAGAAAAAGTGGGAGAATGGGGTGCTTCACACACTCTGGCCTACCCACTTTTGGTTCTGGCCTCTCTGGCTTGTGGATCACTGGCTAGCTGCAAGCAGTTGGGGATAAAATCACCTAGCTCTGTGGGCCCAGTGTTATGAGATTATTTCCAGTTGATGTAGTCTGATGATGTGGGCAGAATAATTGCAGTCATTTGATCACATGCACCCTGGACTTGTTGGTTTAAGATCGTTTGAGTGGGGTGGCCATGTGGGTTCTGAGTGTAATGAAGGCATTGTTGCATGATAATATGGTGCCCACTTCCCTTAAAGAGGCTGTGGTGCATCTGCTCTTAAAAGCTCCAGTGCTATTTGTTTTGGCATACTGTTCACCTACCACACGTATATACACATGGGCAGACACAAACACATGCATCTTTCTTAACTGATCCCAATTAAAAAAAACCCCCACAGAAACTTATATTTAGATTGCAATTTAATGTTAATTTAATTGCTTAAAAGCACAGTAATTTTTAGTTTCCCTTTTTAAGATTTGGATAGCATTTCAAAAAGTTCTGCTGTTCCTTTCCCAAAGTCATTTGGTATTTCATATGCCTGCCTCTGTGAAGTATTTCTATCTAGGGTGAATAGGGCAAACCAGCTAAATTGATTCAGAGGTCAAAGGTTAATCTAGGGTTAACATTCTTTCATAATTGCATTCCACTTTCAACCGCCCCAAACAAAACCCTGAGCACACCCCAATTTAGCATATATATGTTTAATAAAAATAGACAGCCTGAGAGCCTTTTAGACCCAGAAATATATGTTCACATCAGGTTCGCTATTTCCCCCCCCCCCCAAATGACAAAAACCAGATGACTCTCTGCATTGTAAGTTCATACTAGCCCTATTTGGTCCTTCATTCCCCCCCTAACTTTCACATGAGAGAGAGAAAGTAGGGGCAGGTTAGCAAGCACCACCAATTCCAGCCCATCACATACCTCACCTTTGCAACCCTCCACAAATTGTAGAGTGCCTTTCTGAAGTGAAGACCCTTCGCCACTCATGAAGAGACAAGAGAACAAAATTTGGCAATCATGTCTTTCACCAGAGAATCCTGAGAACTGTAGCTGGGTGAAGATTTTGAAAGTTCACTTCAAGATTACTCAAAGAGCTACAGTTCCCAGAATTCCCTGGGGAAGGGAAATTACTATTAAACTAATTTAAATCTATGTTGCAGATATGTGCAGGAAACATCAATAAAAGGAAAGCAACTGTCTGCTAAGGAAATGATCAGTAGCTGGCGATGTACTAAAAAGTTCAAAGTCTAACATCTTTGGCCTCTTCAGTACATTGCCTGCTCACAGATTATTGTGTTGGCAATAAAGAAAAGCAGCAGGTAAATGGAGGCTCCTTTCTGTTTGGTAACTTTGTCTCATTTGAGAGCCCTTCATTTCTGAATTAGCAGTGGGCATTACATACCTGAAGCTCTTATGCAGCCTTTCCCAACCTGATGCACTTCCATTATTTGTTAGACTACAACTCCCATCATCCCTGACAATTGGCCATGCTGATGGGTTGGTGGGTCTTGTAGTCCAACAACATCTGGTGAACACCTGGTTGGGAAAGGCTGCTCTAATGTCGAGAAGGTTGCATGGGTGGGCTGCATCCAGTCCAGTCTGCTAAGGCCTTCCTTTTCCCTCTTACCTTCAATGTCCAAGCATTCATAGTGGATCCCGTCAACATTACAGGTGAAGCATTGCCTGCCTCTCTAATCTATGGTGCTAATTAATTCATTTAATGAGTACTCATTTATAATAAAAGCAATAATGACTGTTCAATCCATTACTGCCGTTATTATATATTAATGCACATTAAATTAATGAATGAAACCATACACATTCCATTACTTTTTCATAAGTAAATATATATTTGTTGTATAACAAAGGGTTCATTATGCTTTTCCATATAACTGTGGCTGATTGACTTGAAACAAGCAGAATATAATATAGATCTCTGCTCAAATTGTTTTGATAAAAGATGGTTAAGCTTTAAAATTTCCTCCAGTGTTTTCCCTCTGAAACATCCAAAATCCCCTCTAGGGATTATAGTTTTTATTATTTCCCCATACATCATTTTTATAATCATTCCTATTGCTGATTGTATATGCCTCGGCACATTTTGCAGCTTTCACTACACCGTAGGCAAAATTCTTCTTTTATTGCTGCTATTTTTTTTCTGCTTTATGTGCCAGAAATATCCACCTGGAAAAGATAATGAATACTGAATATAATCATACTACTTGCACAGATTAAAATTGCATTAGGCAAAGAGAAATGTCTCAGCTAAGCAGGTTTGAGCTAATTTAGACAAAATGTGGATTTCTTGCCCCCTGAGCCTATGTTAGATTTCCAAAGTGTTCATTTTAACAAAAGGAAGTTCCTAGTGCTCATTGTTGTGGAAGAAAAGCCTAAAATATGCAGGGAACATGTCAAAAGTTATGAAATGACAAGAGCCCTTATAATCAACCATGACTATAGCTGCTCTCTATGCTTTGGAGGGGGAAGTATGCAGTGGGGAGCCTGCTGTACATGTGTGGCCTCCATGCATGGTTTAGCACTCTTACCCTGTTGGGCTCTAAATCACATGGGGAATGTTCATGAGCAGGCCATTTAAAAATAAATGTTAACTGAGTGCCTGTAGTTCACCCACATTGTAGCCCCAAAAGCGCTTCAGAGGTCCTCACTTCAGTTCAGGGCACCTCAGACACATCCCACTTTGCCTTGGACAAGCCCAGAATCCCTCACTTTCATCAAATTTGGGATCCACCTGAATCTACTACACATCCCTAGTATTAACAAAAAAAGTGATATAGTTTAGTAAACACTGCTGATGTACTTAGAATACAGCTACTAACAGTGTTTGAAACAAGACTCATGAGTTCATTTCAAATGCTTTTTTTTTGCATAATATACAAAATGTATGTTTACATTTATTACAATGTATTTCATATTTGCAATATCTTGAAATGCCTTATTTTTTCTCTTTCATAGTTATAGTTTTAGTCTATTTATTTATATACCACATTTCCCACAAACACATCTGTGCTCAAGGTGCAGCCTAAATACAGTAGTACAGTAAGTAACCATGAAACCTAATAAAAGTTACAGTATGCAATGTAACACTAAAAAAATTAACAATTAAAAGTTCACTGGAAATATATAAAAATAAAGCTCAGGTAACAATATCCAATAACTTCATATCCAAAAGTGGCCCCAAAGCTGATGATATTGGCACCTTGAAACCCACCCACCAATCTTTAATAGTTCCAGAGGCCATTTTCATTAGAATTCTCTGACATCCCTATTTACAGATTGGGGGGGGGAGGATTAAACAGGCCACTAACATGTTCATTAGGCAAGTGTAGATGTAGAATTAAGACCCCCAGTTTCAGAGTCAAACCCTGGAATTTTCCAATCAAACACTGAAAATCAATAGAAGCATAGTATTGGAACGGTTCTAAACAGTATGTGACTTGTACATACAACTTGAGCTCTACACTTTCTTACTTTAAGGTATGGTTAGGATCACTTCCAATGTGCCACTCTTCCATTTTCCCTACTCCAGTCACTCCCAGCACCGCAAAATTAAGAGGAAACATCCCTGTTCTAATTCTAAGAGTTAACCAAAATACTGATGCACAAAAAGCTTTTCAGTTCAAAAGTGATTTCAGAATTTCCAGCTTGTCTGCCAGGAAGACAGCATTGTATTGCAATTTGCAAATCCTGGACAAGTCCCCTAAACTGAGAAAAAGGTCAAGCTTCCATAAAGGACATGCCTTTTCCATTACTCAAGTGAGGTTTCAGTGACAGATATAATTCCCAACTTTGTATCTTTATTCCCAGAAATGGATTCTCCACATATCTATATTTCCGGCTGAGCAGGCTGTTGTTTCAGCTACTCTACCTTTACCCCTCAGTTATCTTCTCTGCCTTAAGTGTTAGTGCTGCTGACAGTGACATTAATTTTCTGGATTTCAGAAAGTCAATCTTTGCTTATTTATTGAACTCTGGCTCTCTTCAAGGATCTCACCAAACATCTTGATTTCTTCTATACTTCTGCAGTGCTTGATTCTTTTTAAAACTTCAGTTTAGCTCACTTAACTACTCACAGGCCTAGTTCCTTTGGGATCCATAACTATTTCTCTATTTGGCTTTCCAAACACAGGAAAGTTCAGATTATTTTCTGGTCATCAAATGGACCAAATTTCACCTCATTCAGCCGCCCTTAATATCTCATTCTTATTTTAAAGGTCTACCTTAGGTTAGATGTCTAAATATTACTTATAAAACAGCTTGGGATAGAGACAGGAGCAGCTATTGTGGCACTGGCAGTGCAGATTCGGCCTCTGGGCAGCTGCACCACTACCATTTACCAGAACAGTGCCGTGAAACCAATCGGGTGCACTTGTGCTACCCAAACCTTGCCATTGCCCTTCCTCAGCCCCACACTTTCCTGGTAAGCATCCACTGCCAGAATACCAGCTCTGCAGCTGTGCCATGCCATGCTGGCTGCTCCTGGATAGAAATCTGAATTTTCAAGTGTCTGGGAAGAAATGGTCTATGTAGCAACATTAAAAACTCTTCAGTCTCTTCTGTTCCATAAGATTGTTTTCTGAGATATGAGCTTTGGTAGATCAAATGAAATATCAGAGGCAAATTGGTTTATGAGCTGGGAAAGCACTGCAATTAGTGAAGGTTTTTATGTCTTTAGTGGAGTTGTAATACGATACAAAGATACTGGAAACAAGTTCTGGAGGTAAATGATCAAGGACCAGGGGGCCACACTTATTTTGGATCATAAAATTGTTTTGCTTAATAGCTTGGATAATTCTCTACACATTTCTGTAAGACTTTTGGCTCTGAATCTGTCTGTAGTGGCCAAAAAAAAAAAAAAGGTTCTATCCTGGAAAGCTCCAAAAATTTAATCAAAGCCCTAGAAACTAGAGAAATTGATGGCTGATACTGTTCAAAAGAGAAATGCTTCAATATTATTAGGAGTTAAGTGAGCATCTTTACTGTAATGTCCTTGTTCATTTCATTCTATAGGACTAAAATTTGTTTCTGTAGAAACCTTGTTTTATTTATTTATATTATTTGACACCTATTTTCCCTGCATTCAAACAGATATATGCGTGCACATGTATACAAAAGCAAACAGACACGTACCGTATTTTTCGCTCCATAAGGCGCACCGGACCATAAGGCGCACCTAGATTTTAGAGGGGGAAATCAAGGGGGGAAATCTTATTCCCTCCCCTAGCCCCAAAGAGCAAAGAAGCCAAGACAGCAAGCGGGATCCATCCTGCTCGCTGTCTTGGCTTCTTTAGCCGCGCGCAGCCTCTCCCGGCTGAAGGGGCTGCACGCAGCTATGGCAATACCCCCACCTCCCGCAAAAGCCCACAGGAACCGTGCACCCTTTAAGGAGTGCACGGCTCCTGCGGGCTTTTCTATGAGGGAGAAGGGACTGACTGGCCGCGTCAGTCCCTTCTCCCTCCTGGAGAAAAGCCTGCAAGAGCCGCGCGGAGCTTGTGTGCGGCTCTTGGGGGCTTTTCCTGCCTGCCTCCCCCCTGCATTCACTCCATAAGACGCACACACATTTCCCCTTACTTTTTAGGAGGGAAAAAGTCTGTCTTATGGAGTGAAAAATACGGTATTTTTGACAAAGATGGAGATAAGCTGGCAATGGGAAATGTTGATGGCTTACCAAAGGGGTCCTTGCAGCACAATCCTGTACATTTTCAATAAGGCTTACTCTCAAAGTGTGGATATTACTGCAGCCTTAAAGACGGAGAGCCCTTAATGTCCTAGTTCAGCTTTATCAGGCAGACTTTTATTATGGAGGGGGAAACAGTAAGGCACAGATGTTTGCAATACATTTTTAAAGAATTAATATATGGAATTAGACAAAGTATATAGCTTAATATCTTTTCACAAAAGCACTGTTTCTTGGGATTGAGTTCTAGAGTGACAGGCAAATGAAGTGAACTGTGAAGTTCTAAATGGCAGCAAAAAGCAGTTGGCTGCTAACTTTGGAGATTCAACTCATCATTTGGAAAAACTTTGACAGTAAGAGCAGTTCAGCAGTGGAACAGATTCCCATGAGAGGTGGTAGACTCTCCTTCCTTGGGAGTTTTTAAAGCAATGGTTGGATGGCCACCTGTCACGGATGCTTTAACTAAGATGTCTGCATTACAGGGGGTTGGACTAGATGACAGTTGGGTGCACTCCAACTCTATGATTCTTTCAGTATTTGCTCCAAACAGGCTTATGAGAGAACTTCAGGTGATGAATGCAATTTTGTGTAGTTTTATTAGGTGCTTAGAAGTAGAACACCAAAGAGCTGAAAGCATGTTATATCAGCTTTGTCAAAGTATTGTTATTATTTTAAAGCATCATGCCTGGTCTGTATCATTCTCCATCCTCCTTGTGTTCTTGTAACACAGACAAGTAAAGATATTTCCAGGAAATCTTAGCTGAGAAGACTTCTGCGGAAACAGTCTGTCTCTTCTAGTTGATGCTCTACAAGCAAAAAGTAAGTGATATCAACAAGGACAGATGATTGAAATAATCCAGAAGAATGTTAGACACACCTAAGTCCCACTGAAATGAAGTGTTAAGTCCCTTTGACATATTGATTTCAGTTTGACTTGACTTCCTCTCTTTTAAATAGGAACTAGTGAAGGCAATGAAGGTCCTGAGTGAGTGTCTGCAGGTGGTTGGAAGATGGATAGCAGCTAACAGACTGAGGTTAAATCCTGACAAGACAGAAGTACTGTTTTGTGGGGACAGGAGGTGGGTGGGTGTGGGGGACTCCCTGGTCTTGAACGAGGTAAACATGCCTCTGAAAACCCAGGTGTGGAGCCTGCGAGTCATTTTGGACTCACAGCTGCCCATGGGTCAGTTCTGTGTCCAGGGCAGCTGTCTCCCAGCTCCACCTGGTACGCAGGCTGAGACCCTACCTGCCTGCGGACTGTCTCGCCAGAGTGGTGCATGCTCTAGTTATCTCCTACTTAGACTACTGCAATGCACTCTACGTGGGAGTTAGACTACTGCAAGAGCGGAGCTGCATGAAGGAGATGCCATAGTCTTAAAAATGACACACAAATATGTACAACACATTTATTAAAATAAATACCAGATACTGGTAAAAATTCTTTTCATATGTGTGTGTGCAGGGAAGGGGGCAACAGGATTCTAACATGTGAATGTACAAATGATATGTGTGTGGGATCTTTGTGCTTGATTGAGAACCCTTCCAAAGCCAGGGTCCCTGATTATGCAAGCATTTGTACACTTGTGGGCTCTGCTCAGACCTGGAGGGCAAAGGCAGATTCAAAAGATGCAATCTCCCTCCATATGTGGGGTTGTTGTATGAACAATATTGATTGGATGCGATCAAATCGCTGTCACTTGACCAAGACTATAGATTTGACCAGATTTAGTTGTTTGCATACAGTAATTCACCATGAGTTGGTTTGAGTCTGGCACACCCTATGCCTTTTGGCAACAGTGGAAGTGGAACACATTAACAGATATGGGATTATGCTTTATCTTTATTTTGCATTTAGTTCTTAGTTTGAGTAAGGAATTGGAACACACCTGGCTTTGTTTTCATCATGTTCTGTTATCTCTTACTCGGTCTCTCTTTTTTTCTTTTGTGTCATAATGTAAGACTATTTCTCCTCTCCCGACACATCAGCTATAATGGACCATTGTCTGCAATTGACAAACTCCAGCCTATGAAAACTTATGCTGCAATAAATTAGTTGATGTTTTAAGAGCTTTATCTTTTATTGTTCTGTGACATCGTGGCTGTTCAGCCAATGCCTAACACTTGAAGACTACAGCTGATTTTAGGCTACATCTGAAAGCAAAACATTTGCAAGTGTTTGTGTTTTTTTAAAAAACAATAAAAAATAATAAATAGGCTCCACAGGAAAATGAGGTTTTCTCAGATGTTTGCCATGGATGCAACAATATTTGTAATTCTATGGGGAAATTCACCATGGAGCAAATCCCTGCAAACTTACACCCCATTACATAAATATATCCAATGTCAAATCTGCCAATTTGCCACCTGTTCATATGTATTTCTGATTTTCAACTGAAAACTTCTATATTTATGGAAGTTAATAATTTACATAATTTTATCAAAAGGAGTATTACTGATCTTGTACATGGGTTCATTGATTTTTGTCAGTATTATTATTAGTTCATCTTCCCAGCATCAAGGCTTCTATTCCTGCACCAATTATGTTTATTCAGCAAACAGCTATTTGACAGAATTTGATAGTTACCAACTTTAGCTCTTCATTTCTTCTCCAAGAAGGAGTGCTGATGCCCAAAGGAACTATTTGGAATGGATTTCTCCTCCTTGCAGGAATGGAACAATCTTAAGTTTTATATTATTTTACATGACCACCTTCTGCCAATTCCTTTTCCAACTGCACTACAATAGATGGAAGGAGATCCTATTTTCCTTTTCTCAATTAAAACAAGCCTCTTACATACCAGTGTGGAGTTGCTCAGATTTCTACAAGTTAGTTTCCAGATACACATCCACCTAAGTTAAGCTTTCAAATGGTACTTTTGATTCCAATACAATGAAGTTTGATAAGATTAATTAGATTTTGTTTAGCATCATGAGATGGAACTTTCCACCTTCATACCAGCAGCTTGTCACTAAGGATAGAGAAATCCGATTCCATTTGCATTAAAAGGCAAACTTTCCACTTCGCACTTTCTAAAACAATACATGAAGTGAAACACACGTCTCTGAATTTTGAAATGCAGTTCTTCATTATCATTCTTTATTATCTTCTGTACTGTATATTTTCATGCTTCCTAATAAATTTAAACCACATTCAGGCCCATACCTTCTTTCAGTCCAAAGTTACTTGTTTGCCAGTACAGTGGTACCTCGGGTTAAGTACTTAATTCGTTCTGGAGGGCCGTTCTTAACCTGAAGCACTACTTTAGCTAATGGGGCCTCCTGCTGCTGCTGCTGCTGCCGCGCCACCAGAGCACGATTTCTGTTCTCATCCTGAAGCAAAGTTCTTAACCTGAAGCACTATTTCTGGGTTAACGGAGTCTGTAACCTGAAGCGTATGTAACCTGAAGCATATGTAACCCAAGGTACCACTGTATTAGAAGAACCCTTGGGGAAAGTATGTTGGGCAAAATTCCCTGGAAAATTGGTGTATATTAGGATAAATTCACACAAAATTGCTGGTGAATTTTCAGGTGGAGGACTAAATTTAAGATTGGGAAAGTAAGAAACTTGTCACCAACTAGGGGTGCTCCCTCTCTGATGGTGGATCAGCATGTCCACCAATTCCATGGGCCCAAGGAAGCAACAGGATTACTCTCATGATGTAGCGAAGATAGTTAAAAACATAGTCATTAGGGAAAATATTTCTTACCTTTGCTTTGTTCAAAGGATGAACATGTCGCTCCTAACCAATTCAGTTGCTTTAGGAATAAGGTGGGGCATGAGCTAGCCAAAACTAAGCACTTTGAAGTTCTGTTGATGAAACATGTACTTAAAGCTCTGCCACTGAAATTAATAAGACTTCAAAGTGTATTTGCATGCCATATATACCTGAAACAAAGAGTTGGAAAATTTCAGAAGAAATGGGGGAATGAATATCTTACGAAAACAAAAGGACACCACCCAGGGGTAGATTTTTTATTTTGTTTTGTTTGTGTAGGAGCAAGCTGGAGTAAGAAATCAAGTAAAATTGAGTATTAAGATATTCATGTTGGCTCAGTTTAAACCACTGGAAATGTGATCATACATTTGAGCAGTGATAGCAAATAGGCTTGTACATGTTTTTTCCTTCTGCATGTTAGGACTTTGAATATTTGGCTAATGCTTTATCATGGCTGAAGTTGAAAGAGACTAGGTATGTGTGTGAAAGCATAGAGGGGGTTTACAAAATGTTTCTACAGGCACATGAAGAGGAAATCCAACACTTTTTAGTAGGAAACGTTATCTTAGGTAGGTTCAAACCATATAGTCTTGCCCACGGCTAAATCTTGCAACGTTTCCACTATGCCATTCAAATAGCTTTTTATAAATAGTTAAACCACTCTTTTAATACTAATCTGCTGCAATATTCATTTCTTGAAGTGCTGAAAATACAACATCTTCCCCATATGAAAACATATATTTAAGACTTTCAACCAAGGAGATCTCCTCACACAAAAAGCCCCTTTGAGCATCCTTTGTTCTATTTGTGTGGAAGTTTGGATTTTATGAATGCAGGATGGCAAGTCAGACTTTTAGATATAGAGTGCAGTCACAACACACATTCACTATACTTGCACAAATTCAATTATACATGCTTGGCTCAACTGGTGGCAGTGGCCTTCCCAGTGATGGTTGCCGCAGAGATCCTCTGCACAGGGCTTCCCTCACTTCCAGCAGGCAGTTTTTGGCTATGCATGATTTTGTGTTTGTGTGTTGCCTCTGGAAAGTACCATATTTTTCCATGTATAACACAAGACAACACCTATTTTTTGAAACTCCAAATTAAGAAATGGGGGAGATTGCCCAGAGTTTTAAGCTTTTCTTGAAGGGGATTGCTGAGAGTAGTTGAGCTTTTTTTTGGGGGGGGGGTTGCAGAAAATCACTCCCCTGCCTGACCAACACTGCCTATCACAACAAATCATCTGCCAGCAGCAGTTGGCACAGCCACCATTCACCCGCCCAATTGCCACAGCAGCAACCAATCAACAGCAGCCCTTGCCACAGCCACCAATCACCTGCCCAATCGCCACTGACAATCTCCTGCTCACAGGTGCAACCATTCACACGTTCCCCCTCTGAACTATCCATGTGCAATACAACCCCCAATTTCTAACATTTTGTTATAATAGAAAAACATCGTCTAATACACAGAAAACTATGGTAAAACTCACATGAGTTGTGACTGTACTGCGACAGCCCTGCCTTGCTTAGCTGGATCAAGATAATACCTGCAACATGTCTCATGGCCAACTCTCAGGATTTTGATATGGTTGGCAAACATTATTATTTCTAGTTGTACAACTAGGAACACAGCCTTATACCGGTTCAGATTATTTGCCATCAAGGCCAGTACTGTCTAATTCAACCCACAGCATGTGTCTAGGAACTCAAGCAGAGGTCATTCCAATCAGCTTCTTTTATCCATTTCCATCACCTATCATACCCTTTTAACTGAAGTTGCCAGGGACTGAGTCGGAGACATTTTGCATGCAAACCATGTGTTTTAGCCATTGGAGAATGGCCCTTCTTCATGCTGGCATGATATATATCTCACCTCAAACAATGTTCAGAATTGAGTGCAATAATCCTTTGGATTTCACACTTCTCCAATTTTCGTAATGCAGTTCTCAGCTCAAATAATGGACATGCTTAAAAACAAATATTGTAGAAGGTTGCTCTTTGAGCTCAAATACATGTTTAAATATATGGATTTCTTTTTAAAAGTCACCAATTGATGCAGAAATGTGACATAAAAACATATGAAGCTGTCACAGACTGGAAATAGAATCAACCATCCACCCTTTCCTCCTAAAATCAGAAAAGGAAGGTGATGTCTTATCCTTTGGTTTGATCTCAAAACCAGGAATTCAGATCTATATTGCCTCCATCCACAGAGGTACCATTGAATTATTGTGGTTAAGAGTCACTGACAGACAGATCTATTTCCTATGAATTTCTTAGATCCACTTTCTAAGTTGCCTAAGCTTGTGGGCATCATCACGTCATACACAAGTAAATCCTATAACTGAATACGTGGTGAATCTGCCGGTTCTTGTTCTCCATGAAATTCTAGTGTGCTTTGCAAATTCAGACTCATAGGTTCTGCCCCCTGCAGAGGCTGGCCAATAAATGCTCTCATCACACTCCCCAGGTGCCTTTCCCCAAATAAGATAACTTGATTATGTGTGTGTGATGTAATTTGGCAAGCCCCAGAGAAAATATATATCCTTTTAGGCAATCCAAATTGACTTTGCAACTTAGAAGCATTTATGTTCCTCCCTCCTCACTAATATAGAAAGTGACAATGGAAATTTGAAGAAACAATCCTTCTCACTATTACAAATGTACACATGGTGCAAATTATGGTTTATATACCTAAGCCATTAAACATACTTTCTTGGTATACTTTACCCAGTACAGCTGGGTGTGCCACAAATGGTTTACAAACATGTTATGCACCAATGAGTATATAACTAAACTATGTAGATATTATAAACATTTCCATTTTCATCTAGCAGGTTTTTTCCTGCTAAATTAAGACTTATCAGTTTAATAAACAGATTGCCCTGCCAACTTCTGGCTTTCCTTCCCAGCCCTTTGTTTACAGCACTTCACTGCATATTACAGTCAGATCAGATTTATTTATATGGCGATAGACACATTGTAACTGGAGTAACAGGCCCCAAATAAGAGAGTATTACACGTACCAAGAAGCATAATACAAACAAGACATACAAAACCTTCTATCCATCCAAAACCCACTCTGAGATCAGAACTCCTATCTTGATAGCCAAACTTAAAAAAAGGATACCCTCTTGACCTCTCCCTTCCTACAGAATTCCAACATAATGCTGATCTGGCTACCAGGTAAATGCTTTTCAAAAGGGCAAAGATCTAATCCTTCCTAATGCCATTATATTATATGCAATAAACAAAGGGATTCCTACCAGATCTCGTCACAAGAGGCATGCTCTTTTTTCCAATGGGGTCTGGCTAAATCAACCCTCCATTAATGCTCCTGGCAGGAGATTAGGGTGCACCAGTATAAATGCTCTTCACAATTTAGGGAAGGTAAGAGAGTTTAGATACTTGTTGATCTGAAAAGATTTCCTGTCATCCAAACACAAATATATTGGGGAACAAGTTCCGAAAGAAGGGGCCTTCAACTAACCCCTGAAAATCCATGTCCTTAACTTGTTGTGTGCCCAGTTCAATCCCCAGCCCAGTATAGCTGAAGAAGCGTCTCCACCCCCATCATTCTGCCCGGACACTGAGGTCCAGCGCCAAGGGCCTTCTGGCAGTTCCCTCACTGCAAGAAGCAAAGCTACAGGGAACCAGGCAGAGGGCCTTCTCAGTAGTGGCACCCGCCCTATGGAACACCCTTCCATCAGATGTCAAGGAAATAAACAACTATCTGACATTTAGAAGACATCTTAAGGCAGCCCTGTTTAGGGAAGTTTTTAATGACTGCTGTTTTGATGTACAGTGGTACCTCGCAAGACGAATGCCTCGCAAGACGGAAAACTCGCAAGACGAAAGGGTTTTTTTTGTTTTTTGAGCTGCTTCGCAAGACGATTTTCCCTATGGGCTTGCTTCGCAACACGGAAACGTCTTGCAAGTTTGTTTCCTTTTTCTTAACACCGTTAATACAGTTGCGACTTGACTTCGAGGAGCAACTCATAGCACGCGGTGTGGTAGCCTTTTTTGAGGTTTTTGAAGACTTTGGTGATTTTTGAAGCTTTTCCAAAACTTTCCCAACACCGTGCTTCGCAAGCCGAAAAAATCACAAGACGACAAAACTCACGGAACGAATTAATTTCGTCTTGCGAGGCACCACTGTACAGTAAAATTAAACTGCTCCATGAGAAGCCTAGACTGTTAGGCCCCATTCACTAGCAGTTTAGGCTGAAGTTCTTCCATTTTCTTAAAAACTCCCAGGAATTTCAACAGAGATAAACTAAATAAATCCAAGCACTCTAAGTTTAACTGTCTGCTAAAACAAGCTCTTTTAGTCAAGTACATTTCCTAAGCAGATACAGGGATGTCCTTTCTCATGTTCATGTTGCTTTTTTAAAAAAAGACTCTCCTATTACCTATAAGAGAAAATGGGGAAAGTGATTCAATAAATTCTGCAGGCACAAAGGGGTTTAGAAAGAAATCAAGTACTGCCTGCCATCTAGTGTTCTGACAGAGGATGTGAATACAGATTCTTAGGGGGGGAGTTGAGGGGTTGGAAGTGCATGGCCTTTTTGAAAACAGCATATTCCCTTGAAGAATTTAGGAAATATTAACATATGAAACATCCTTATACTGAGAACAGCACAGAGAGAGAGAGAGAGAGAGAGAGAGAGAGAGAGAGAGAGTGTAGACACACACACAAACATTATACATATAAAAATCTTACATATGCAAAGTATGTGTGCTATGCCCGAGCAAAGTATCTGTGCAAAGAATGAACCCTTCTTTTAATGATACCACATTTTGTTTCCATTCTATGCAAGATGATGTTAATAAAATATACATTTAGCAGAACCTCAGGTGGGAGCATTTTGACAGTGGGTGCAAGATCAACCTTGGCTTCTATATTGCATGTGCAACTATTATCTGTACAACAATATATTTTGTATGTTTTAGCCTCTCCCACTATGTAGCTGGGATCATAATGGTTTCAATGGGGCAACCTACAAAACAGTAATCGTGTGCAGTAGTTTATAGTACTGAGTATTCAAAACTGAGGGAGCAATGGTGACACCAAGTGGCCAGTAAGACTGTGTACTTAATCAAACACAGTTATGTTCTTCTGCTCAGTGTAAAAATGATTTAAAATATTATCAGTGTTATACCATGGATAAAAACAAATAGGATAACAGTGCATTTAAATTGTGCAGCTTAACATTTCTAGATAAGAGGACTAGGGAACATGTGTGCCTTAGTGTAAAAAAACATCCCCCCCAGCTTTAAAAGGCAGTATATATTTCTGTGTATCTCCCTCCCCCCTGGTTTCTTGGCATGTGCTACTCTATTAAAAGCCTAACTAATCTGTTTGTTAATATTATGCCTATGTGCATTTTAAAGGCTCCTACAGGAGATCAATATGGTGATATTTAAGAATCGTCTTGTTTTCTTTTTATGTACAGGAATGAGCGGAAGGTAGGCTATGATTGATTGGAAGATTTTGGGAAAGAGTGATTTCTAATCAATTACCAAGAATTACTCTCTCCCAATTTTTTCATTATAGCAGCAATAGAAAGGCCTTTCCCCCACTATCTAAAATTAGGCTGCTGAGATGATGAAAGCTGTAAGATGGGGGCCCAGGAGAGGATTATTGTGTGACAGACAGGACTGTGAGATCGGTTCCGGTACTGAAAACCAATTTCTGGTTTGAGCATGTGCACAGGGGCATCCTGTTCCTTAATTCTGTGTTGAGGAATTCCCTGCCCCTTGAGCCACTACTTTGCACCTGGCTTTGACTGGGTTTCTATTAAAGGGGGGAAACATAGTTTCTGCAAGCCTGAAGTCAACCATCCATCTAGTTTCTCTAAATCGCCGCTCCAGCAAAATTCAGTTACAACCTACTCCAACTGGCAGCGACAGTCTCGAGGCTCCTCCAGTTGTTTGACAGCAGAACAGACTCCCTCTGAAGTTCCTTGGAGGTTTTTAAGCAGAGGCTGGATGGTCATTTGTCATGAATGCTTTAGATGAGATTCCTGCATTGCAGGGGGTGAGACAAGATGGCCCTTTGGTACCTTCCAACTCTGATTCAATATTACTGCTGGCCGCTTGGACACTTTAGCTAACTTTTTTTAAACAACAACCCCCCACTTGTGTAACATTCTTCTGTTAAGACCTTTACACAGGGCAGACTCTTGGTCCAACCCTTCCTCTGATCTTCACTAGCAATATATTGTTTACACACCAAGGATGAATACCTTAATATTCAGGTCTCTGCTATCCACCTTGACTGCAGCTCTCTAGCCTTTGCCTCACACCTCCTTCATCAACTGATTTTCCCAGTGCCTTTTCCCAACTGGTAGTTATTTTTCTTGACAGCTAAGTGCCCATTCTTCACTAACCAGAACCTCCAGTTTATCAGTCTGCCGTTTCCCAGAGCAATCAAAATGAATTTACCTGATCCAAGACCTGTCTAAAGACCCATTAAAAACAATAGTCTCTCTCTCCCGTTTCAGAACTTGTCACCAATCAGCTACTGCTAAACAGTCCTGCACAACACCTCAAATTTTGACAGTTTCATTTTGACACCCAATGCTTTTTTTCTTTAAAAAAATTGTTTAGGAGTACTCTCATTTTCCTACTCATATTGAAATACTGCCCCTCAGTGAGGCCAAACTTAGATTCACAAAATGTTTAGGGGTATGCATACCCCTGCGTCCCCCCAGAAAAAAAACACCGCTGACACCAGTCCCACATTGGGCAAAAATATTCCTGGATTGCAGGGGGTTGGACTAGATGGCCCTTTCCAACTCTACAATTCTGTGAAGATCAACAGAGGGTCACATAATTTCCACCCTCCAAAGCACAAAACATAAATAGGCATAGGACCCATCTGCACTATGTGTTTAAATCAGTATTATACCACTTTAATCCAAAGAATCCTGCAAACTGTAATTTGTTAAAGGTGCTGAGAATTGTTAGGCGACCCCTATTCCTCTCACAGAGCTATTATTCTCAGCATGGTTTAATTGTCAGAGGCCTGACCTCTGCTTGATTTTCTTTTCCACTCCAGTATTTTATTTTGTTCATTGTTATATATTTTTCTGATATTTTGACTAATTTCTATCATGGGTTTTATGCATTTCTTTTTTTCTGTATGATTCCAACCACCTAGAAACCTTCATTTAAAGTGGAACAAAGACACAAACAAAAATAACCTGAGACCTATAACCAAGAGTTCTTTGGATGGTACAAAATTTGACCTAAGTACTGCTGATTCCTGGAAAATCAGAAGGCTGTAAATAAAGCGATCTGCTTTGAAAGAGCTGATCAAGCTGTTAAAGGAATGAAATAATGAACCACACAGAGAAACATTTATTTCCACAGCAAGCAAAATATCATAGATAGCCGGTGGCAATTTCTGGAGCTGAGGATGAAATCCCAAATATGTGTAGGAAAGTCATAAGAACTGGTGTGTGTGTGTCACAAAGTTGTTTTTTTCAAGAGGCCTTCAGGTCAATGTAGTCAAAAGAACAGATTCAGTGAGGGGGAAAGGTCACCAGGGCATCCATAAGGCATACAAAATAGGAATAATTATACTGTAATAATCTTATTATTGAAACCAGACCATGTAAAGTATAAATGGTGTATTGACTCAGAAAAGCTGGTGTACTTACATCAACATACTAAGTACTGCACACTTGGTCTTAATAAAATTTTCACCTATTTCACTACAGGAGATTATAATAATCCTCCGTGTAGTTTTTCAATCATGTGCTCAGTTTTTATGGTCCAGTTTACAAAAAGATAAAACAAGAAAAAAATGCAACCATACTAACATCTCCCCTAGATATTACCATTGAAATAAATGAATAGCATAATTAAGCTGGAAAACATGGCTTTTTAAAGCAAAATTTCTGTGGAAAAACAACCTGACCTGCCTACCTATTTGATCTGCTGACAATCTCTGACAGTCAGATGCATCTCAGTTAGCCAAATCATATTTTACTCTCCTGGGATTGCTTTTGGCAAGCTTTTTCCACGTGGGAGGAAATGTGTTAGGGGAAAAACACATCAGTGAAACTTCAAAGCAGCAGCTTAAGGTGATCTTTTCATTTTCTTGAATGACGAACTGGCTCTACAGTGCGGCTGAAGAGCATGCTGTGCTCTTCATGCCTAAGGTGCCTTTTAGCCTATGAACAAGGTAAATTAATGGAAATCACACTGGAAGCAAGTAAAATGTTCTGGCAGAAATGCTTGTATACCTCGTCTCAAGCATCTTTTGTACTCCTCTTCAAGTTTGGCTCTCTCCAGTTGATTTGGTCAAATAAGAACCAATGTCTAGATGCATAATGGCACTACCCCGCACCTCTGTGTGAACAGGGATTCTGCAGCTCTGGCAGTTCTTAAAGCTGATCACACACAACTTTTCTAGTTTTCCTCTAGGAATAAAGCTACAAAAAAAGTAAAAACAGAAAAAAACAAATGACCACTATTGGGGTTCTCCCATTAATAGCCTGGGTGACATGCAGGTAGGTTCAAACATTATCATGCCAGAAACTGGCAGCCCGTATAGGTCAGATTAAAGACTTAATACTGCTCCAGAACAATATGTTGTTTTAACAACTCTCAGCTCGTCTCTGTTTAGTACATTTGGAATTTGGGGAGTAGGGGAGGGGGAAATCACGTGAGAGTTACTAGCTTGCCTGACATCTTTCTGGCTTGATTATGAACATAGAAACAGGTCTTATAAATGAATCAAAATGGTCTGTTCAGCTTGGTATTGTCTACAGCAGCTGTCAGTGGTTTGCCATGGCTTCAGAAAGAGGAGCCTTCCCCAATCCCGGTTGACAATACCTTCCTCATGGGAAGCAGAATTTTCCATGAAGGTGGAAACTTGATTTGACAATTGGCCAGCTGAAATAATGTGCCTCCTAAATAATAAATACTTCCAACATTTTACACCTAGAATTTATTTAGCAACTGGAGACACTTACCCTCATTTATTCAAATAGGGAAGAAAACATCTATTGTACTCACACTATAAAGTCTTCTGCCAAGCTGCCAGTTTCAGAACCCTATTCAACCACAAAATTCACTGATAGTTTTGGGATCGTTCCTGCCCATTAATCAAGCCTACTTCACTGGGTTGTAGGAGGATGAAATGAGAATATATTGTAACCAACCATGGATTCTAGGGAGGAAAGAAAGTCAAAAGTTAGACTCATAGATGCTGCAAGTCTTAACACTGAATGTTCAACATATAGCTGTGCAAGGTATTTTCCATTTTCCTTTCTCCGAAAACTGCACTGCACTGACAATACAGTGTTGAGACTTGCAGCATCTATGAGTTCTGTGTTTCCATTCCACCTCCCTCCTCTTTTCTGCCATTGCCTTATGATCGCAAGTATTTGTGACCTACAGCTGTAAGGGCTTGAAGCCCAAAGCACACAAAAAATCTCTACATATGGCATCACTCTCTTGGCTGATTGACTGAGCTGCATGTAATCTAACGTGACTGATATGCTCAGATGTGATGTGACACATCTCCATGCAGGCTGTGGTGCTGTAAACCATTTTATAAGTCAGTTTAATTAGAACAATGAGCTTCTTAGTAGGCTGACCCTACATTACATCAACGGCCACCACCCCAGCACTGGGACACTATAATGCAGTGGCAATCCTATGCGACTATCAGCAGCAATGCTGAATCACAAGGATAGCTCTAAAAGCAAAAACTGGTACACCACCAGCTTCTACAAAATCCTTGGCAGCTCCTTTTACCAACTACTGTGATGCTTGCCAATCATGACTCTTCAACAGCCAGAACACCTAGAAATTTTGGGTAATTAAGCAGTATACAGTATAAGTAGCTCAAACAAATAAATACATGGGTGGGAACTGCTGGAGCATTAGGCAGATGTCACAGAGCCTAGTCCTTCAACACTGCAAACTCAGACACACTGCTAGGAAGGGCGCCTTGGAGAAGAAAAGTTGTCCCAAGCAGTTTTGGTTTTTATTTAGAAGAGCTAAACATTTCTCTTTATAAATAAGTTCCTCAAAACTCATTCAGAACCATGTACTATGGGGTGCTGTCCTCTTTGTTGCTGTTGTTCCTATACTGAAAAGGCCCTAGGTGGTGCTGTAGCCCAGTGGGAAAGTTTAGGCTTAGAATTCAAGAGAGATTGGGTAAGATCCTTGGCTATAACCTTTCCAGGGAAAGGGCTGGAGCGAAGCAGGCTGGCTGCAGCTCTCCAGGATTTCAGGAAATACTGGGACTAGGTCTTTTTGCATACAAAGCAGGTGCTGTACTGCTGAGCTCTTCCCTGTGGACGGGAAGAAGCAGGACTCCAGACCACCAAGTGAGGGAGAGCTAGGATATGCAGGCAGTTATAGACCTTGGAATGGTTTTACAAGTGCTTTCCATGCAGAAACAAAGGAAAAGTCCATGGCTTGATGAATAAGGAAGAGGTTGCATGTGACTGACTTTTCTATACAGGGTGGAATATTTTATTGCCTTTCGCCTTTAGGTCTCCAGGAAGCCCATCAATAGGTATATATTGAAGCTTTGATTGGCCTGGAACTGTGTGGATAAAGGTTGTTTATATCATCTGGAGCAGGCATCCCAAACCTTTGGCCCTCCAGATGTTTTGGACTACAATTCCCATCATCCCTGACCGCTGGTCCTGTTAGCTAGGGATCATGGGAGTTGTAGGCCAAAACATCTGGAGGGCCACAGGTTGGGGATGCCTGATCTGGAGGGTCTACAGTATCTGAAGAGAGGGTGGGAGACTTCTCTGAACCAACAGGATATTTGTACACTTGCAGCCAAATTCACCCTTTGTGACTGCTCCTGTGCCAGATCACCTTTTCATGCAGAAAAAGAGAGAAAGAGAAGACTTTTTGAGTCAAGGTTAAGGGAAAGCACTCAAAATGGCATGGGAATGAAATCTCATGGCCCCAGCCCCTGAAGTCCTTATTTCTAAACCTGAAAATATGGCTGCCTCCCCTAAGGGAGGGGGGATATGGCTCCACTGATTGCTATGGAGAGTCCTCTGCATGCAGATGTTGCACCCGGATGAGGAAGGATGATAGTCTATGTTTTCACCATCTGTCAACATGATTAGAAATAGTTTCTTGCTACCAATCCTTTGGGGCAGAATTTTAATCTGATCGCATATACAGACACAGGAGGGAATAAAGGCAAGATATACCAGACCATAGATTTAAACCTCTAAGCAAATGATCCTGACTGGACTTCTCCTTGCTCTCCTTCCCGTGCACATGAATCTGTTTTCTCTCTGGTGTTTTAATCTTGCAAATTCATTTCCCCCCCTCCAATTGGTTTGCTCAGCAGTGATGATTATGCAGGAGAGAAATGGCAAAGGGGGTCAGGCAGCAAATGAATGAGGAGTGAAATCTCAAAAGATGCTAAATGAATATTTATGCAGCACGATCTTCACTCTCACATCACAGCACATAATGGGATCAGCAGAATTCCTGCTGGGTGAGCTGACTCTGTGAAAACTTAGTTTAATCTGTACATTAGGCGGACACCCCACAAGCCAAGAGAGAGCCTTCAACACCATGTGAAATATTTATTAAAGATTCTAATTTCGAAATGTGTCTATATTCCGATAGGTAATAGGAAGGGGGAAGAATCTTGCATAATAATTCAAAGCTAAGGAAACTGAAGAAAATTGAATAGCTGGAATGATTTTCTGGCTTTGTGAGCGTTTATTAATCTCAAGTATTTCTTTAAGCAAATTAACTTTTATTAGCCGTTAAAACATGTTGGCCTATGCCTTTAAGCTGGGGTAGCATTCACAGGAACAGGTTCAGACATGGAACATGGTGCAGCTGCTGTG
This sequence comes from Podarcis muralis, assembly GCF_964188315.1. Taxonomy (NCBI): domain Eukaryota; kingdom Metazoa; phylum Chordata; class Lepidosauria; order Squamata; family Lacertidae; genus Podarcis; species Podarcis muralis. The sequence continues at coordinate 40,374,054 of NC_135664.1, forward strand.
TGTGTTTGTGAGTGAGAGAGATGGGAAGTAAGGAAGGAGGAAAAATCATATTGCAAACTCCTGATGCCTTAGGTGATGTGTCCAACAAAGATAAGAACTTACATCTAATGTTTACTTTATTAAATTTATATCCTGCCTCCCTAGAGGAAAGAGCCCAAGGCGACATCTTTGTTGATAGCACCACTTTCTAGTTGTCGCTGAATAACACAGGCAAGTTTCAAGCTCTGCATATATTTGGATCAGATTTTCCTATGGTTTATTCAGATGTGAAGTTCAAAGACTGGCCCTCCTCTTGATTAAATCCTTTATGAGATTATTCACAATTCAAAGGCAATAGCATAATAATGTAACTGAATTTTACCTGTGCTTATGCTTATTTAATAGGTTTGTTTTTAAAAGATATATTATTGTTCCCTGCACATTGTTCTTGTGATATAAGGATGGGATATAAATATTGTTGGAAAAACAAGCACCCACCCAGTTCATCCATAAGGGATAGTTGGGGGTAGCCTTGTTGTGGAGTTAGAGTATTTGTTTTCAGGGGAGGAAGAATACATATACTGTTTACCTTTGTCTATTCAAAGACTGAATGACAATGGATACTTAGTTTCATCTCAGCAATGAGTCTCAAGTTTAGACTCAAGTCCTAATCATTTGGTAAAACTCAGAAGAGGGTTCTCCATATGTTACCTTGTTTCATTTTCTGCTGGATGTCCTTTTCTTTGCAAGTGGATTGCTATTTTCATAGCATGGTCATTAGTGATGTCACAAGCACTATCCATTAGGTGCCATGAAAATCACATAACCAGACAACCCTGGTAATGGCATTCTTACCTATGTTACTATTTATAGTTACCATTGCACCCAGTATCAGGGAAAGTTGCTCATGAGTGGGACCATGTCACTGTGCTCATGTCCTGCCTGTGAAGAAGAGTTTGTATTTGATATCCCGCTTTATCACTACCCTAAGGAGTCTCAAAGTGGCTAACAATCTCCCTTCCCTTCCTCCCCCACAACAAACACTCTGTGAGGTGAGTGGGGCTGAGAGACTTCAAAGAAGTGTGACTAGCCCAAGGTCACCCAGCAGCTGCATGTGGAGGAGCGGGGACGCGAACCCGGTTCACCAGATTACGAGTCCACTGCTCTTAACCACTACACCACACTGGCTCTGAGCTTCACAGAGGCATCTGGTTGGTCACTGTGAGAAGGAGATGGTGGACTAGAATCAGATGTTGTTGTCCTGATAACAGTAAAGTAAAAGCAGATTTGAATGAATGTTTTCAATGCATTGTTGGTTTAGGAGAACCGAGATTTGCTCTCCAATACGATTGCCCTAATAAATATAATTCTCCATAGAGACTACACCCTACTACTAGTAGTCCAGATGCATACTATATGATGCCATTGTATGCAAAGATGAAGGTGGTCATCCTTTCAAATTGATGCCCTTGAGTAGAGAGGTGAGTCAGTAATGGGAATGGCCAGTAGCTAAGGGTGCAAGCCTATTTGTGAGGTGGTGGCAGTGACCATACATTAACCTCATGTTTATTTCCCACAGCTCTAAAAAGGGGATTAGACAAATGAGGCTACCAATGACTACTAGATACAGGTAATTCTTCCAACTGTTTTTTTAAATATATGTAATGTTTTATATGTGTTTTTATTGTATTATGAAATTGCAGTGGGGAGCCTGCTCTTCTCATTTATGCTAACTGCGTATTTTAGGAACCTGGTTTTCCAGACTTATTAGACAAGTGGGGAGCTTGCACAAATAGTTCCCTACTGCAGAGAGTCACCCTCTAACTTGTGGAGGGCAATGGAGGGAACACAAAACAGGATGCTTGTCCCCATATGATATTATGTGGTGATAGGAACACCTTCTATAGCTTCCTGACTAGGGCAGACAGCTGTACAGCAAGCTACATCTGCCCAGATTCCCCCTACTACAAAAGTGCTAAGAGACGCAGAAGTCCTGCACAGTTTTGCACTGGGCCCTCTGACTGGTGTGTTAAACTAGTAGCACTGGAATCCTTTTGTCGACATTTCTTTATAATTATACAGACTCACTTCCTCTGTCCTGACCCTTCTTGTGGGCACACCTGTGAACCCAGGCTGTGTACATGCTCCCATTTACTCTGCACCCAATGTGCTCCCACCACTAGTCTGGGAGATGGTGTATGTACATAGAGCATTAGCCACAATCCAGATTGATCCTGTATCTATCCTGCTGTTCCTAATGAAATGGTGTGTTTTGATGCGTTTTCCCCAAACCAGTTTCAATTTGCATTGGGACAAAAGACCTAGATGCTATCATTTCCCTAATTCTGTCATTTGATAAACAATAACAATAGGCTTTTAGATGACCGGTGTTTATCCCGTCATTTATCTTTACCACAATATTATAAATACACAGAACTTAAAATATAAAATTTTATGACTTAAAAAAAAATGTACATGTTTTATGCAGCCCTGATACCAGAAAAGAAGCGCTTCTGTTTTACTTCAAATGCTTCAGTTGCATTTTCGTAAGTGGGGAATTGGGAAGTTGTTGTTTTCTTTTGTTTGTTTGTTTTCCAGCGTGTTTTTTTAAAGCTATCTCATTGGCTAGCACTGAACGGTTTGAGCTGTATAAATTAGGGAGACATGTCTTTGTGTGCATGTGTGTGTGTGTTGCCAACTCACTATTCCAAATCCTAAAGTGTGGGAGTGTGGATAATAGTGACAATCGAAATGCAAAACCATAAAACCATACCTTTGCAGATCGTCATAAATATTAATGCTGATGTTTAGTGATCTTGCTAATTTTATTCTTTTCTGTGCCTGCACTTCCCTTTGAAAAAAGCAACAGCCAGAAACATCTTTCTGACAATTTTCCTCCGCTAAAAGCTAGCAACAAAGGTCTCCAATACTTCAGATTATACTCAAGGGCTAAGATGCTTTTACTAAACACAAGGAACTGTTTGCTTTTATTCTGCTGACGTTCATTTTCCTATCTTTCATTGTGAAACCGGCTGAGCCTGTGGGCATGTTTGGATGGAAGATGCTAAAAATAGAAAGTGCAGCCTAACAACTGGCTTCTGATTGGCTAGGAACAAAATCTGCCTGGCCTATGGGAGCCGCTGAGAACAAAAGCAATTCAGCCTGTGTTTGTGTGAAGCGCTTTATCCACGTCAAAGAGCTCCCGGCTGTAGAAATTATTTTGGTTGCAGTTTAGCAAGGTAATAATCAGCTCAGCCCGCCCGAGAAGGTTGAGGACAAAACAAAGGCGTATTAGCATCTACAAAGCGCAAATGTTTGGCAATACAGAGCTGTGAATCCTTGGAAGTTCCAGGAAGGAGAGGCAAAAAAACCCAATGGATTTTACAAAATGCATGCACAAACAAAAGACTCAAGAGACTTTGTTGCTTCCACCCCCTTTTTTTGACCCCTCATAGCTTATTCAAAATCACTGAATATTTCTTTGCAGCTTTCTAAACTCATTTACCCAAGTTTTTTTTTAAACACACACACACAAGAGCAGCTTGGTGCCATGCTGTGACTTGTGTTCTGTAACCAACAAAATTGCCATTAGTAACTATGGCAATACGAAAATCCTGCAGGACATTCAGTTTGCTTTTCAGATGGGATAAGCATCAACTACACGGCTGAAATGGTTCCACTAGAGGCCACTGTTGGCCCAAAAAAACCTCTAATGCTGTCACTCGGTGAAGCTCAAGTGAAGAAACTCAATGGCTTGTGCATGTTCTTAGATACACATTATCTCAAAAAAACAAAACTCAACGCTAAGGTGTATCGCTGCTTAGGTTCAAAAAAATTCCCACAGAATTCTTGCCAGCAGATTTATCAGATGTGGAAACAAGAGCATGGAAGAAGACTATGAGCTGGAATTTCCCCTCTCTTATATGTGCAAATGAAGATCCTATTGGCAAGGGAGAGCCACAATCTTAGCCAACCACCCCAGCCATCAGACCGGTCACACTGCCGGATAATCTAAAGCTGAACTGCTTTCTCCAGGTTGCAGAGGGATAGTCAAAACAACGAAGGTCTGAGATGCAGTAGTGGCAAAATATTACAGAGAGGGAGAATTAGCTGAAGAATTGAGAGGCACAGGCCTTAGGAACATAAGATGATTGGAAGCTGCCCTATACCACCTCAGATCATTGATCCACCTAGCTCAGTACTGTTTACACTGGCTGGCAGCAGCTCCTCCAGGGTTTCAGGTGGGAGTCTCTCTTAGCCCCACCTGGAGATGCTGGGGATCAAAAGCCTGGGGTGGTCACATGACATGTTTTCCATGAGCTTCTTGTTGTTGCAGTTCCTCTTTGCAATTCTTTCTAGGTTTTGGCACAGAAGCTGCTTTGCTCTCCTTGTCGGGGGAAGAGACAAGAGAAATGTGTCCCTGTTAATTCACATTGACCTCTCAGCAGCTTTCGACACCATCAACCATGGTAGCCTTCTGGAGCAGCTGTCCGAGTTAGGGGTGGGTGGCAGAATGCACAGAAAGGTATACATTTCCTACAAAAGAGATAAAACTTTTGATTCCTGAGTAAGCTAAAGCTATTCAATATTAGAAGCACAGAGGAAGGCAGCAGAGCAGTATTTTTTAAACACGTGTTTTTATGGGCATTTTCTTTCTTACACATTGTTTTGCTCCACCTCTGTCCTCTTTGGGCTCCAGGGAGGGTCTCCTTGCAAGCCACAAGGACTCTCCAGTTCTTTCCCACCATTTCCTGGTATAATTCTATTCATTTAATTATTTTCCAACACCTCATATATATGCAGACATGCACACGTAGAACGCATGTACAAGTAGGGGGGGGATACCTGTATATTAGAGAACCAGCAAGTGGAATTTATTTTTAAAGGGACAGTTTACTTATTCCAACATTTGCATTTTGGACACAGTGGTAGAGCCCCAGGAATCTTTAAAGGATATTGCCACACTGCGACCAAACACTGGCACCCATCTACTGTATTAATTTGTGGGCATTCATTTATGGTAATAGTAAAAATGCTTAATACTAAATGGATGTGGATTATAAACATTTAACAGCTAAACATAAAGGTGTCTCATTAAGCTATAATCTGCTTTTTAATAAACAGCAAGCCAAAGCACAATAAATGTGTTTTGTCACTGTGCATGCAATAGCACGATGCTAAAGTAAGATTTTGATGCTTTTGAATTATGGTGTTGGAGGAGATTCTTGAGAGTCCCATGGACTGCAAGAAGATCAAACCTCTCCATTCTTAAGGAAATCAGCCCTGAGTGCTCACTGGAAGGGCAGATCGTGAAGCTGAGGCTCCAATACTTTGGCCACCTCATGAGAAGAGAAGACTCCCTGGAAAAGACCCTGATGTTGGGAAAGATGGAGGGCAGAAGGAGAAGGGGACGACAGAGGACGAGATGGTTGGACAGTGTTCTTGAAGCTACTAACATGAGTTTGACCAAACTGCGGGAGGCAGTGGAAGACAGGGGTCACGAAGAGTCGGACACGACTAAATGACTAAACAACAACAAAAAAGTAAGAAAATAAGGCCGAATACTCTTCTAGCCCGGGACGTGGGTGGCACTGTGGGTTAAACCACAGAGCCTAGGACTTGCCGATCAGAAGATTGGCGATTCGAATCCCCATGACGGGGTGAGCTCCCATTGCTCGGTCCCTGCTCCTGCCAACCTAGCAGTTCAAAAGCACGTCAAAGTGCAAGTAGATAAATAGGTACCGCTCCGGTCGGAAGGTAAACGGCGTTTCCGTGTGCTGCTCTGGTTCGCCAGAAGCGGTTTAGTCATGCTGGCCACATGACCCGGAAGCTGTACGCCGGCTCCCTTGGCCAATAAAGCGAGATGAGCACCGCAACCCCAGAGTCAGCCACGACTGGACCTAATGGTCAGGGGTCCCTTTATTTTTACCCTTCTAGCCCAGCATCCTGTTCTCACAGTAGCTGTCCAAATGCTTGCAGCTGCACTCAGGACCTGAGTGTAACTCTCCCCACCTCTGATACTCAGCAGCTATGATTCAGAAGCATACTCCTTCCTGCTGTGGAAGGTAGAGCATATCCATCATGGCTAGTAGTCAGTGATAGACTTAACCTCCAGGCATTTGTCTAATCCTCTTTTGCAGCCATCCATTGCTACATTTAATGGGAGCAAATTCCATAGTTTAACTGTGCACTATTCGAAGAAGTACTTAACTTTTGTCCACCCTGAATCTTCCAACATTCAGCTTCGTTTGAGTTATTAAAGATTCAAATGGTATAGTATGTAAATACCTATGATGGGATCAGACATACTGGATTAACCTTTCTACCTTTGTTCAGCTGAAAACACTAAGCGGTTAATACATCATGGATGTGCACAATTAAATTGGGTCTTTGATAGTGAATAACTGAGCTCATGTGCAAAATGAGAAGACTGACATTTAGACATAACGTTGGATGGAGAAATCATTCTGTCTCAGTTGAGTAAAATATTTAAGTAGAAGCTTATACTTTGCTCAACTGAGGTCTCGTAGTCCGTTATGGAACACTTATTATTTCCTTGTGACATATAGCTGAAGAGCTTACAGTGGATGAAGCCCAATGAATTTTATTACTGCATTCTGTATATCTGTAAGAGATTCTGGGAATGAGGCTTTACTCAGTAATATTTACTGGGTGACCTCAGAGTTGGAGAGCAATCTGAAGCCCTAGCTGGGAGCAATGGGGCAGAATGGAGTGCCAGATTACTGCTGCATCCAGAACGCTGTGACTTCAACTGACAGGGTGTGGAGCTGGCTATTTCAAACTGCTTCTTTTTTCTGTGCTAGGCTGGGTCCAGGCTTGTATGATGGACTGGTCCAAACTGGGCCCTTCTCTAGGAAATGGGTTCAGCTTTGGATCCAACAGATCCATTACCAACCTGATATGACCATTTTGGCAACAACAACAAAAATCTGATCCATTACCACCCTGAAATCTCCATCATAACTGATCATAAACTAAACATGGATCTGCTGCAAGCACTTTTAGCACTTGAGAGGGATCTCTACCCCAAGATTCCATCTCGGGCCTTGGTTTATTTTCTGATAGCCACTGCCAGAATGGGAACAGCAGTCAGGTGGAAAACAGGGGCGTGTCTTACTTTGTAATCCATATATGGGAAATAGCATTCAAACACTTGTCTCAGCAAAGCAGGGCAGAGCAAGCAATACAAATTTCAAAGTACATGGTATTTGTTTATTGAGTATATAAACAAATCAGCCTCATTGCTTGCAGCGGTTCTCAACCTGTAGGTCCCCAGATGTTGTTGGACTACAACTCCCATCATCCCTGAGCTCTGGCCTTGCTAACTAGGAGTGATGGGAGTTGTAGTCCAACAACATCTGGGGACCCACAGGTTGAGAAAGGCTGGCTTACAGCCTCCCATGACACATGTTTTGCTATGGAAAGTCTTAATTCAGCAATGAATTACCATTGTGTGTCCCTTAATTATGACAAATGTGATTGACAAATTGACAAACTATACTCCAAGTTTTGTTTAGTTTGTGTTTATGGTTCTTCTGTAAAAGAAAGTGTAATAAAATACATTTTTAATTCAAAAAATGGAGTTAGGAGGATGTTATTGCACCAGCTGAATTCAGCTCGTCTTGCAAAACAAAACCACACTCCAGACTTACTCATATGAGCATCCACTAGCCATAACAGGGGTTAGATCAACAAGTCTGATGCTAAAATACACATCTATTTAAATCCGCTGATGATTCAGAACAATCAGCACATTTGAAAACCAGACCAGCTAACTATGAACTCAGTAATATGATTCCATGCTCTACAAATAAATAAATAAATAAATATAATAATAATAATAATAATAATAATAATAATAATAATAATAATAATACAATTCTGCCACAAAGGAGAAGACTGAAAAATGTACAAATTTAAAATTGTAATGTATTTGTGTGCTGAGATTTCGTGGTGCTCTTTGTAAGATTTATTAATGCCTCCTGAGTGATCTTTTTTTAAAAAAACATTGTTCACTGTTTTTTGCTTTATGCATCCACATAAGCCCTGCTGCTGGTTTTAGATTGTCCACCCATTGCATCGGTGGTTGTCCCCTTGGTCTTTAAAATTGTAGGGTCTCCATACTAACACTGCTTTAACCCATCAGCCTAAGTCATCTCTTGTCACATGTCCTACATATGTCCATTTTAACTTTGTGAAGCTAAAGCTGAGTCTGTGATATATATATATATATATATATATATATATATATATATATATATATATGCAGGTTTTGGTGTCCTCGGGTGTCTTCCCGTGTAAAAGTTGGGGTGTCTAGGCGACGTTTCGACGAGGTCTCACTCGTCATCTTCAGGCTGGTGCTTTCGGCTTCTTGTTACTGGAACAGAGCAGGATCTCAGTGTTTGAGTTCCTATAAATACTGTTGAGGAGGTGTGGTGTATAGCCTCCAATGTTCTGGGCAGAGAGGAAGTTCCCAGGCTAGTGTGCCTTTTCTTCTTTTGTTCCTTAATTGCTTGAGGGATATCTTGAGTGATTTCTTGAGTGATATCCTGAGTACCACTTAGGTGGGTCATTAGGTGTGGATTAGTTGCTAAAGCCTTTGTGTCTTGACCTCTTGAACTTTGTGAAGAGTTTTTCTGAGAAGATGGCTGTACTGCACTTAGTTGTGCTCTGGCTTGGCTTCGTGTATAGGGGCGAGCTGTGGTTTTGTGGCCTGTGCCAGCCAGATCTGTGTAGGGATTGCAGGGGGGTGCAGCATCCGGAGGTGCCACCATGGTTTGGCTACTGGATGGTGTCTGTAATTTATCTGTGGAGAGGGTCTGGGTTTGGGTCTGGTGTGGTTGATTGGTGATGGCGTTCTGTGTGCCTCTGGATCTGGTGTCAGTTTTTGTGGGGAGGGCTAATTTCCAGATGTCTGGCAAGCGGGATGTGTCGTCACGCTTGTTCATGTTGTGAGGGTGTTTCTCTATCTCGATGGCTTCCATGATTATTCTCTTGTGGTGATGTTCCATGTTAGAGAGCAATTTGGAATCTGCAAAATTAATTTCGTGTCCTGTTTCTTTCATGTGTTGGAAAAGAGAGGAAGTTTTTTCTTCTTTTTTGACGGCATTCTTGTGTTCTGCGATACGTGCATTTATTCGTCTGTTTGTTTGTCCAATGTACGTGGCTGGGCAGACTTTGCAGGGTATTTCATAGACCCCTTGGTTTTCCAACTGGATTTTGTCCTTGGGGTTTCTGAGGATATTGGCTATTTTTTGGTTGGCGCAAAAGGCTGTTTTGATATTGTGTTTATGGAGGATTTTGCTAATTTTATCTGTAGTGCCCTTGATATAAGGAAGGAGGGCCATGCCATTGTTTTCTTCTGTGTCTTGGTTTTTGGGGGGTGTTTCTTTTTGGATTAGCTTCGTAACCCTGTTTTGCTGGTATCCATTGGCAATTAACACATTTGAGAGATTCTGTAACTCAGTTGTCAAGTGGTCTTTGTCAGCCAGGCGTTTGGTTCTGGAGATGAGAGTCTTGGCTACGGAGTTTATTTGTGCAGGGTGGTGGTGTGATTGTGCATGTAAGTAGCGGTTGGTGTGTGTTTTTTTCCGGTAGATAGTGTGTCCTAGGGAGCCATCAGGTTTTTTGTAGATTAGGACGTCAAGGAAGGGAAGTTGGTTGTTGGCTTCTATTTCCATAGTGAATTGTATTTTGGGGTGTAGGCTGTTGAGATGTGTGAGGAAGCTGTCCAGTTTTTCCTTCCCGTGTGGCCAAATTACAAAGGTGTCGTCAACATATCTGAGCCAAAGTTTGGGTTTGTGTTCTGACTTGTCTAAAGCATTGGTTTCAAAGTGTTCCATGTACAGGTTTGCGATGACCGGTGAGAGGGGTGATCCCATAGGTGCTCCTTCTATCTGTTTGTATCTTTGTCCATTGTGGATGAAGTACGTGTTGGTTAGGCAGTGGTTGGTCAGGTCCAAGATGTATTCGGGGGGATTGTATTTGTTTTGAATGGCTGTCAAGGCTTCATTAATGTGTACTTCATCCACAATGGACAAAGATACAAACAGATAGAAGGAGCACCTATGGGATCACCCCTCTCACCGGTCATCGCAAACCTGTACATGGAACACTTTGAAACCAATGCTTTAGACAAGTCAGAACACAAACCCAAACTTTGGCTCAGATATGTTGACGACACCTTTGTAATTTGGCCACACGGGAAGGAAAAACTGGACAGCTTCCTCACACATCTCAACAGCCTACACCCCAAAATACAATTCACTATGGAAATAGAAGCCAACAACCAACTTCCCTTCCTTGACGTCCTAATCTACAAAAAACCTGATGGCTCCCTAGGACACACTATCTACCGGAAAAAAACACACACCAACCGCTACTTACATGCACAATCACACCACCACCCTGCACAAATAAACTCCGTAGCCAAGACTCTCATCTCCAGAACCAAACGCCTGGCTGACAAAGACCACTTGACAACTGAGTTACAGAATCTCTCAAATGTGTTAATTGCCAATGGATACCAGCAAAACAGGGTTACGAAGCTAATCCAAAAAGAAACACCCCCCAAAAACCAAGACACAGAAGAAAACAATGGCATGGCCCTCCTTCCTTATATCAAGGGCACTACAGATAAAATTAGCAAAATCCTCCATAAACACAATATCAAAACAGCCTTTTGCGCCAACCAAAAAATAGCCAATATCCTCAGAAACCCCAAGGACAAAATCCAGTTGGAAAACCAAGGGGTCTATGAAATACCCTGCAAAGTCTGCCCAGCCACGTACATTGGACAAACAAACAGACGAATAAATGCACGTATCGCAGAACACAAGAATGCCGTCAAAAAAGAAGAAAAAACTTCCTCTCTTTTCCAACACATGAAAGAAACAGGACACGAAATTAATTCTGCAGATTCCAAATTGCTCTCTAACATGGAACATCACCACAAGAGAATAATCATGGAAGCCATCGAGATAGAGAAACACCCTCACAACATGAACAAGCGTGACGACACATCCCGCTTGCCAGACATCTGGAAATTAGCCCTCCCCACAAAAACTGACACCAGATCCAGAGGCACACAGAACGCCATCACCAATCAACCACACCAGACCCAAACCCAGACCCTCTCCACAGATAAATTACAGACACCATCCAGTAGCCAAACCATGGTGGCACCTCCGGATGCTGCACCCCCCTGCAATCCCTACACAGATCTGGCTGGCACAGGCCACAAAACCACAGCTCGCCCCTATACACGAAGCCAAGCCAGAGCACAACTAAGTGCAGTACAGCCATCTTCTCAGAAAAACTCTTCACAAAGTTCAAGAGGTCAAGACACAAAGGCTTTAGCAACTAATCCACACCTAATGACCCACCTAAGTGGTACTCAGGATATCACTCAAGAAATCACTCAAGATATCCCTCAAGCAATTAAGGAACAAAAGAAGAAAAGGCACACTAGCCTGGGAACTTCCTCTCTGCCCAGAACATTGGAGGCTATACACCACACCTCCTCAACAGTATTTATAGGAACTCAAACACTGAGATCCTGCTCTGTTCCAGTAACAAGAAGCCGAAAGCACCAGCCTGAAGATGACGAGTGAGACCTCGTCGAAACGTCGCCTAGACACCCCAACTTTTACACGGGAAGACACCCGAGGACACCAAAACCTGCATTCCTGTACCCGTGAAAATCTACGAAAGCATATATATATATATATATATATATATATATATATATATATATATGCTTGAAAAAATATATTCCATGCAAATAGAATTCTAACAACTCCTTAATGCAGCAATAAGGTTATTTTCATTGCCCACTACAGAGATACAGCCAAACCCTACTGGCTGTAGTTCTTGGCCAGAAAAAGGAATGAATTTGCTACCAGATCTGATCCAGGTGCATAGAATTAATAAAACAGATAACTATTTTTATTCTAATATATTGCATTTCAATATATCAACCATTTAATACATACTCAAGTATATTAAAGATAGACAAAGTCCACATTTACTTTACATGCAAACATAGTACTAATGTAAAGATACTAGTCTAAATAAGCAGAGTTAAAGACTTTGTTCTCTGAAAAGTTTGTGGTAGTCTGAAACCTCCCTCCTTGACCGACTGAAGAGCCAAACTTAAGCATGCCAGATATGGGGAAAGTTAGAGATAACAGTGTTGTGTGCATTGTACTAAGAATCTATTCGGAGAATCAGAGAATTGTGGAGTTCGAAGGGACCCTGAGGCTCATCTAGTCCAAGCATTAACATGATTGGATATATTTTCAGAAATCAAATAATTGATGCCAATTCTATTTTTTCTTTCTACCTTCATAAATCATACACTGAACAATATATCTGTATTTTTAACCATGCAGCTTTTTAAAGTTTTGGTCTCCATTAAACTGTCATCTTTGTCAGAAGATCTACAAGCATGTCACAAATAATTAAAAGCCTCTCCAAAAGACAATTTGAGATTCATTATCGATCAAGATTCTGCCTCCTCAAAAGAAGGCTATCATTTTCATGGCAGTCAGAAGACATGTCCCTTTGAGGAGGACGACACTTGGCCTTACTCCAGCTATTGATATTTCTAAGTGATTAAATCTGACCTCAGTGTTGCCTGCCACACCAAGAGCTCCTATTATATGTTCCATCTTTAGGTAATGGGCTTTGGCAACTGCCTGTCTTTAATCCACATAGCTTCCTGCTTTTGACTGAAATAATGCACAGCCTATAAGCATCCAATAGTGGGATCAATTTGTTAAATGAAGTTTTTGGAAGTCTCTGACTCCTCTAGAGAACCTGTCACAGGACAGGTCACACACCTTTGCGATGGACACAGAGCCACTGCAGATGTTCCAGAGAAACCACAAGAAAGGAAGGATATGTCGTTTGCACTTAATCCTCCTAATTTCTTAGTGGGTGGCCACGTCTTACGGTGGGAGGTGCACCTCTACTAAAATGAAGGAAAAGACTTTGCCTCTTCCAGTTTCACCCAGAATGCATGAGGAGACAAAGAACAAGCTTGTTTGCCTCAAATAAAGCAATAAAGTAATCAAGATTTTTTTTAAAAAATGCCTTTCATGACATCAACTATTTAAAACATCAAAGCATGAATGTGTAGATTCAGATCAGAAAATGATTAAAGAGAAGGGGTTTAAAAAACCTAAATCAAATTTAAACCTAAAACCATTTCAACAAAACCAAATAAATTCAGATGCAATTACAGATATTCCACTGCCTCCTCTAATAGCATTCTCAGCAGTAATCAGCATCTGAAATATCCTCCAAAATAGAAGTTGGCAATTTCCCTAAAACTGTGGAAAGAATATATCTATAAGCTTCCCTGTAAGTAAGCCTCCCTGGACATGAAATTTCCATAACTGGAGCACCACTACTAAGAAGGCTTGAGATCTTACCATCTCTTGCTATGCCTCTGATGCTTCCTTTCTGCCCACTTATCTGGAACATGGAAAGTAATTAATTCTCTGAGCAGCGTTCAGTGTGTCCTTACTTATCCATAGAGTGGTTAGAAATCAGTGCTCCAGGGACTAAGTGAGAGATTTCCTAATCCAACATGAAGCCATTCATAGCTGTGTTGAAGATCAAATAACACACCTCAGACAGAAATTCCTTTTCCTCCTATTGTTGAATCATGAGTATATTATAGAGGTGCCATCTTAATTTCTTTGCTCCTATATTTCAGATATTACTACTAAGTAAGATTTGCTTTGAGTGTCCTGATATTCTGGCTGCTGAATGTTCCCCAATACTGCATTCTACACTATTTATGCACATATATATTTATCTTTGCCTGATTATTAATCTGTTCTCTGTTTTGCTTCCATGGTTTGGTAATATGGTTGCCTCTTCAGGCACATGACTTCAGACTCAAATTATTCCTCATGTCCTTAGACCACGACTTATCATACAATCCCTACCTGTGTGAATTTCACAGTTGAATTCTCAAGTGTTAACTGACCCCTAAACCACCCCTTCTACTCTTCTTTTTAAAAAATCCCATATATAATAAAAAACAGAACTTGGATATCATTAACCATGGCATGAACATATTGTAGATCAAATGTATACAAGCAGAATAGTTATGGAGACTCGCTTAATTTGTCTAAATATCATTCTTCCCTTTCAAACAACCATCATGCACTGTGGAAGTCAAAGTTCAAGGTATAATTTCTTACTTGGCAATATACTATTCTACAATTTACAAGACTTCCTGAGCATTTACTTCTACATCACAACTAGTTTTGTGCTCAATATTTCTTCCGCATTTTTTCAGCCATGCAATTTATGAGAATACCAATAGCATTTAAGAAATATAAAAGGGGACAGAAAATGTCAGAGAAATTCTTACGGGTATGCCACAGTATTTTTATTGCACTTGCCTCACTTTCAAAGTGGCCAAGCGTTGTTTGTGAGTGTCCTACCCATTCTACAAATCAGCTCTCTGGCACTTTGCATCCCCCCGGGTGCTTGTGTTTTCTAAATACGCCATGGCATCCTTAACTGGGATTTCCTGTAAACACAGGAAGGTGAGGAAGCTGCATACAGAGTACCTGGCAGCTGTTTTACAATTGAATCTTCATGTTTTGCTTTGATCTTTCAAGAAGTGAAGTTTTTCCTTCAAGGTAACTTCCATTAAAAACAAAACAAGTGATCACACCAATCTCAAGGAATTCACTAGCCAGCTTCTGGTGCTTCAAATGAAACTCTGAAGAAGACACTGGACATTTCCAGACTGACTCCCAACCCTAAAAGAGTGACAATCACATACCAACAAATTCAGGTAGCACAGTTATAACAGACTGGGAGGTTTTGCACAACAAACCAGCTTCCTCCAAAGATTGAACTTTTTGCAATAAGCAAGGTGATAGGAAGATGCCCTGGAAAGTGTGGGATAACACCTGCTTTGATGCACCATTGTGTTACTTTCCACAAACAAATAAGAACACATACTCATGAAGTTGCCATTGCTGTCTAATTTCCCTGCAAACAGATCAGGATGAATGTTCGATAAATAGGTCACATGGAAGCACCAATTTCGAGGTTGCTATGGTTTTGTTTGTTTGTTGTATATCAGGAAATGCAAGCAATTAGGGAAGATGTAGAGTGCTGAAAAAATGTTTATTGGAAAGAAGCATTCGCATACCAGCCAGGGCCACCTAGCAACAAGAAAGTAAGCTCAACCAAATGTGCACCAGAATCCTGAAGGAATTCAAAAGCTCCTTGAGAATGAAGGAACAAAAAAATAAATAAATAAAATAGAGGCCTCTTTCACAGGGGAAGGGATCTTTTACAAAATTGAGGAACAGGTTTTGGCACAGCACTAATATAAACTAAGGGCATGTAAAACCCAGAGGCAACCTGATAATTAAATTAATTGCTCAGTTGTCATGTAGCCAACACACAAGATATTAAAAAGTCGAGTGTCTGATTCCACTTCATATGCACATGCCCATACAATGTATTGTCTTAAAGTGTGTGCATCGTTTGGAGCTCTTTAGCCAAGTGTTATTTTATAATGTGGTTAAGGTACTTGCAGGGTTTTTCTCAAAGACTACTCCAAATCTTATCATTAAGCCACTATAAAACATCAAAAAAACAAAACAAAAACCTCAAGCTAAATTACTTTGTATACAATGCTTATTATGTCTCACTTCAAAGCAGATCTCACATGAAGATCATATATATCAGGAAAGGAGAGGGCAGGGATAGGGTGGTTTATACTGAAAGGAGGAAAAGGCATTTACAGAACAGAACGTAGGTATAACAGTAAGCTGTTATATTCTTGCCTGTTTAACTCTATATCTAAAGTTGTCTAATATAGAGTAGTCACTTGAAGCTGTAGAGAATGAAATCTTGTTCCTTCAGTTTTGCAGTTAATGCATCTCCTCCTTTCACCATTGCATAGGACAGCATTGCTCAGCCTGGTGTTCTCCAGATGTTGTGGACCACAACTCCCATCAGCACCAGCCAGCATAGTCAGTGGATAGGAATGATGGGAGCTGTAGCCCAAAATTAGGAGAACTTGGCGTATGAGATCCATAGTGTAGAGCATCTTAGTGTGAAATGGGCTGCAGTATAGTGTGTCTCATCACTACTGGGAAAACCATAGCTTTAACCCAGTAGTGATGTATGGAAGAGAGAGCTGGACCATAAAGAAGGCTGATCGCCGAAGAATTGATGCTTTTGAATTATGGTGCTGGGAGAAGACTCTTGAGAGTCCCATGGACTGCAAGAAGATCAAACCTATCCATTCTTAAGGAAATCAGCCCTGAGTGCTCACTGGAAAGACAGATCGTGAAGCTGAGGCTCCAATACTTTGGCCACCTCATGAGAAGAGAAGACTCCCTGGAAAAGACCCTGATGTTGGGAAAGATGGAGGGCACAAGGAGAAGGGGATGACAGTGGACGAGATTGTTGGATAGTGTTCTCGAAGCTACCAACTGAGTTTGACCAAACTGAGGGAGGCAGTGGAAGACAGGAGTGCCTGGCGTGCTCTGGTCCATGGGGTCACGAAGAGTCGGACACGACTAAACGACTAAACAACAGCAAAGTGTGTGTCAGTGATGAAATATTGCAGCGATTGTCTTAGCCAACATACAGCTTTATGGCAACCATTTTCTAATCTTAATTACAGAATCCCTGAATGTAGCATAATTTGTGCCAAAACTAGTTGAGACATGTAATTTGAAAGAAGTCTGGCATATTGCTCTCAAATTTACTTTGTGTAGTGATTATTTTTTAAAGGCAACCTATTAAATGACACATTTCCCCTGTTTTGAAAAACAGAAATGGACTTTTAATGCCTATCTAGCCAGTCAAACGAATGTGTGTTTTCTGTATAACAACCAAATGAGAATCATTATCAGCAAACATTGTTTGAGGTAAGCTCAAAAACCAAGGCATTTGAGTTAGCTTCGCATGCAAAAAACCCCAACCCAGGTTGAGTTCCTGGCATTTCTCAGTACAGAGAGTTTCTGAAAGAAAAGCCAACCCAGGACACGTTGTGTTAAGCCAGGACACTCTTAATGTGCCCTTTTCATATCCCTTACATCTGTGCATCATGCCTGGTTAATCACCATATTGTGCTTATTTCTTAGGCAGTTCTTATACATGCAGGCCCTACTGACATTTTTCAGTTATTACTAGGAGTTATTTTGGAGCCTGCTGTGAGCTGTGATGCAGTGGCTGCTGCTGCTGCTGCTTTGATGAAGACATAGTTACGAGGTGGATTTCAGCCTAAAGGTATACATATGTTCCTGCTGCAAATAACTGTTTGGGGAAGCAAGTTTTGCTACTGATACTTAGTCACATTGCCATTAGCAATAACTTTTTGCTGCCTTCCAAAGAGTTTCTGTCACTGCAGGCTGAGAGGATAAATGTCCACTCTTCAAGTTTCCGTGTCTAGAGCACATCACTTGTTGTTGGTCTTTTCAGATTTCCCTGATGGGCAGAGGCTGCCCTTTTGGCTTCAGCAGACAAATAGGGTCCACATTCATTGTTAGACTACAGCTCTACAGTAACCATCCCTGCCTGTTGGCCATGCAGGCTGGGGCTGATGGGAATTGGAGTCCAACAACATTTGGAAGTCCACACATCCAAGATATAGAGAAAAGAAGCATATCGAAGGCAGTTCTCTAATCAGCTTAACTGCAATACAATACAATCGCTAAAAAGAAATAGTTGCATGAACTCTTCAGGCTGAAAATGCTTAGAAAGCTTTATTTGCACATGGTCCAAAGTCTTAATTTGTTTTACCATTGTGCAAATATTCATGGAAGCAGAAATTCAGTTTCTTGTTTTTAAAAGCCTTCTGCAAATGACAACGTGCAGAAAGTTTTATAGTCTTTATTTGGTTCATGCTCACAGCAACCAGGCAAGATGGAACACAGGAATCCCAGGCTTATAAATGAAAAACTGTGAAAACATTCAGTAACTTAGTTATTCATACAATTTTATGCCACTTTTCCTCAAGAAAAAGTTCACAAAGTGGTCCTAAAAATCCAACTGCAACATTAAGCAATACAATACAATTGATGAAATTTAAACACCTGAAACAGAAGCAATGTGATAAAGCATACTATAATATTAAGTCATCATAAAACTGACAGAATCGGACTGCATTAAAATGTAAAAATCTGTAGATTGGATCAGCAACTTGTCCAAGGCCAACTCATTTGGAACCCCTTTCAAAGGCTGTACAAAAATAGTAAAGTATTATGTGTCCTTCATGTTTTTGGAATACTAAGATTCCAAAGAGTAACAGTGGTTGAAATTACTATAGTCTCATCTGACCTTCCCGTTCCACAGTACAAAATTCATTAACAATATATTCTGAGAGGCAGTAGCTCAGGTGGCTTTCAAATGAGTTAGAGAAATCCACTTGATCATCATGAAAGCTCACGGACGGTTCCATGCAGAATGGCAGTATACCTTTCAGTAGTAGATCCTAGGAACAAATGATGGGATGGCTCTCACTTGCATTTCCCATCTGTGAAGTTCCAGAGCCATGGATACAAAATGCTGGATCAATGGACTTTGATCTAGGTGGGCAAACTTTTGTTCTACTGAGGGCTGCATTTCATTGGGAGTAATTTATCAGGGGCTACAGTAAGCAGGAAGCAGGACACAATCCTGCAGAGGGCAGGACCAGAGTCAAAAGTGTATAGCACCACCCTTTTCCTTTTCTTTATCTTGCTGCCACACTCATTCTCTCCCCCCCCCTTCCTCCTCATTCTCTCTACCCCTCATCCCTATCCAGCAAGATGCCACTGGAGGGACCAACTGCAGGTCTGAACTGGACTTCTGAAAGCTACAGGTTGCCTCCACCTGGTATAAACGGGGTCTTTCTAAAAGCATTTATTATGATCTGCTGGCTGAATATCAGGGAAGAGTCATAACAGGTTTACAATTTAGAAGAAAATATGTGCTTGAAAACCAACCCATTCATTTCTGCTAAGGGATCAGGGATCATATGCTTTCTTTTTTGACTCAGTGACCCCAATTTTATGGCCTTTTTCATATGCATGCTGAATTCAAAATACCGCCAGTACTTTAAAAAAAACAAAAAACACACACCTCTTAACAGGCTTTTCAGTCATGTGAGGACAAAAGTCATATTCACAGTAACCTTAGTGCTCATTAGTGGAAGAAAGGGGAAAGCATGCATAATGTCAGCTAGCACCACGGCTGCAAGAAAATTAGAAGAAAGGCAACATTGTGTCTGAAGCTTATTAAACTGCAAACTTTTTCCTCAGCAATCAAGGCAGTGCATAGATGCAAATGAGACACTTACATAATGCTATTATACTTGAAGTGTGACTAAAAAGCTGGACTGATTAAGTTACTATGCAAGGTTTGGAGCTATTTTGCTTTCTCCCTTAAAGCAAAACATATTATGCATATTAACTGTTTAAAATGGACCATTCTGAAATTGCTCAGAACCAAATATTTCTACATTGAAGTGGCTCCCATTTTAAGTTTTGTTTATTTTTTCCTAAGCAGTAGCAGAGAGCTGAATGAACGTCCTCTCTAAGCATCTTTTCAATTTCACAGGCTGGATTTCAGTCTAATCTCAGCAAGGCACAAATGTGCCCAAATGGATTTATCAAACTGCACTGTGCATTACGTTACTCAGATTTCAACAGCCTATTGACAGTAAGACAATTTCTATTTTCAGACGAGTACTCTGCATCAACATGCATCATGTGTAACTAAGGTCATGGTCCCCCACACAATTGCAAATTAAATGTATGAACCTCACAGTTTACAATGGCCCTGTTAACTGTCGTGATAACCGGGGATGGACGTATGTGTCAAATCTTAGCTTCTCATTTTCTAATCTTAAAATAAGTTTGCCACATCTTTGTAACACCTTGTGAATATTATAGGTTACTGACTCATCCTTCACAACAAGGTCCCAAAACCGGTTACAACTATAATGTGTAATTTTACCTAATATGCACTTTTTGCAAGCAGTTTCCCCAAAGTGTAAAGCATTTTCACAAATTTGTTTTTTCTTCTTCCAAATTTCCCCTTGATATACACCCCCCTTTTTTGTTAAACTGCATCACAAAATTCAGAAAAGCTTGTATTTCAAAGGAAAGATTGATTCAGTTATTTTTGGGAAGGCATGAATTAAGCAGGTTCACACCGAAATGCTCGCCAAATTGAACTTCTCCCCTCATCTCTACTGATAATAACACTACTTTTAATAATGTCAACTCTGGTCTATGGAGACATGGGTTTAAGAATCAGAATTTTGCCTATGTGAAAACTCAGCTTCCTTTTATAAACTGGGGGCTACGGCATCATCAGTAGTGGCTGAGTGGGAGGTATATGAAGCCCAGTCTCCCAGGTCCAGCCCTCTAACCAAAACCACCACACTGGCTCTCAAATTGAAATCATTCAAGAGTAGGCGATATCTTATAAGAGTTAACATTTTTTAAAACTGTTTTTAATTTTTTTAAGCTTTTTTAAAAATTATTTTCTTATAGTTTTATTGATTTATACTGCATTTTAATTTTACAGTCTCCCCGCCCCACCCCTTTTTGTCAGTCACCTAGAGAACTTCTGTTATGGAATGGCTATAAAAATATGGCTGTTGTTGTGTTGCTGGCATTGTTGTTGTTATGAATATAATCTCTGGCTATATTGATGCATTTGTTACTGAGAGGCACCCAGCAGGCATACGGCTGCGATGCTACTAAAATGAATATTTCTGATAAGATGGGTTAATTGTCAGAATAATTTGTGCAAGAGTAGCTGATTAATCCTTCCCCCGTGCCTCGCTGCAGATACTTTCATTTTCCTCATACCTTTAGCATTGCTCTATGAATGGCCCCCATTTTTTACACAATGTTCTATTCTGATTACCATCTCCATCCCACAAATGAAAGTCTGTAACAAGAGGAATTGGCATTACAGTGCTGCTATAATTCATTCCCTTGACAGAGACAGAAACGAGAACTGACAATGACACAAAGTAAATCCATTCCTATTCCAATGCCTCAGATTGCAACAGAAACCAGAAGATAGCATAATTTTAACCCATTCATATTGTGACAGAGATGAGAAATGGTTCAAAGCAAAGCCATCTTCTTTGACTTTAGAAATGCTTGTTCCAGAAATAAAGATCAACACTAAGCTGGTATTTTTACAAGGCCTCACAACTACACATGTATCCCAGTGGCAGCTGGTGGGCTGGAGCTGCAGAGCTGGTCTCCCGACAGCAATGTTGCTGTGCTTCTCTAGACTGCACTGGGCGGTGATAGGGCAACAAATGAGTCTTTGGCTGAGCCAGGTCTCTCATGTCTTTGTTTAGATCAGTGGCGGATTTAGGGGAGCACCACCAGTTTGATCACAATGGGTGTGAATCCTATGGGGTGATGCAACTATTATATAGAATGAAAGGTGTCGGGTTGGGGGGCATAAAATTTTGGGGTCTCGCAGAGCACCACTTAAATTTGAGATCCATCACTATTGAGATTCCTGCATTGCAGGGGTTGGACTAGGGGTCCCTTCCAACTCTGATTCTATGTCCACTCTAGTCTAGGTGGTCAAATATGCATTACAAAAAAAACAGCAACCAGGAAATGCATCATCAAAAAAAGAGGATACAGATTTGCGTTAACATTTGCATGTGCTAGTTTATGCAAATTAGAAATACAGTACATCTCACCATAGTGAAGGAGACTATGGGAAGGTGACGTATCTGCCTGCTCAACCAAGGGTTGATGAGCAACTTTAAATCCCCTGCACTCCCATTTTATGGATCTTTATCTTCAAACTGGCCTTGAACCACACTCCCCTTCAAGTAGAAGACTGGCAGACAGCCTAAGAGATACATAGACTTCCACCTTTCCACTGTTCAGTCTTCAGTTACTGGTTTTGCATGCAATGGATCAAGTGAAGGAAAAGTTATTGCACACTGGTTGTTTGCATTCCCGGGGGGGGGGGTGTTTTTACCATCAGCAATGACCGCTCCCCGCTTAAAACGGGGGGCGCCTTTTGCATGGACGCGTGCAGCCCTGGATCTGGAGTGGCCCCATCAGCATAGGCTTTGCCTTCCCTCAGGTGGGATACCTGGAGGTCCCCGCCTACCTCAGTGAGTTGTCCAATCCCACCTGGGGGAAGCGTTGCCAGGGAAACCAGGCCAGGTAGGGGGAGGGATTACCTGCCCACACAATACATCTTCAAAAACAATGTGCACTTTATCTCTACAAAACCAAGAGACCACACCGCAGTCAACAGGCTGCCAAAGCATCAAGAGCAGATCCATACTGGGCATTTGACAAAAGATCATTCCCCTAGCTGTGTTACCACTGGCGATCTCTTTAAAGAGGTTTAAAGACTCTCTCAAGGCAAATCTAAAAATAAATAAATAGTATGAACACCAACAACTGGGAAACACTGGCCTGCGAGCACTCCAATTGGAGAAGAGCCTTTACCAAAGGTGTCATGGGCTTTGAAGACGCTTGAACTCAGGACGCAAGGGAGAAACATGCTAAGAGGAAGGCACACTTGGCAAACCCTCACCATGATCAACTCCCACCCAGAAACCTATGTCCCCACTGTGGAAGGACGTGTGGATCAAGAATTGGCCTTATGGACTCATTGTTAAAACCATGTTCATCTTACTTGGTTCCGAGTGATTGCCAAAGAAGAAAACCAGTAACCAGGAGTGCAGTGCAAAGATGGCCAGCTCATTAGTTAGCTGGGCTTTGCACACCAGCTGAAGCTGCCCATGTCCGATGTGCTTAAGTGACAACGATAACGCTAAAATAATTTTGGGTGCTCGAGGGGACTGATCATTTCTGTCAATCTGAAGAACTGTGAAGCATCTTCTGGAACAACAAAGTGAAAAATGTCCAGCTGTATACCAATTCCAACAGGAAGTAATATTTCAGAGGAGCTCAGCTTTGGAAAAAAGCACATGTTGGCACTTAAAAGGAGGCGCAGGAGAGCCTTCTAGCTACAAGAAAGCAACAACAGATTTTGCTACATATTTTAGCAGCAGCCCCACACCATGCCAGCAAATAAAGAACAACTCAGAATAAAAGGAACAGAAATGATGCTTTATTTTACAGCTGATGCAGACAGCTGTGCCAGCTATGCCTATTTGAGGGAGGCATAGATACATAAGCTTTCTATTGGTAATGATACTACTGTTCTACAGAGCATGGGCCACAGTAATCACCCTTATGATCAATGGCCAGTGAGTGCAAAATTCGGAGTGCAAAATCCTAGCCTCCAATTGATTCAGAGATAAAATACAGGAAAATCATGTGGGCTAACTTCTTTTTTATGTTGAGCCAAAAAAGAAGTTCCAAGCAAGCCTTCTATTTTGCCTGCAGCACTCCCGAAACTGAGCAGACGTAGAAAGCGGATTAGAAAAACGAAAGGATGAAAGGGCATTAGCATGATACAGAGAATATATCCTCCAAATGGAAAGAGTTACCACTACCTCCCAATATTTCAAGTTTTTGGGTTGCTATAATTTATTTTGGTAAGATCTGCATGGGTCCATAAGAATATAAAAATAGATATATTAACTGTTTGTGGCTTGTTTAGGGGGGAGGACCTCGTTCTCTCTTGCTTCTGTTCATTTTTCTGATTTGACAAGAAACTTCTGGCGATACTTGAATATACATCGGAACCCATCCAGGAAAGCAGCTTACTTACCATATTGATAGCCTTAGGCTCTCGCTGATTTCTTACTAACCAATGCATAAAATTATTTTTAAAGCAGAGCACAGCTTTAAACAAATATTAGATGTAAAATCTAGGTCACCCTTTCTACTGAAGGGCATATTAAGAGATTTCTTAGATTTTAAAGTTAAATACAGTTTCTGCCACATGACTTTGTGGTTTGAGCTAGTTAAATATGTCACAGATACAGTGATGTAAAAATCAGGAATGTTTAGTCAACATGAGATTTGAGTTATCTTAAACATTTAGGATTAAAAAGGTTTTTACCATTCCCATCCTTGGAGTCTTATTGTTGCAGCCCAGTTTTTCCCCAGGACATTTAAATGAGGTGAAGATTAATGAACAGTTCCAAGACCAGGATGCAAAGACCTATTTTAGGCATGTCGAAGGATTTGTGCATGGCCTAGTGGGATTTCTGATTTTCCTCCCTTGGAACTGCAAACTCCTATGCTATATAAAAAAAGCTATTTTTCAGATTTCACTCAGCTCACTTCCTCACCATACATTTAAAGCACACAAAAATCACCCCAGAGAATCGTAGCACTGCAGCTTACCCCTCACAGAGCTACAGTTCCCAGCCACCTTACCAGACTACAGTTCCCAGGATTCTTTGGGGGAAGCAATAGAGTCATAGAATAGCAGAGTTGGAAGGGACCCCAAGGGTCATGTAGTTTCTCTCTGCAGTGCCGGAATCACAACTAAAAGTCACGTGCATTAAATGTATGATGTAGTTGTGATCCTTGTTACAAAAGACATTTAGCATGTGAAGCTGGCAGCATGATTCTGGTAGATCAGGTCCCCCTGCAAAAAAGTGTTTTTTAGGCACTGTACCCCAAAACAAGTAGTAGAATCTGTTGTGCAACCTCAGAACTCCACCAGCTTATTCTGCCTGGTGTGCAAACTTAACTCACAGATGCAGGACATAACCAAGGAATCATTTTTAGCATTCTAGTCTGTATCTAATTTTTGGCGGCGGCTGCTGCTTCTCTGGAAGCTGCATGGAATTAAAAGGAAGCACTTAGCCCCCCAAAAGTGAGCGGCCCTTTGAAGCTCAGCACAGAGCCATTGTAACATTTGCTGTGGATGCCATTTTATCAACCCATTTATTTATTTTTAATCTATCTTTTAATTAGAGCCAAAATGCTTTTTCTGAGAAATATATTAAAAATTAAAATATTAATGAATTAAAAAGAGCTATAGCTCTAGAACACTGTAATGCTGTCTGCCACCATTTTTCACAATGTTTAATGGCAGTGACCAGAAAGATTGGTTTTTCTTTTAAATTAACATTATATGAGAGCTGCAACACTGACAACTCTGCGCTGAGCTGTGATAGGCAAAGTGACCTGTTAGATCACTGCCCACATCAAAACCACATCTGTTTAAAAAGATGGATAGGTAGCACCAATTGCATCTGCCCTGTAAATGTGATGCTACACTTCTGTTCACCTGCAAAACAAATGAAAACAAAATTCGACTTTCTTCATGTACAGTGATTAGATGACAGCCTCATGTGTGGTTGCCTAGTAAAAAGAACAAAGCATGACTGTTTTCATTTATCTGCTGCTTCCATGAAACGCTCAGACCTCGACCCAGGCTTTGGCCATCCAGAAAACTATGTTATACTCACTTGTACTAGAGGATCCCCCTAAATCACTTCTGCTTCCAGAAAAACTGGCACACTGGGTCCAATCCATACATTTATTTTTGATATGGCAAACAGAACCATAATGGTACTTTAACTTGTGTGGTTTTTTTGGTAGTAACTATATGTGTTTCTGAATATTTTCCACTGTTGTGAGATATGAGATTTGCCATAGCAAATCTTGACAGATGAGTCACCAAACTGTAGTAAATTTCACCCTCATCAGGCACATTTGGAAGAAATTTTACCTTGTAAAAACAGTGCATGAAATCACAAATTATCTGGCCCCAGACAGAAAGTGTGAACATTATGCCCACTCCAGATCAGCTCTACCCATCACAGTGATTTTTCAGGCCCTCAATAACAAAATATCCCCAAAGGAGTTCAATATTTACCTGTATGCAGAGCACAAAGAAATGCAATAAGAAAGCCTTCCTTCCACATGCACACTCTGCCTGTCATATTAATGAGAACCTTACTAGCATTTTGCATAGTCCTGGAGCTCTTACATTGTGGTTTTGAAATTCAAGTCTATCCAGGCCCTCCTGTCGTAAAATATGCATTTGCTGAATGATCAAAATTGCTACCAGAGGGTACGCTTTTAATGTGAGAATTAAACCTGAACTTACTGGACTTAACAAAATGGCATATAAAGTTCCCTAAAAACATTATTAGGTTGAACATGATGTGGCGACTGAATTTTCAGGCAAAAATATAAAGACATCGTTAAATGACCCTGTGGCACTATATCTGTGTTTTTAATTAACTCAGTGGAAAGGGGTAATTTGAAAGGCACTTGTTACAATGGCTGCACCATTGCCCCACAGAAAGTTGTTTAAAAGGCAAAGATTTAATGGCCCAATTAAAATTAAAGTAAATGCCTAAGGCCATCACAAGTGTCTGTCCAAGAAATCAGATGCTACACATCTTTCTTAAAGGATATTCAGCTTGGAATTTTAATTTTGCTGCTTTCTTGAATGAATGCCCCTGTAGCCTGACAACAGAAACTTAAACATGTTTACTCTGAAGCAGGTTCTACTGAGTTCAGTGGCTAAAGTACTAAAGTGGATGAATATACAGCAGGCATCATAATATTTCACTGCAAGCAGAGCTTGTGTAGAAGGCTTCTAGAAACCCCTACAGAGGCTCCCAGGTTTGTGTGGCGGGAGGAAGAAACAGGAAAATGGAGAAGCTGCGACAAAACTGTGTCCAGTGTATCATACAAGATTCATGTACCCAGGGGAAGAATTCCACCTTGGAAACAAAATCGGGTGATTTGGAACTGAAAAACTAAGAATTTGGATAAGGAAGATTTCAAAAGAACAGAGATGCTGTGTATACTCCAAATACTCATGGAAGTCACAGTACAGAACTGAAATGGTACTGCTACTTTAAAATTGCTTATTATAGTTGTTGGCACAATTAAAGTTTATCTCCAAGGTAGCTTTGTTTGCTGTTTCCTCATCATATTTCAGTGTTAACTTATTTGCATTAACTAGCAGGTTAGATTTATCAGCAAAGTAAGATTTGTGTCTGCCCCTTATATTCCTTTTAACAACAGCTTTTTATGTGCCAGTCATGCTAATTCAACATGCTTGGCACCTCTTAGCCACACAGGGATTTCCTGTTCATTGCAAAGAATTGGAACCACCATTTGCAGTACTGGAGGCACAGTCTAAAATAGCAGTTGTAGTGCAAACACACCACAATGTTGACCTTTTCCCTCATGTTTTAGTACTGCAGTGGAACTTAGGAATGGGGGGAGGGGGAATACCAGCCTCACTGGATTTCCAGAGTGAGGCCAGGACCTACTGCTTTTGGGCAGGCTCTCTGGGAATAAAGGGAGGCCGCTAGGAATGAATGGGAAGCTGTGTCTCATTTGCCTTGGGCAAATGAAGCAGGTGCCTAGTGCATTCCCCTGCGATATGCTAGACCCTGCCTCACAAGCACATCTCAGCATGTGGGAGAGTCAGTGTTGTGCTTGGAGAGTTTGACTGGGATCACCCAATAGCCATGAAGCCCACCCTGAACCCACAGAGTTTCTGGGAATATAACATGGGGAGGAGGGAACCATGGACGCCACCTTGAATTCTTTGGAGGAAAGGCAGAATTTAATTGCATAATTAAATTTAAAGATGGATGCCCTTAGATTGAAGGAGGGAATGGTAATAAGAACATTCTCCTTGTAGGTTCAGAGTTCTTTGGGGCACTAGTAAGCACTGCATACCTTATTCAGTGTGCGTTTTCTAAGGCAGTGTTTCCCAACCTTTTTTGGGCAAAGGCACACTTGTTTCATGAAAAAAATCTCGAGGCACACCACCATTACAGCCCCGTGATGTCAGCGCGCAGCATCACGCCGGGAGGGACATGAATTGCTAGCAAATTACATAATCACCTCCTTGAGGGCTGGCTCATCTTCTCCGAAGGCAGAACCCCATTAATTAACAGCACAGACTCACACCATAGCCAAGACGAGGGGGGAAAACCTCAGTCATGCACAGTCATGCACATGTGGGGGCTAAATGAGGACGAAGACCAGGCAGAGAGCAGGGTTCAAATCACCCCACCTGGCCAGGACAATCCCTGGGTGCTCCCTTGGGCCACTCGCCTGACCCACCTCGCAGGGCTGTTGTTGCGAGGATAACACGGGGAGAACCACGCGCGCCCCCGGGAGCTCCTTGGAGGAGAAAGCGGGCAATGAATGCAATGCACGAAATATATGAGAGGCGACCAGGTTTTGCAGGTGAGGGGCCCCCGCCAGCCTCCGCTTCCAACACCCGGCGCAACGACGCCGAAGTTTCCCCCCGGGCTCGGCTCAGGGAGCAGCGCTGCTCCCCCCCAGCTCTCCTTCGCCCTCCCGGCTCTCTCTGCCGCCCACTGGGGACCCCCCTCACCTGCCAAGTCCGGAGCGCCGGTGGAAGTTGCATGCATGCATGCAGGGCGCCGCGTTGCCATTGCATTGCACTGCACTCCATGCAACACCTGCACGCATGCATTGCCTTGCACGCCCGCCAAGGGGTCTCCCCGCGGTCCGATGCGTCCCCTCCGGCGCGGATGCAGCATTGCAAAAATAAAAAAACCCCGACGCAGCCCTACCTGGGGGGCAGCCTCCGCCTCCGCCGCTCCGCCTCCGCGGGGATCCCCGGCCTCCATCCTGCCGCCCGATCTCCGCGGGGGCGCAGGCAGGCTGTGCGGGGTCTGCGCGGAAGAGCCCCTGCCCTCCCGGCCGCCGCCGCCGCGCTCATTCCATGGCCGGGAGAAGAGCGCTTCAAACAAAACGCCCGGCCCGCCAGGCCACGCTGGGAAACGTAGTTCGCGCACCCCGCGCGGGCGCGGAGTCCAAGGGCGAGGGGACTACGGATCCCGGCAGCCCCCGCGCCGGGGATGGAGGGGGAGAGGCCGGGTGCAGGGATGGAGGGACGGGTGGGCGAGCGAGTGAGTGAGTGGCAGCCGCCAAGCCTTGGCCGAGAGCCAGGAAGGGCCTCCCCGGAGGAGGAGGAGGAGGAGGGAGGCGCAGAGCGGGAGGGAGGGAGGGAACCCCAGGGGTCA
The DNA here is from genome assembly GCF_964188315.1 of Podarcis muralis. Taxonomy (NCBI): domain Eukaryota; kingdom Metazoa; phylum Chordata; class Lepidosauria; order Squamata; family Lacertidae; genus Podarcis; species Podarcis muralis. The sequence goes on from NC_135664.1 coordinate 40,402,996, forward strand.
TCTAGTGACGGCGCCCCAATCGAAAATTTGACTTTAAAAAAAATAATAATCTTTCAATTTTTTAATGGGAAACACTGTTCTAAGGTACCTTCCACCTAACCAAACAGAAACCACCAAGTCCTGACCCACAACTGCCCATACAGTGGTACCTCAGGTTAAGAACTTAATTCGTTCTAGAGATCCGTTCTGAACCTGAAACTTTTCTTAACCTGAGGTACCACTTTAGCTAATGGGGCCTCCTGCTGTGCCGCCGCCGCACGATTTCTGTTCTCATCCTGAAGCAAAGTTCTTAACCCAAGGTACTATTTCTGGGTTAGCGGAGTCTGTAATCTGAAGCGTCTGTAACCTGAAGCGTCTAACCCGAGGTACCACTGTACTCCATCCCCTCCTGCTCCAGGTTCCACTGGTGGGAGTGGCCTAGTGGGACTTGTCATGCCCCACTCCTGTTTTAAAGGCACCAGCCACTTCTGCATTTCTTCTTACGCATTTGTCGTCCATGCTTTGTATGTCTGTGTCACAACTGAGAGCATTAATCACATGGATGAAACAGAGTTACATGTTACAGTTCTCGTGTGAGACAGTGTGTTTAATATATTTGCCAATATATTGCAGTAGCTGGCATATGAAAATGCTTCTGTCTTCCCAGCATATTCTCCTCCCAGCACACCAGATAGACGGCTTTACAGGCACATGATCATAATGCATAGATGGCCCTCGGGGTCCCTTCCAACTCTACAATTCTCTGATAAACATCAAATTAATATTATGCAAATTCCTCTGGAAACTCATATAGCCTTCATCTGGTGCACCATGTGAATTTTTGTGTGCGTTTCAAAAGCATGTGATCTGGACATTTGCCATACTTTAAACTGAGAATAAATGACAAGTTACTCCAACAGAAGCACTGAATCCTGTCCAAAAATAAAGTTAAAAAAAATCAATTATTTGTGGTGTCAGGAGGTTTGTGACAAACACTGACTAATATTGTGAATGATATAGACTAGTTTCCTTCTGCTAATGTTTTTGCAATTACATTTTCTAGAGGTAAGAAAATTCTGATTTACATCTTCTCGGCTGATTAAGATAAATTCCTGACTTGCACTTATCTCCCTGTCTTTCTCACTTGTCACATGTCTGTTTTTATGCATCTGATGCAATCCACCTTGCAGTCATTCCTTGCTTTGAATTCAGGGCTCACCTTTCATTAGATAATTGGAACAACTGTCCCCTGTGCTGTTCTAGGAACGGATGCTCAGCAGCATCCTATCTGGCACCTCTGCTCCTCATTACAACTTCCCAGATGTTGCTAGCTCAGAGTGATCAGGGTTGGCAGACGACTGCAGGGTGTTCACTTGCAGATTTCCTAAGAATACAGAAAAAGGCAATCCTGGTTCTGAGGACATAGGGATAGGCTGGGCATGGCAAGCTTTTATACCTGGGCTCCTTCACCCCAGCCTGGGAACTTTATAAGCAGCTGCTGCTAGGAAGGTGGCTATCTTTGAGTCACTGTCAATGAGATAGTGGGGCTCTGGTGACTCCTACTTTTCTTTGACATTTTGAAGGAGTTGGTTTTGCTTTTAGGTTGCAGGGAGGTGAATGCATTTGAGTTTTGGAGGGTTGATTTAAAGATGTTATCCTGACAGATTAGCCACTTTTGGCATAATGTGGAGTCTGGATTAATAAAAAATGAGAAATAATAAAATACTATATGTAATATGCACCTGAATGTTGATCAGAACACTGCTTGAAATAATAGAAACAAGCACTGAACCCTCCCTCCTCTGAGAAGCAATCTTGATGAGATTGAGATTGTGCCTACGGGCATAATCACAATTATTTTACTGCGATGTTTTACGAGCGTGCACTTAGCACAACACTGGCAAAAAAAACTGAGCTAAGTATATGTAACAAGGCAGATTTTAGGAGAAGGTTATTTCATCAACAAACACATGTACATTGATAACACTGGGTGGGGGAGCCACAAATGGTTTAGCACATGGAACAAACACCAATGGTGGGGCTGTTCAGTATGGTCCTGCTCCCAATTTGCTCTACATAGTGGCTACAGCGCATGAAGAGGTAATATGTTCCTTTGTTCACATGTATTCTGCATCCTTTCTTCCTTGCCTCTTCCATTCTGCCCTGATGCTACACACCTTCCTTTGATCACGCAGAGTGATTTAGCTGCTCATGTCCTTTGTTATACAGCAACTTCCACTGATAATGGCCAGGAAGTTATACCAAGGTGTAACCTGGCTACTACTAGATTTTTTTCTCTTTTGCTTTCATCTTCATAATGGTTGAAATACTGTTACAAAAGGCCTGTGAACGAACGGGGATGGAGAGTAGATTATGCTCCTATGTGTAAAATGTATCTGTGTATGCATTTGTCTAAACACACAAGAACACAAAATGTCAGGGAGAGAGGCACAAGCCTCATCCCCACTGAATGCAAGTTAATGTTCCCTACAGACCTTTCCCATGCGAAACAGGGAATGTTGGGAGTCTGAGGAGGAATGTAATGTGCGTGAGGAGTTAATATTTCTATCCCGCTCTTTCAACAACAAATGTTGAGCTCAAAGCAGCTCACAATAATCACAAAAGCATTAAAAAACACACCATTACAATCACTGTGCTATCAAACACAAACACATATAAATAAAGCAAATAGCAAATTCATCAACATGATTAAGAAAATTCAGTAAAGTCATGGTAATTCCAAACATCAGAAAATATAAAAAAATCATTCCTCAGAATGATTAATATCATTCAATAAAGTCCTATCAGAAAGAGCTGCTGAGTACCAATAGTTTGCATGCACTCCACTGCCACCACCTGCAACTAGAGCATTAATGTGCTCAGACAAATCCTTTAACATGACTTGTGGGTGATTTTCTGGACAGGGGTGTCCAGATGCAGGCCAGCTTTAAAATGTTGGAGAAAAGCCGGCCTTGTGTTGCTTTGGAGTCCTTCAGCCAGTGTGATGAAGCGGTTAGGGTGCCAAATGCTTAGAGTGTGGTGACCCAAGTTGAAATCTCCACTGAGCCATGAAGCTTTCAGGAGCTCAGCCTACTCTTGAGTAGGATGCTGGCAGAGACACATGCCCGACTGGCATGTTATCTCCCTCCTGGTCATTCGTTCGGGAGCTTCAAAAGCTTCCTTCTGCCTGAACATCACAGCGACCGATGCCAACAGACACCAGCACACTTAGGGATCTTTGGAGTCTGTGCAGTTCGCGTGACAGAACTCAACATTTTGGCTAATCTACTTTATTTACATATAAACACACACACGGAGCACTGCAACATGGCTCCCTCTCTCTCTAGCATCAGGCAGCAAAGAGAAAAAGAACAAAGGACAATAGTCCCACTTCATGGAACACAGTAATACAAACATCCTGTCTCCGTCACTTCCCACTCTGTGGAGTCAAAACATAACACTGTCATGTGATAGACAAAAATCCCATGACTGCAATCATGGAGCAGGAATTCTAACAGAATCTCCCCAGGTGACCTTGGAACAGTCGCTACTGCTGTAGCCTATCCTATCTCACCAGGTTGTTGTGAAAATAAAAAGCAGGTAGGGGAAGAGTGTATGCTGCCTTGTGCTTCTTAGAATCATCAAATTGTAGAGTTGGAAGGGACCACAAGGGTCATCTGGTCCAACCCTCTGCAATGCAGGAATCTTTTGCCCAACATGGGGCTTGATTTAGAATCTCACACTCTACTGAGTTGTCTCCCTGGGTATAAATTAAATGAATGAATGAATGAATGAATGAAAAAGCCTCAGGCTCCTAGGACTCTCTGCAGGGCAAGGGTACCCAAGGTGGTTCCCTCCAGATGTTCTGGAATGCAGCTTCCATCAGCCCTGCTGACTGAGGCTGATGGGAGTTGAGGGTCCACAATATGCAGAGGGCACCATGCCAGCTTCCCCTCCTCTAGGCTATTCAGGGGAGCGTGAATGGACCTTTCACATTGACAGAGGCAGGAGATGGATTGGGCCTTTCCCTCCCTGCTCCTGGAAAGTGCTTATGTACAAGCTCATTTACTTTCATGAGCAGCTCTTCTGAATTCCGTGTTCAAAGCTATATGTCAGCAGCAATGGCGGTTCGGCAGCCCGAGTGAGGCATGTGTGTTTGAACCTGAGGGTGACAGGAGAATAATTCGAAATGACTTAATCTAGCTTCTGTATTATAAAGTAGGAATGTAATATAAAGCACCGAGGTAAAATGGCTAGCCAGCTGAGCCTGGTATTTTAAAGTAATAGAGGGTATGCACCAGAGCGACAAGAGTCGAAGTCAGGTTAATGGTGATGGCAGGAAATAGACTGCAATTGAGGTATGAGTGATTGGCCAATGCGAATAAGTACGTGATTTGGAGGAATAAAGAGGAGTGTCTCCACTGCCAATGTTATCAGGTTGACAGCAACTGGCCCCAAAACTATCTGGGGATGAGACATTTCACTTAGTGGTAAAGGGAGGAGTTCTCTTAGGCACCCCTTTTCTTTACTAATAAATATGTTCCATCCACCCCATCTTAAACTGAAGGACTTCTGACAAAGGTTTTTCTTAAACCACCTTGCCACCACTCTTCAACTCCAGCACACAGCTGGCTTCTGAGTCAAAATTATTTTTAATATCAGCTCAGAATACCTATTAAAGGTGTGCAAATTTTGCAGGTTCTGTTGACTAGATACAGGTTTCCACAGTACATCTTACTTGGTTACATCTCTCCCCCAAAACGAGGAGTTTAAACTCTCCAATTTCAAAAGTAATTCATTTCTACCAAGGGGCAGAAATAAGCCTCTATTTTGCCTTCTCTATTACGTTCTCCTTTTTGACACTTGTCAGAAACCCCAAACCTACCCTTTAGTATCCTCATGGACCAGGCTAAGCTATCCATTGTCCTGGGATCTCAGCAACTACTATTCCTGAATAACTCCAATTTCAAGATTAACATTAGAAATTCTCCTAGTTTTGGTGAAATTTGAGAGGAATGGAAAAAGTATGGCAGTGTGAATGAACAGAACAGTAAGACAAAGGACTGGTAGAAATTTGCCCATCCCTAGTAGAAAGCAGAATGGGAGCTGCCTTCCCTTATCTTTCTACCCCCTGTATTATCTATTGCTACAAAATGCAAGGTAAAATAACTTCGCTGTGTCGCAGCTGCCAAAAATTAAAGGGCGTCTTTCAAAGTGCTGGAATTTTACTGACATTTTAGATTTAAAAGTCCCGCCCTGGCTTTTCTTTAACAAATATTTAAATAAAGAATTTCTCAGTTAGGACCCTGCAGACATCTATTGGGAAAGTTCATTCCTTCACAAGGTGGCTATTCATATTCTCCATTCCAACTCTGTTCTATGGGGCAGTCATACATTCTGCCAACGACAGAAAATAAATGTAGTTTAGAAATATTGGTGCTATACCATACACAAGGTCAAAGAAGACAAGAGTAATTTGCAACTACTAAATTGCTTGATGTAATACTCCGGCGTGATAATCTTTAAGAGGAAGCTTTGCATAAGTCAAAGGTCTTCAGAGCAATATGCAAATCAAATCCTACCACTTTCCTAAATCCTTTTAATCTAGCACTTAATCTCAATAATGACCCAGTTCTTGGAAACTTAACTGAGCTCAGCCCCTTAATCACATTATTCAGCTCGCCCTTCGCAAAGTTTGAAAGGAGATAGATAACAAACAAAGCTAAAAAAAACTTGATGAAATATCATCATTAATTTGGCTGTGTAAGAGTATTTTATTTACTGTGAACAGAGTAGGGGGAGGGTGTTCCCTTGAAACCAAAGATAGGGACATAAGATGAGCCCTGCAGGATCAGGCCAAAGCTCCATCGCTATTATTCTCATAGTGGCCAAACAGATGCCCATGGCAGGACCTGAATACAACAGCATTCTCCCCTCCTGTGACTCCGAGCAACTAGCATTCAGAGGCATACTGCCTCCAACAGTGTTGTTGACAGAGTTTACTTCATTTCATTTACTTATTCATTGAATTTCTATAATGCCCTTCATCCACAGGGCAGTTTATAATACAAAAACACAAAATTGCATAAAATAGTAACAAACAAACAAACAAACAATCACACACACACACACACCCATGAAGCACCCTGCGGAGCCAGAGGAGGGCTCAGAGGTTCAGATATGCAGGAATTCCAAAGAAAGTTGCCCAAACCATCAGAATGGTCAGGTCTATTAAAGAAGGGGACAAACTTACCGCAAAGGTCCAAAGGCTCCCTGCTTGGCCTAGCTCACAGCATTCCATGAGACAGCCTCCACAGCGAGGTCTTGTCTACACCAAGGAAACATACTCACAGCCTTTATAAGCCCAGGCAGGCCACGTCACATGGGAACACAGGTGGCTGTTCATTACCTCCTCCTCTAGCTATGCCTGGGGGTCTGTGGATACATCTAAGCATGTGAAACACATATGAGCTCAGTGCTACAGCTGCTACCAATCATCTTGACCATCAATATGCTGCAAAGAGGGCTTCCAGACCAGCTTGCCTTTTGGGGTCAACACCCCCAGTTTAAAAGGCCATAGGTTGTTTAATTAGTCAAAGGCCTTGGGAGAAGAGGGGTGTTTTTGTCTGGCACCTTATTGTTTAGGAGACCATAGAATTGTAGATTTGGGAGGGAGCCCGAGGGCCACCTGGTCCAGCCCCATGCAATGCAGGAATCTCAACAAAAGCATCCATGACAGACCGGCATCCAAACTCTGCTTAAAAACCCCTAATGAAGGAGAGTCTACCACCTTCGGAGGGAGGAGGGCAAGTGAGAGTGTGGCCTGTGGAGAATCCTAGATACCAGGCAGGGAAGCCAGGAGGGCCACATCCCCGGGCCTAAGGTTCCCCAGTCTCCCCTAAAGCACACAGTGCAGTATAGTGGTACCTCGGGTTAAGAAGTTCATTTGTTCCGGAGGTCCGTTCTTAACCTGAAACTGTTCTTAACCTGAGGTACCACTTTAGCTAATGGGGCCTCCTGCTGCTGCCGCACCACCATTGCATGATTTCTGTTCTCATCCTGAAGCAAAGTTCTTAAGCCAAGGTACTATTTCTGGGTTAGTGGAGTCTGTAACCTGAAGCATCTGTAACCCGAGGTACCACTGTACCTAGAGTAGGAGGGGTGGGGAACCTATGCCTTCCAGACCACCAGCCATGCTGGCTGGGGCTGAGGGAAGTTCCCCTGCCCCTGCTGCAGAGGGCAGCAGCTGTAATTTTCATACCTTCCAAATATCCTGGGGAAAAAATGGAACATCCTGTTTATTAATGCAAGATTGTGGTGGCCATTTTGGGAGGCACCTGGGGGCAGACAGGCAAGATTGCAGCACTGCTCACATGACATGCCCAGAAGCGTATTGCAGAAGACGTGCATCCTGGTTTTTGACCTGAAAAATTTGGATGGCATAAATTCTGCAGTGCTATAAAAAAGGTGGAAGCAACATGTTTAAAATGCAATTGCAGGAAGGCAGGCAGGCCAAAAGGCCTTTCTCTACCAAGCGTTTCATGTGGTTTCATTCTCTGCTTCCTCAGTGCGTCAAGCTCAGAAAAGCAGCCAAGGAGGCCATGAGACCTGGAACAAATTCATTTCTCACCTATACAACTGCAAGTGGTGCTTCTTTCACAATTATGGCTGTCTTTCCCCCCTGAGTGCTCTTATTTCTTTGTGAGGTACAAGTAATAAAAAGGAAGGATGCCACACCCACCCACCCACACACACACACACACACACACACCCGTTCAAGAAAATGGTGTGTCTTAATGATCATTTGAACATCTGGGCAAAATGCATCATCCCTACCCCCAGAGCATGTTCTTTTTTGCCCAACAGCAATTGCAGCCATATGTGAATGGAAACATCTTTTGCGGCAGGGGAAAAACAGGTGGTTGGCAGAGCAGGCGTGAGCCTGCTCCTAATCGATACCACCATGCTGGATACTGTATGGCCCTAATAGAATCTCTGGGAATGAAAAGTGTGTGCTTCAGCTAATAATTCAGCCCATTACGATTCAGATGTTGGAAAGAGAAAAGAAAAATCTAATCAATACTGGGAAATCTCATCTGTGGTTTCCATCTGCACAAACTCTGAAGACTGCGCTTTCTGCAACATGAAACAATGGTGGCACATGGAGGGTCAGGCAGGAAGGCAACTCGCACGCCATCTCCACCCAAGAGAGGGAAACCAATTCTTCCCTGATGCTGCCGTTATGATTCTGATGGACACACACAATTTTTCAGCCTAAAAATGGCTGTGATTTGGAAAAATATAATCTAAGTTTGGGGAAGGATGCAGACTCATATCTAGATGGGCAGAGCCCAAACTTTTCATTTTAGAAATTCACTGATGAGTTCGCAAAAGAACAAGGTAGAAATAATAGTGGCAGCATTTTCCTGCATTCCTGTGCATTTACTATGCAGTGGTACCTCAGGTTACATATGCTTCAGGTTACCGTATATACGCTTCAGGTTACAGAGTCCGCTAACCCAGAAATGGTACCTCGGGTTAAGAACTTTGCTTCAGGATGAGAACAGAAATCGTGCTCCGGTGGTGCGGCAGCAGCGGGAGGCCCCATTAGCTAAAGTGGTGCTTCAGGTTAAGAACAGTTTCAGGTTAAGAACGGACCTGCTGAACGAATTAAGTACTTAACCTGAGGTACCACTGTATATCCCTTGGTAGAAAAGGGGTTAGTTGGAAGCAGATCCACACACCTTTTTTGCAAATTCTCTGGAATTTCATGTGGCTCAGAGCTACCTTGCCTGTCTTGCCCCACCTCGCAGCTGCTGTAGCTTTTAATGTGTGCATGTAAGGAAATGGTTAAAACAGTTTATTGTAACACATATGTAAGCCATCCAATATTTCTCCTCTGAATTCCCAAATTAAAAAAGCAAAATGATTTATTACAAAATAGATACTTATTATACAAAGAGACTCACTGTCACTTGTCCAACCCCACCCCTCGCTCTGTCACAAAACAAATGAATCTTTTTAATTAGAGCAGTGTTTCCCAACCTTTTTTGGGCAAAGGCACACTTGTTTCATGAAAAAAATCTCGAGGCACACCACCATGCCAGATGGAGAAAGGTCACTTTTTACTTATGTAAAAATAAAAATAAAAAATAGTAACAGCATAGAAGGTAATGGTTAGGCTAGCATCCCTCTTCCAAATATGCTAGGTTTTTATTTGCAGGGACTGTTCTACATGGGAAAGCATTCAGCACTGTCATTCTCCCATCTGCCATCTGAATTGGTACTATTCTGGGTCAACTTACTCTGCTGCATGTGTAGATGAAAATGGCACCAAGTGTGGGGGAGGGGGCAGAACAGGTTTCAGATACAGGATATTGAGCATACACGTACTTCAGATTGAACTGGTTGCTTGCTTTGCAAGTTTTCATTTCCCAAATGACTGCCTTGGCAAGCGCAATACCTACCAGGCTCAACGCCGGTCTCGCGCTGCCGCTTCCCGCGCTCTCAAGGACCCGGGAGGAGGAAGGCGTGAAGGGAATCCCGAAGGCGCGAAAACCTTGCGCATGCGCAGGCCTTCCGCCTGCGACAGCCCAGTAGGCCGGCCGAAGCGAGCGGCGATGGGATGTGGGAGGGAGGGAGCTCGCCGCCCCACGTGTGCCTATGTGGGGCACGTTACAGCCCCGTGACGTCAGCGCCACGCAGGCAGCCAGGCAGGCAGACGGCGAGAGCCCCGCGCTGGGCGGCCTCTCCTCGCCGCCGCCACCCCGCCTCTCGCCGCCCGACTCGCCCGCCTCCCTCCAGGCAACATCTCGCGGCACACCAGGCAACGTCTCGCGGCACACTAGTGTGCCGCGGAACACCGGTTGGGAAACACTGAATTAGAGAATGTTTTGGTTACAAATCAAAGTATTTGCAGGGAAGCAGAGTGTACATCCTTCCTGTGGAAATAAAGTGCATGCAGGGGAAGTTTGAACAAATAAGAAGCAGTATGTAGCATTAAAGTCCTTTCCAGGGAAGGTGGTAGCAGGTTAAAGTCCAGTTAAGGAGTGTTGAGAATGTGGGACAACCAGCCTCATATAACCAACATGCTTAGTCCAGTTAGAGCGCAAAGGGGTTAATACCATAGAGTAAGCTGTTCTGCCAGGCTTAGCTATGTCACATTCTTTACCTTGGGATGAATTGGGTAGTCATGCCTATTGTTGTACCCCAGTCTACCTGTTAAGCTTAGTGTGTAAAGAGGTTTGAGCAGCTTGCTGTAAGCTCAGACTGCACAACAAGCCACTCTTGAGTTAATATACCTCTCTGTAGCTAAGCTAAGTTTTACTGCCTGTGTGACTTTTTCTGAATGCTGTATGAAAAAGTACATGAATCTGACCTTTGGAGAGTCTGTAAGTAAGTAATTTACCAAAACAAAACAAAACAATGTTGTTTTTAAAAAGCAGAAGCAGTAGCAACAACACTTAACCTGAACACCCCTCCCTTTCCTGGGCTCCAAGTCACATAATCCAAAGCAATTGAAGTTTTTTTTATATTAAAAAACTTATTGTGCCAATCTGGGACCCATTATAGAATCAGTAAATGAAAGCTTTTAAAGTTAGTATGAGCACCGCTATCTCTATTATACAATCAATCAATCAATCAATCAATCAAAGCTGTAAAAGAAGTAGGTAATAGTCGCATCATTAAATATTGTAATGATACAAGCTGCCATGAATTCTGGCCTTTTTGCAACACCCCACCCAAAACCCAAAAGAAACTTTGTAACTGGGTTTAAAATGGAATGTTTGCCATGATCCATCTTTTTCACTCACCACCTCATCAAGGATTGAAAGCTAATCTGATTGTGTGCCAAGTGCTCTTTCATAGATGCACATTGAAGCAATTATGTGCCCAGGGCAAATATGGGTCATGTGAATTGGTTTTCCATTTTTCTCAGGGACAAAGCCCGCAACATGAACCTTGTGGTAGCTTTCATCTGCAGAAAGCCACCAGCAGGACACACCCTGGGCTACATTCAGTGTATATTAAGTGTGATCTCTCCTATACTTGCACAATGCTTTTGTGTACTTAATCCTGCAAGCTGGGGTTTCCCCCTTCCCTCTGCTCAGGTTCACTAATTTCAACTCATTTCTAGATTTTTAAAACTCAGTGGGAAGATTCCATTTCCATCACCTAATCATTATATTCGGGGGGTGGGGTGGAATGTTGGGAAACTTCACAGCAGGGCAGTTCATCTCAGAAGCATCTTAAACTGTTTGCAGTGGTGAGGAGGGGGGATGACATCAGTAAATATTAATAAATGGACAAGTCCCATTTGTATGCATCTCAGCAAAGACGCTTGACATTGTTTACGGGTATAATACAGAGCTACATGCCTTCTTACTGCTGCCTGCTAGGCCTTAATTATGTAGTCAATTCCAGCAGATAATTTAGAGTCCTACACAACATAAAATTGTATTGTCAATCACAGATATTCAGTTTGGGTGCTTAGCAAAACGTGGTCTCTTCTGAGTGCTAAGCGAAAGCATGCCCTTTCAAAAGAAGAACATTGTTAAATCCATGTTGAAACTGTTTGTAATGAAAGGTTGGCAAAGTCCCCCATCTCTTATTAGTTCCAAGCTAGTTCAGAGAATCCTTCCAAAAAAGCTTGGGCAGTTTGGAGAGTCCAGGTCCACTCTGAATTCTTCTGCGACAACCTCAGCACTCAGGTCTTGCTTTTGGGTTTCCTATGGACATCTGGTTGGTGACTTAGAAGAGGTTTCTGGGACTAGATGGGCCACCAGCCTAATCCAACAGGCTCCCTCCTTATGCTCTTAGGTTAAGAATGGCAGTAAAGAAAGTCCAATAATGATGATCTGTGGCCAGAACAAGGTAGTTTGGAGCTGCTAAAGCTAAGGCAAGGTTCAGCTATGTTCCATCACAGGCACAGTGGAAGGGTGTTCATAAATCCATTCTACTTTGCACATGCAGCATTTTAATATTTCCAACCATGCAAACCAGCCCCGTCTTTATTTTTTTCTAGAACAAGATAGGCTCTTATGGCCAATCTGAGAGATTTAAGCCATGATTCAGCAAGGTAATTTGTCTTCTTTCAAAAGAATGAGTCACCCGGCCTTGAAGAATTAAGGGTTTAGCGAAGCCTTGCTTCTGGACTCGATCAAAAGACAAGTGACGTCAATAGCAGTCTTGCTATTTACTTCAATGAACCTGGGTGTGGGTTCTGTGTATTAAGCTGTTTGTACAAAAAAAAAAAAAACACAACACCACCCACCTCCAAAACAACAGCAGGCTTTTATTCAGGGGTTGAGGAAGTAAACAAGAACTCTCGCCTCTTGCAAAACAGTTTCTGCAAACCACAGGATGTGGACAGAGTTGTCCTCTTTCTAGCTCCATCGTCATATTCTCTGTGCATACATTGAAAGCACATCCAATGTGCATTTGAAGCACACAACGTCTCCCAAAGAATAATAGGAACCATATCTTCCCTACACAGAGGTCCAAATCCCTACATCCAGATTCTTTGAGGGTAGCCATGTGCTTTGAAATGTGAATTGGATGTGCTTAAATGTATGGTGTGGATCTGACCTTAATTTCACTGAGGTGCATGAAAGCTACTGTACCTGGTTTGCTTTCACTTGGCTCCCAGGAGGATCTCAACAGCATGCGCCAGCAAATGTTTACTCAGAAGTAAACCACAACACATTCAATGGGAATTACCAAAAAAGACATTTAAAATAGACAGACCCAGGAATTCTCTATTAAAGATATTTCAGAGAGTCCAAAATAGTGATGGATTAGGTTCCCCAGGCACAATGTGGAATGAGTTTGGCTAATGAGGGTCATTTTGCATACAGTGTTGAGTACTTTCCAGAATTCACACTAGAGATGGATGGGCCCATTAAAGTCCAGCCCACCCCCATTTTCAGGAAGATTGGAACTAAATCAATCCTGTTCCATTTCCAGGTGGATATTTACAGGGAAATCCTTAAAAATCTGCCCAGAAGCACATTTAGAATAAACATTTGCAAGGTGCTCCAAGTGGTCAACTTGCGTGGTGCTCTAAGGGGTTGTGTGCCATCTCTGTTCCCCTGCCCCAAATGGTTTGCTTTAAAACTGTGTATCCTGAGCCGCTAGCATGACACATGGTGCTCCAGTGCATGGTTTCAGTGTGTGTGGCAGAAGTCCCCCAGGAGTGACAGGACATGACAGCATTCCCTCTATGTGTCTTGAAAACACATAGCAGCAAGGAGCCCCCAACACGAACTTTTCAAGCAGAGGTTGGCTAGATACAGATATTTATTCTTTTTGCAATCTGCTCTGAGGTTTGGTTTTGTTTGTTTTTACAGTCAAGCAGTACCTAATTTTTTATGACATTCAGGGGCCAATGAACTTTAAAAAAGAAAAGAGGAAGGAGGTTTCACCATCAAAGTAGAGGCACCAGCAGCATCTCTCTCTCTCTCTCTCTCTCTCTCTCTCTCTCTCCTTATTTAACTGTAATATTCTCAGCTGTTTCGTGCAGCAGAAGTAGCAAGAGTCTGCAGTCACCATATCCTTCCATCACCCCACATTTTGAATGAACATATTTCATGATGGAGTCTTTTTCCAGATGCATGGCAGAGGCAGGGTGGAGAGATAGTGACTCCCCCTGGCTAGTGCCTTGCCTGCTCTTATATTCCGGACCCAGGTGTAGGAAGCAGCACAGGACAGGCCAAGGAAGAAATTGGCATTGGGTTAAAATAGTCCACAAAATGTATTCATCACAGATGTAAGTAAGCTATGGCAAAGGCCTTGGGTATGTATCTGGAATCAACCAGTAGACTGGGTCGACCAGCATCAAATCAGGGTGATCCTATCATGCCTGCTGTTTGGATGGGTGCTATGGCCCATCAGCCCCCATGTCGGCTTCTGGACAGAAACACAACTTCCTGGGCCCCTTTAGTGGGGTACCTAATAGTCTAAGGATCCAACCCAATGCCTTATCTGCCAAGAAGTTGGGGTGATTGCTACGAGGCAGGTGAAAACCTTCCAGCAGGCCCAAATTGTCTGCAAGAAAAATTCCTCACTGGCCCCAAATACAGCGAGTGAGTATTCAAGGTGTGCTTATAAAACCAAACATATCAGTGGCCATCCAAAACAAAAAGGAGCCTGTACCTATATTGTACCATTAACCCCGTCTGAGTTAGCATGACAGTGATGAGTGGTACAGGCCTTTGTGAAACTTGGTGAAATACATGATTTATGAGGGCAGCCCAGTTAAAATGGAATGTCAATCGAATTCATTTGTTAATACAATTTCATGTACATGTAGAAAAATGACAAAAACATAATCAAGTGTCAGAAAGTCAGGGTAAAACAATATGCATCAAGAAATGTAACCAGGTAGAAGAGATCTCCTGTCTTTAACTTCACTGTCATTTAAACAGGGGAGAAAAGGCATGGCCTGAATGATAATAATAAAAACTCAGTTTGACATAGATGTGCAGTACGGGCACACACACCCTTTTACGTGGGGGTTACATTCCAGGCCCCATGAGCATAAGCAAAAATCGCATAAATGGGGAACACCCTCTAAACACATTTTAAACACCCTCTCTGCCAGTCTCTCTACAATCTGGACGAAAAATACTGTATCCAAAAATGTCAACAACTAGAATTAAAGCTCTGGAGCTGGGAGGAGACTGGAGGATGTGTGTAAAAGCGGGTAGCTGCTGCGGCAACGTCAAGGGAGTGCAAACACCGATGCAATGCTTGTGCACACCTCACCACCACCTTGCGCTTCCTCCTTCAGACCCAGTATGCAGAAGCAACGCAGGCAGCTGGAGTTCAGCTGAGAGCCACTGCTTTAGCCAGCTGCCACCCCCCCCCCGCTCTCCAGAGACCCACTGGGTCATTTCAGCACCAGCTGAAAACCTTTTAGCTCACCCAGGCTTTTTAAAATACCTCTGTGTCTATGGATCTATTGTGTGTGTGTGTTTAGTTGTTAATAGTTTTTATTGTTTTCAGCATTGTATTTTAATTGTTGTATTTGTTGTCTGAGCCACTCAGAAAAGTTCTCTGCCATGGGGGCAGCTATGGGGTTAAACTAAATAAATGCCAGCCAAGCTCAGTTTTCTTTGTGATGTATGTGCACAACAGAAAGGATGAAGTATTCTGTGTCAGAGGCAGGACCAGTGCCATAGCACCAGTTATTTTCCACAGAGTCTGCTAAGAGGAATCATGGCCAGTGTGGTGGTGTGAGTAGGGTGCCCTAGATCTCCTAGCTTCCCAACATTGTAGGTCGCTGCCACTTACCAAGAAGAGAAGGGGTGAGGTGCAGGAAGCTCAGTTCGGAGCAGTGCATGGCAGTGGAACTAGTCTGATGCTCCTGCGACCATGTGCTGCACCCAACTAGAATTCAACTATGGTTTTCCCAGTAGTGATGTATGGAAGTGAGAGCTGGACCATAAAGAAGGCTGATCTCCGAAGAATTGATGCTTTTGAATTATGGTGCTGGAGGAGACTCTTGAGAGTCCCATGGACTGCAAGAAGATCAAACCTATCCATTCTTAAGGAAATCAGCCCTGAGTGCTCACTGGAAGGACAGATCGTGAAGCTGAAGAGAAGACTTCCTGGAAAAGACCCTGATGTTGGGAAAGATGGAGGGCACAAGAGAAGGGGACGACAAAGGACGAGATGGTTGGATAGTGTTCTCGAAGCTACCAGCATGAGTTTGACCAAACTGTGGGGGGCAGTGGAAGACAGAAGTGCCTAGCGTGCTCTGGTCCATGGGGTCACAAATAGTCGGACACGACTAAACAACAACAACAACATTCAACTAGAAAGTACCCGGTTCTAATATCCATAGATAAATGTATCCCATAGGTGTTCAAATGTTCAATGGAATATTTAGTCTGAGGCACTCTGACAACAATCCACCTATCTGGGTTTTCAGGCTTCTAGCATTAGCAAGTAAACACCTATATGATTTTAAAGGCTCTTTTTTCTGTGTACATTTTGGTCCAATTGTTTTTTTTAGAAGAGAGAAAGGATGGATAGATAGAGATGTCTAAGCAGAACAACAGCACGAAAACTTTTCAAGTACTTTTTCTAGGCAGACATGCAGGTTTTTGTTAGCTCCAAGGGTGAGTAATATAATAAGTAATTAGTGTGATAACACATTAGCATAATGTTCCATATGGTGTTATTCTTGCATTTGAACATGACAATTATACTTCAATAAATTAAGTGTGGCTGGTCTGCCTTCCTCACCCAGCATGAAAATGCTGAAAATCTATTACAATTGAACTTACTGAAGTTCTATTGCAGATTGTGGCTTTTGGTTGTTGTAGTAATTTCAAGAATGTTTGGAAGCCTATTATAGACACACTCATTTGAGGTTTAAACTACTGTGTTTGCATGCCCTGAGAATTGTAGCTCAGCGCCTATAACAAATGACAGCTCCCCGAATTCTTTGGGGGAAAGCATGATTGTGTAAAGTGGTGTGATAGGGCCACAGTTGCAGCAATAATCAAATTAACAGATCCATTAACTTCCTTGACTTTCTCGAGAATGGCACGTGATAGCATTGGATCCCTTCTCTTCCCCAGCCTTTGCTGTCACCACAAAGCTGATTCTAATGATGGATTTGGTAATTTCTTCTTTTCCAGGTGGCTTGAGACCTCAGCTGAAGTCTCAACATGATGATACATTCTTTCCCCCCAGAATGCTTTCTCATTTGTCAGTGGCTGCAAGGCGTCTTATTAATCTAGAACAGAGATGTTGGTAGAAGCATCAAAGCTGGAAGACTTTTAGAGTGACACACTGAAAGGTAAAAGAGAAGGTTTTATTTGCCAGGCCTGCTTAGAGGAGCAGAAGTTTGCCTCTGCCAGCATGCCCTTGAACCATCCCAGACATACCCTCTTTGGAGCTCTAGTGATGTCAAAGCTCTGGAGTCAGTTTGGCCAGGGATATGTAAGTTGCTGCAATGGCAGGAACAGGGGGTCCAACATTGGATGTCCTTCTCTGATGTCAGAGAAGAACCCCTGATCCACCCTATCAGACCCCCCCCCCAAGTGTCCTTAGTCCCTATCCTCTAGGGACAGTCCCAGATTTACAGAAGCCATCTTAGTTTCTGATTTGATCCTGGGATATCCCATTTTTATTTATTTTTTATTTTATTTATTGAATTTATATACCCCCCTATACCCGGAGGTCTCAGGGCAGTTCACAGAAAATATTACAATATATAAAATCAAAATAAGAACAATGACCCAATATCAAACACCACCACCACCACCACCACCCCCCGCCAAAAAAGAGCCACATTTTAAAAGAGTATAGGATGTCGGATGTCAATCCAGTCAACCAAAGGCCTGGTTAAAAAGGAACTTTTTCGCCTGGTGCCTAAAGGTGTATAATGAAGGCACCAGGCCAATTTCAATGGGGGGAAAGTTCCTTAAGAACTTTTCCTCAAGACGACCCAATTTTCATCAGAAAAATGTTGGAGGGTAGGTCATATGGTTCCTGAGACACCTTCTAAGGGCCCACTAGACTGTAGCATCTCCTTTTACAGTTAGAAATTCTTGCAGTTTGCCAGTAATGTCCAAGTTTTACCAAATAACACAACACAGGGAAAGAATGCCTTTTCTCCCAGGCTGAAGACATTGCTGTTTCATAAACTGAAATCAGCTAAGCTATGGAGAATTTAGAATATTTCCTTTATATGAAGAACACAATGTATTTTCCTCATGAAAACTCACATAATTAACATGCTTATGAATATGTTAGATGAAACGGGACTGCATTTATGCAGACATCACTGAGAATTACGCATCTTTTACAAGGCCTGTCATGACTCTGTTTTCGCACTCGGCTCACATGCTTCAGCGCGTCTTTAAATTATCTAGGGCACGTCACATGACACCTAAGTGTGAAACAAGCATTTTCTCCTCCCAGGACCATTATTTTCATTTTCAAAACACTAATTTGCAACAAATGGCAGGAGCAGAAAAGATGTGCAGCATCATGAGGTTTTAGCTCAGGCATTTTAATTTGGAAAGTGAGTTGAGAATAATGTTCAATGAGCTCTCATCACCCAAAGTGCTAGTAAAAGCTGTACAATGAGGAATTAAAAAAAACTAAAAAGAAAGATGGCATGGGTATAATTTGTGCAGAGAGACGTTTGTTTGCATGTAGTCCTCCCAACTAAAGCTATCATTAACCTATGTGTTTATTAAGTGCCACTGCCTAAGGATGCCATTCAGCATTTGTAAGCAAATGTGGGGGTAATATGTACACAAGATCTATGAAAATAATAGCTCATAGCCAGAGATGAAAGGACACCATGACAGTCATGGAAAATTGAAACAAGGTCTAAACCTCTTCAGGGCATGTTATTGATATTTTGTAAGGGTTACATAAAGGGAAGCATGAAAGAGAAGTGTGGGAAAAGAGAATCCTAAATTGATACGGAACAATAAACCCTTTGGAAGGCAATAGAAGCTGCAGTTTGGATACGGCACAGACAATATGATCTATAGTAATGCAGTAATTAGATACATGAAAGCAAGAGAGGCCCATATAATTACATTTTGGAGGCAGTGAGGAAAACAATTGTTTGTCAGGGCTGATAGAGATTTTCATTGTCTCTCAATTACATAACTGTTTCTCATTTTTATTTCTGCAGCCTTGTAGCTACCTGAGTTATGAAGCCAAAGGAGCAGCTCTTGTCTACAGGGCTCAAAATTAAAGGACTCTGGTGAATAAACACTTCGGAAAGCAAGGAGAGAGAAAGAGCAGGAGAGATAATTTCCAGACTTTACTTGCAACATCAGTGCCAGTGGGATAAATTTAACTAGAAATAATAACAGCAAAGCATTGTTTGGAAATCTCTAAATATATGAAAGTAAATATATGAACTGATTTGCCAGCATCGCAACATCATAACCAGGTAAGGAGAAGTAAGAATCCCAAGGGATCTATGAATCATTCATGCCCCCTACTCCCAAGGAGGTGCCTTTGAAGATTATTTAGAATGGGTTGATTATTCAAAGTAAAGCACAGCTTACTTTGCCATGGGTAGGCAAACTAAGGCCTGGGGGCCAGATCCGGCCCAATCGCCTTCTAGAATGTGTCCTTTTTCTTTAAAATGCATCTCTGGGTTATTTGTGAGGCCTGCCTGGTGTTTTTACATGAGTAGAATGTGTGCTTTTATTTAAAATGCATTTCCGGGTTATTTGTGGGGCATAGGAATTGGTTCATTCGCCCCCCCAAAAAAAATAATAGTCCAGCCCCCCACAAGGTCTGAGGGACAGTGGACCGGCCCCCTGCTGAAAAAGTTTGCTTAGAGGGTCCACTTTAAAGTGAAAAAATCCACCCTCTCTGAAGGCTCACCTCTGTGCTCCTTGCCACTCCTTAATATTTTCCCTTCCCAATGCCAAAAACATAGTGCGGGGGATAGGGCATAGCGTGTGTTAGAACCACAGCATCATAGAGTTGGAAAGAATCCCAAGGATCCTCTAGTCTAACCCCCATGCAATGCAGGGATCTCCACAGCACAAGGGAGACCTCAAAGGACCACACTTTGGCTGCAATTAATGCACAGCTTTGAGGACTTCATTTTCTGCCAGAGATCACAGTGGTTGTCAAGCTCTCTGGTGGAAATGATAATCCATGCATCAGTTGCTGATGAGGAGGCAGTTCAGTGGGACTCTCCTGCATTGAGGAAGCCCCCCATCCCTTCTGCCTTCAGGGCTAGCAGCCCAGAAAGAGTGGCCACAGCAAAAGAAGAAGAAAAAGGCATTTACAAATGCATATAAATCATTCAGGGACTTCTTAATACTTAAAACAGTGATGCAGAGCTATGTCATAATAAGATTGTACCATCAGAGAAATGCACTAACAAATCAATCCTAAGTCTCTGGCCATGCTCTTTTTACCGCAGCTGGTGCTCACAAGGAATAAATTGTTTTTATTCCAGCAGTGTGTATTTTGAGAAAGGTGATGCTATCAGTATGATAAAAATTACTGGATACAACTTGTCTAGAGCTGCTGCAGTTTTCTGACTCAGCTTTGGAGGAGAAATAAACTCCAAAAAAAGAGAATCCTCTCAAAATAACCTCCCCATTTCCCCTTCTGCCCACTACAAAAATTCTATGACCAATACAGCGAGAAAAATCCTTGTAAGACAGTGGCAATTGGCAATTATAAAGGTAAAGGTAAAGGTACCCCTGCCCGTACGGGCCAGTCTTGACAGACTCTAGGGTTGTGCGCCCATCTCACTCAAGAGGCCGGGGGCCAGCGCTGTCCGAAGACACTTCCGGGTCACGTGGCCAGCGTGACAAGCTGCATCTGGCAAGCCAGCGCAGCACACGGAACGCCGTTTACCTTCCCGCTAGTAAGCGGTCCCTATTTATCTACTTGCACCCAGGGGTGCTTTCGAACTGCTAGGTTGGCAGGCGCTGGGACCGAGCAGCGGGAGCGCACCCTGCCGCGGGGATTCGAACCGCCAACCTTTCGATCGGCAAGCCCTAGGCGCTGAGGCTTTTACCCACAGCGCCACCCGCGTCCCACAATTGGCAATTATACCAGCTGTCAAAAGCTCCCTTCAGACACAGCACTAAGCCATGGCCTAGTATTCTGAGAACAAGCCTAGCTTCCACATCCATGTACATGCATCCTGTCCCTTCTCCAGGGTGGGTGTGAGGAGTTCAGAAGCTTAGTGTGCTGTACATATCATAAACTGTGGTTAAGTGTGGCTAATGAAAACAAGCCAGTTTATAAACTATGGTTTGAAGCTGGCTGGTTTTCACTAACTATAGCAGTTTCTCTGGTTTCAGACAACATGGCAAGTTCCAGTTTTTGTTTTGTTTTTGTTTTTAATGAAAGTGTGCCAGCGTATGAGGGGGACATGAGCCAGGGGCAGTGGGTACCCTAGCTCACATAACATTGTACATAATGGTTTAGCATTCTATGTGGACCAACCCACAGAGTAGCTTCATAAGTTGTAGGATGTTTCCATTATGACAAAGATAATGGCATACAAATGAATTAAGGGAGGGAACATGGAAAATTGAAAAGAGGAAAAACAAACAAATGCAGCATTCTTGTACGAAGGCTAGCCCATCATTTGCACCAAATGTGTCACTCGTTATTTGTATTGTATCCTCTTTATTAGCCTCTCCATTAAACGGATAATGAAAATCAGGTGCCAATGTGAACCTGCATTTATCTCAGATATGTCCTCTGCTGAGCAGTTAGGGTGACTTTTTGGTAATTAGTTTTGATCTCTGATTTGAGGTCTGTTACATATGCGAAACAGTTTCAACAGGCAGTCATAGAAGCAGTTAAGTAGCATTGCAGCAGGAGCATATGGGTGAATTAATTCTCTGTGAGAAAACCTGGAATCAATACTATCAGCCAGAAACATGTTGTGTCCTGTATTTCTTTCATTATCTCCAAATTGTGCTTTATGAACCCTGTGTGGCGAGATGGGAGGTCCAAGGGGGGGGGGGGAGCGAAGGAGAATCATTCTGATGAGACAGGGAAGGAAGGCAGAGAGTGTTCTGCCAATATCTTTTTTTAAAGAGCAAGGAGCAATAACTCCCTTTTTATCTTATGAATTTTGTTGGTAGGGATGAAAGACCTTGCTGGCCCCATAATGAATAAGATTTCAGCATATGTTTGGCAGAAGATGGGGTGGCGGTGGGGATCCTAGATAAAATACATATTTCAGTTCCTCTTCAGGCAGGAAAAAAATAAAACTTTCCAGAAGACGGCAAATATTTGCCTTGAATTTATTTGATTTCAAAATAAAAATAAAATAGCTCCCACCACCCAAATTCAAAACAATCATTGAAGACCTCCTTCCTGTGAGCCTCTCCTCCATTCCTCTGAAGCTTCTGTGTGTCAATTCACATTTTGGGCTTGGGATGTGATTCCCAGTCAGCTGTAGCACTTTGGGGTCATTGTGAAACTCCTGTTATGCCTTTCAAGGTCAGCCTATTTCATTTTTCTGCCTGAGCAAAGGATAAGATGGCTCTGTGCAACATACATCTCATTCCATACAGAAGCCCACTAGCCTGCCAGTTGTATCATACCCAGCGTGGTCAGAGTGTTAGACTGGGACAGGGCATCCCAAACTTGGGTCTCTGGCTGTTTTTGGACTACAATTTCCATCATCCATGACCACTGGTCCTGTTAGCTATGGATGATGGGAGTTGTAGTCCCAACAACAGCTGGAGACCCAAGTTTGGGAAACCCTGAACTAGGAGTTCAGGGTTCAAATCCCCAGTCAACCATAAAGTTCACTGAGTGATCTTGGGCTAGTTGCTGCCTCTCAGCTGAACCTACCTCACAGTGAGGATAAAATGGGGAGTGTGGAAGAACCATATACATCACTTTGAACCCCTTGGAAAATTTAGCAGCAGCAGCAGCAGTAGTAATAATGTTCTGGTGCCACAGGCCTGTATCCCCCACCACACCTGAGGGAAGCAGATTGGCGGTGCAAAACTGGCCACGTGGCCCACAAAGCTTAGTACACCAACACCTGAGGTGGATGCTTTATCCCTGCTGAATAATAGGACTGGGTCAGATTCCACAGCTATTTCCCACTCATTCCCTTAAGTGCCTTGGGATTCTACTGCTTAGCTCATGACTGGTATTCTCACTAGACTTTACACTTGCAATCCACGGAAGTAGCAATAGTTGCTGAGGCCTGAGCCAAAGAAGCCACGTTTGTGTCCCTGCATGATGCAGAAGCCATTATCCATAAGGAAATACCAGGAAAGCTTTGCCAGGGAATATACACGCCCACACAAAAGTTGATTCAGACAGATCCTTATTCCTTTCAAAACTAAGTTCTGGTTCTCATCTGCTTTTCTGTACTTTTCTGAAATCTGGCCATCATATGGTCCCCAGGAAAATATAGTGCAGGAAATGGCTTTTGAAATCAATTAACTACTAGGCCTGAAAACATTCAATATGCTTTCAAAGGGAAATCTCTCAATTTGCTAATCCCACAAAAGAACAAGAACTGGCTAACAAGCCCTTGTCTGTACTCATACGCTGCAACATTCTACTGTCCAGAATTGTTAATTGTACACATTTTATACTATGAAAGTCACAAAAGAACCAAAGATACCAAAACTACTGGGTTAATGCCTCAGTGTTTATAGACTTTCCCTCTCCATGAAGCAGCACAGAATCCTAGGACTGGACTGGATGGAAAAGTAATCCAATTCCAAGCCCTTGGAAGGTGATCAGGGTTGTAATTTGGAGAACGGACACACCACTGTTTTTTTATGCTAGATCAACACTCCCCAAAGGGGAGTGTTGATCTAGCATTGTTTCTTACAGGAACAATGCCTATTTACCAGAAACAGGTAAGACAATATTCAGTGTGCAATCAATCAACTGTTTTTTTGCAGGAGAAATTGTATAAGCAAAGGAATATAGAGATGAAAATAACTGATTCAACTCTAATCCATACAAAGCTGAAGAAATAATGAGCCACTGTCAAAATTGTAATTGTGCAGGGTATTTCATAACATGAAACTGTCTCATCCATTCAAATTGATGACCAGTTCAGGCTATAATTAGAAATCACACATGTTCTTTGTTGCACATGAATGTGCTGTGTGCTTTGTTAATCTCTTTTGCTTTGCTTAACCACACAGTGACCAACTGATGTACAATCACAGAACAAAGAATGGTTGATTAAGCAGAAAATTCAAGAATCTAGTCTCCAAATTCTGTCTCCAATCCTATGCAATTTTGCTCATAATTACACCTCACTGTGTCTAATAGGGTTTAGCACCCAGTAATTGTGCATAGGATCGGAACCTTCGTCGCTCCCCACTTAACATATTTTTTCATCCATCCATCAAATTGAATTCATTAAATAGCTGTCTACTGCAGAATGGCTTTAGTCACTGAAATAATGATGAATGATCCATGCCAGTCATTTTCTTCTTCGTTGCTAATATTCAGAGCCATCAAGTGGGCTTTTGGTTAAGGCTTTGTGATGTTTTATAAAGGGACACGGTCATTCGCAGCTAATGAATGAGCATTGGAACAATGTGGAAAGATTGAAATGGTGAAGTGATAATTAAAAGTATCTGAGGGTGCTAGAGAAGAAGCAGACTTCAGGGCAGGAGACTGATCAGGAGTGTGTGTGTGTGTGTGTGTGTGTGTGTGTGTGCGCGCGCGCGCTTTCAAAACCTCTGAGTCATTCTCTCTCTTAATATTTTTTTTAGTGAGCAAATGTCAGTGGAACACAGCATTTCAAAACTTACTAGTGCCTTTTGCCACTCATAAATAACAGCCTGCTATTACAAGGTAGTTATTTAGGACTGCGGGCAGCAAGGGCAGATGAGAAAGTTCTGTAATTGAATGGCATAGATCACTCTGCATGAAGCAAATAAGCTGCCCCCGATGTGCTCTTCTCCTTAATGAAAGCCTGTCGTCTGCGTCTTGAGAAAGGCATGTGCTCTCCTCTAAGGATAAAAAGGAAGAGCCAATGTCCCCAGGGGGCATCAAAGGACAGTTAAAGCAGTTTCCCAAACTTGGGTCTCCAGCTGTCGTTGGACTAAAACTCCCATCATCCCTGACCACTTTTGGCAGGGATTAGTTCCTGAGTGGAACCAATCTTTGCCAGGCTTGCATTTGGTGCCAAATTTAAAGGCACTAGATAAAACCACAGTTTGCCAAAGAATGATCAGGAATGCACTCTAAGGCTCCTACCTGTTCCATCTTTACCTGTCTGACACCTGGTGGCATATATGGTATCAGGTGTGGGGTGAGTGGGCACGGCTTGGGCTGGCTAGACCCAATTAGGCACATGGTTCAGAACCTGCTCACTGCTGAGGAAAGGGAAATGATTTTCCCCCTTCACCCCAAAATGTTAGCTTCTTCGTGCAAGCTAAAGTAGAAGCTTCATAACAGAAAACATTAAGAAGGGTATTTGAGGAAATGATGTGGGTGAGTTTGCCTGCGCTTGTGGTTGCTTGGTTACTTGGTGACACATGCCCATTTCTCACCAACAGCACTTCTTTCTTCTCCTTGGGTGTCAGGCTTTAGATTTATTAATACCCAGTCCTTCCTCCTTCCCTGCAGCCTTGATTGCCTTTATCTCCCCAGGACAATCTGCAAGTTGTTCCTGCCATCCTTGGTCATGCTGGCTCTTCAGTTTAGATAAGACCTTCAGATAGTTTCACGGCTGAATCTGACACATAAACAACTGCGTGGGATGTTAGAAGCACTGGAGCATGAGATAGCGAAAGCCCTTTTTACGCTTCCGATGTTAGTGCTTTGCCATGATCAATGAGAATTTGAAGATGGGGAATGGAATCCTTGTTTGGATCACATGGCCATTTTGTATTCCTAAACAAAGAGAGAGTATGTGGTCTCTTATTGACAGCCATGGCGTCATAGGCCCTCCCTTGCTTCCTGCACCTGTCTTGATGTTTGAGGGGGTGTGGGAATGGGGGGGGGGTGTCATAATAATCCATGGTGGCTCCAGGGTCACCCATATCCACTGCCAGATTTGAGACAGCAAGAAGCACATAAAATATTGACACTCTTGTTGTACCTGCATACACACACACACACACACACACACACACACACACACCTACCACATTTATATCCCATCTTTCCTCCAGGGAGCTCATGGTGGCATACAAGGTTCTCTTCTTCCCCAGTGTATCCTCACAACAACCCTGTGAGGTATTAGGATAAGAGATGGTGACTGGTCCAAGGTCACCCAGTGATGGCTGAGCAAAGGATTGAACCCTGTTCTTTCAGGTTCCAGTCCAATGCAAAAACCAGTACGCTGAACACCACCGCTTCAGAAAACAAGAGGGGAACTGACTAGTAGAATGTTGTATGTTAAAAGCAAGTCTGTGGAAACCATAGCAGAGAGAAAAATATAGCACAGGCTTCTGTGATTTGCTATATACAGTATGAACAGTATTCCATATATGTAAAATACAATCTTGCTTTAGGCACTGTTTGCTTAAAATCAGAATAGCTGTGCCATTCAACAATTCTAAGCATGTAGCTCAGCTTGTTTGATTTCATCATAAACTCTCAAGTTAGTGTGCTTGAGCTCTTTGCCTATATATCCTAGAATAGTGCACAATTTAATACTGAGCATATCTAATTGCATTTCAGCAACATTAATACTTCTGGCATAGACCAAGCCAAGTCAGAGAAATCCTAGAGTCGAAACAGGTCATTTTCTTGCCTGAAGGACTTCCTGACTTTTGCCTGTTTTCCGTGAGATCATGACTGTGATCTAAATGCTGCTTCAGTCTGTGAATTGAATTTTCTTTTAATTTGAACATCTCTTATATTCATTTGTGGTTTCTTTGCCTTCATCAATCAATCCATTAGCCCAAGTAACTTCCTCTGCTTCCAGAAGATATCCCTGGATTATGTCATGATTCAATTCCCCACTGTCCTCACCAAGCTAATGTGTTTTCGCATGTGAGAAGGATCGCTTACACAGAGGAGTGAGATTCGGCCAGGAAGATATGACTTCCATCTGCCATAAGCCTGATTCCATTTGCAGAAATCAATCTCCTGCTGGATGGTTTTGAAGCCACGGTGCATGTGATAGCCAGGGCAATGGAGAGTGCAGTGATTTTCTGTCAGGATAAAAAGGGAGAGCAAATTTCTCCCTGCTATCAGAAAGCCAAGGTGACTTTCCTTTTTGGTTGCACAAAATCCAAAGTGGGGGAAGCCGAGTTCCATAAGATGGACTGAACCCAATAGAAACTTTGATTAGTTTTTCGTTTAAAAAAACCTGAGGGTCGCAGGAGTATGTGACTCTTGCTCCTGCTCCTACTTTCTGACTGAACAAAAAGAGTTGAACATTTACTGTGTGCTTTGGAAAGTTTTTTGTTTGCTTTGTATTTAGACACTACTTAAGATATCATAACAAATTTTTTCATTATGGTTCCTTCGATTAAGGCACAGGTTTTCATCTATGTTTGGATACAAGTGGATGCCATTTTGAAGCAAGATGGCAAAAATTTACAATTTTTTTGCAGTGTTAACATATCTTCAATGTATACTCCTCTCCCCCCCCTCCCTTCATAATGTATCCATGCTCTATTAATTGACTATCTGATGCTCTTAAGGTTTTAAGAAAACTCATTCTGAATGACTAAAGCCAGTGCTTTTTTTCTGGGGGGACGCAGGGGGACGCATACCCCTAAACATTTTGTGAATCTAAGTTTGGTCTCATTAACGGGCAGTATTTCAATATGAGTAGGAAAATGAGAGTACCCCTAAACATCTTTTTAAGAATAAAGCACTGACTAAAGCATTTAACATGCTTCAGCTTCACACTGAAAAGGTGAGTTATTTTTTTAAAACACAAGCCTCTGTGGTCAGCAATATATCTTTTATAACGTTATTCATTGCTTTTTCTAAAAATTCATGTTTTCTGGAAGACCAGGAGTGAAACAAGTGGAAATGGAAAACGAAATTGAATAGATGGAACCTCATTAAGCACAAAATTACTCAACAAAACCCATCCTGAATCAATTAATCACAGTGTATCATTACTTTAATTTTCTGATACTGCTACAATCAAAAGAGCAGCCATTTGCATAGCTTTTTATATTAATAAATGCAAGTGCATTTGTTTATAGCTATTGAAATACATAATTTTAGACACATTAATTAAATCCATTCAGCCTTCCTCTGCACGCATTAAACTGAAAACTAAAGCAGCCAAAATTGGGTGAGCACAACAACAAAACCCATTTTGCTCATCATCCTTTTAATTCCCTTGCTTTTGAAAGAGAATGCTGAAGACAGGAAAGATGGAGGTGGGTAGACGCATTACGCAGAAGAGCAACAGTTTTAGGAATGAACATTCATGCTTTGAAATGGAACTCAGCAGTACATGAACTATGGAAGCCACAGAGTGACTGGGGAAACCCAGCCAGATGGGTGGGGTACAAAAAATTTATCATTATCACATGGTCGTATAACATGGGAAAACAATTAAGATACTAGTGGCAATCTCACTGGATTCCTTCTGTTTCTTCTCACAAATAACAAAAACAAAGGCTCTCCTCCCTTTCTCCTGTGCTTGCTTCATCAGTGGAGGAAGACACTGTGTCCACCACCAACTATGGATGAACTGATCTTGTGCCACACATGGGCAGAAACAGTTGGGCTTTATAATTCTCACCCAACAATGGCCCCTTCATTCTGCTCATGGTGTCCACGCAACTGGGATGAATGTGAGGTGATTGCTGCTATTGAGGGCATAGTACAATTCCCTCCCCCCGCTGGATGTATAGATCAGGGGTGAGAAGCCTCCAGTCTGTGGACCTAAATGGGTCACCTGACTACTTTGGCCAAGCCACATGCACCTGCTGGTCACTGACATCATCAGGAATGGGCAGGTAAAAGGGCAGCTGGGCTGAGTCCAAAGGGGCTTCTGAAGAACCGACAATTGTCTGATATTCAAGAGGCTCTACACTTGAGCTTTCAGCAGTTTTGCACACCTGGCTTCTGAAGTGCTGAAGCTGGCAGGTTTATTTGTGAACCTCTTGCAAAAAGCTCGGGATGCCACTTTGAAGTGTCAATGATCAGCTAATTGCCAGCTCTTCAAACCACAGTGTGCAACAATGGAGTTCTGCACAGCACTTTGACTTCCAAACAATCAGATGCTCTCTCCCCAAGGTTTCTTGCCTCTGCCTAGAGCGTTCTCCTGGAAACAGCTGCCCTAGGAAAGCTCTCAGAACTGGTGGTTGGGAGCTAGAGAGGTGGAAACAGCCATCCCTCGCAAGCAGAGTGAGTTACAAGAACCTGGTTCAGAGTTGGAATATACACAGAAGGGTTTAAAATTTGGAGTTAAGCCTTGTCCTGTGCTGCTTCTGCAAAGGGCACATGTAAAGGCTCATACATGTTACCAAGAGTCCTTGCAAGCATGGGCCTCAGCCACACATTCAAACCTACACATTTAGTTTATGCACACCGAGAGGCACTGCAGATGAGCAAGCGTGCAGGCAGGCACCAAGCTTGCAGATATGATTCCTCCTCCCCGGTGCGCTTGTTGTTTGCATGTCCCGACACATGAGGCTTAGTTTATTTGCTCCGTGCAACAAGACGATTCAAGCAACAAAGTGATTCATTTTGCTTAATTTAAGGAGTTCATAACAGCACATATGCATACATATTGCTAATCATGATCAGGTATAAAAGAAGTATACAATATATTCCAGACAACTGATTGATTGAACTTTAAAGTTTTGATTCCCACAAACTTTAAAGCACTTTATAATTTGGAATTGAAAAACATGTGCCTACATCAGGTCTTTTAGTGTTTGCTCTGTATGAAGTATTGTGAAACTGTGGCGATTGCCCATAAAAACATTGGTAAACACAGTCTAATACTCTCATAGTAGCTTCTCATAAACTGTCATGTTTCTCTTGTTGTGTATTTGCATGCAAGTTTAGGATGATAATTCAGACATTAATATTTATTTTAAAAGGTTGTGCACAGAAATTCTCAAGGATCATATTTTATAGTTGGATCTTAGTTGTCCTTTTCCTCTTATGGGGGAACAGCTGCAGAGCATTGATTAAATGGGGTATGTACATGTGTCTATGCAGTGTCTGTATTAACTCTGGACTATGTGATCTCCATCCTATTTTAGCTTCAAACCAAAAATGTTTACAGGGGGAATGTTTTCATATCATGAAAGAAAATCATAGCGGGGGAAATTTCTGCCTCAAATATATTCAGTTGTGCATGTTGTATTCTGTGGTGCTGTGCAATTTATAGTGTTTAGAGGCTGTCTCCATCTGAATGGGAAATATTGGGTCTTGTTATCATAAAGACTACTGCAGACTGTTCCCAGGAGATTGACTCTCCCACATTCAAGAGAATGTGTATCTTCTGGAAATGTGCATGAATCAGAAGAGCCCTAAAGAGTGGGTGGAGCTGAGGAGCAACGTGGTTTGTTGTTGTTTTTTACTGAGGCAGAGAAAGGACAATCATCCCATGTGGGCATAAAAGTAGTATGCAAAATGGACACAGGATACTGGAAAAACTCCATCTTCTTTAGCCAGCAATGAGCTCTGAACTGTGGCTGCATGAAACTGAAAAATAGATTTATGGGTGCTCGATAGCAATCATTAACTGTGTAAGAGTTCTGATTCAATGGATTAATGTGTGTTGAATGTCTGCAAATGCATATAATTATATAACATGCGTGGATCTGGGTTTCTTATATTGATGGCCTGCTTTTGGACCCAAATGCTCTCAAAGGCAACAATTCCATTCCAAAGGCTTAGGGCACAATCCCAAAGGTCCCTGCAAAGGCACCCTGTGGTATTCAGAATATTTCTCCCTCTGAAGGCTTCTCCACACTTCTGCTGCTCCTTTGTCTGAGCAATTTTCCACTTGCCCCATGCTTTCTAGGCATAAGTCTGAGCAGTTTTGTCTTTGCCCCACTGCTTTCCCCCAGAAAACTCACTCTTTAGCACTGGATCGGAGTAAATCCCCAGAAAACCCGACTGACGTTTGCTCTGATCCAGCAGTAAGCAGCAGGTTTTCAGGGGAAGGTGATGGGGGCAAGCAGGAGTGTGGACGTACCCTGAGCAGAGTAGGAAGGCTACTCTCAGAGGGGGAGATCCATCCTCAGAAGCACACCCTCTTAGCCAGCATTGAAAATACTGGTGCTCCCCAAACTCTGGACCAATCGCCTGGTGTAGAACAGAAAGTGCCTCCTAGAATGACTGGGGAAACCCAGTTAGATGGTCAGGATAATAATAAAATTATTATTGGCATTGGTATTGTCTTGGAGAAAACCTCCTTAAAAGTGAATGCAGGGGGAGGCCAAAAGCAGGGAAAGAAAAGATGAAAATCCACTCTCCTTTCATCTTCTACCCTGCTAATGACAGAATGGCAGTGTTTGGGTATAGCTCCCTCTCTAGTAATATTGCTCTGCCTTCCATTTTGAAATGCATGATTGTGGTATATGCACATGCATGCACACACACATGCATATTATTTTCACTTATTTATTGAATATTTTGTTAAATTTATATCTTTCTCTTCCTCCCAATAAAGCCAAGGGCAGCAACATTTACTGGGATATTTAATCAAATAAAGCCAAGAAGGTTAAAGATTGTCAAAATATTATCCTTATTATGGTCAAGTTCATTCTTTGTTCAAATAAAAGTATGTCCAGCCAACAAATCTGCAATGCAGTAATGTGAAACCATTCCCTGTTTCCTTTTTTTTAAAAAAAGTACTCTTCTCGGAAAAGAAAAAAAACCACTGTGATAGCCAGGGCATTAAACCGCAATCAAGATATGCAAATGCATCCCTAAATGTGATTTGCTTGGAAAGAGAAATTAATCTAAGCGTTGTCAAATAAACAGTGTGAAATATAGATAATTAAACACCAAATTAGCAGTTGTAGCCTCACGAGAAGGTTATGCAACTTAAAAGGTCCCCCATCTCGAGGCAGAATGTGGCCACCTAATATCAAAACACTGAGTGATGCACAACCCAGGCGAGCATCTCAAAACAACAGACTTAGTCAACCTTTGTAAGTTATTTTCCAAGAGTGTCAATAATATGAATAATATGCTGATAGGATACGTTGCTCTGTTTGTCTATACAGATCATTGGGTTATTGCACAATACGAGATGCTGGAATGCAAACAGATTGACTTCAGTGCCAGACTAGGCTAATTCATACTGAGATGCTGAAACCATACATCCAAATAACACAGAAAAGTAAGTAGAACTAGCACAAAGACAGCTATCCCAATGTGCAGCACAAGAAATCGTTCCAATAATGCAGTAAGGTAGTACATGTATTATGTAGTGGCAGAGAAAATATGGGAAACTTTTCTTGGCATAAACAGTCTTGCTCGCCAAATGGAGCACATGGGTCACAGGCTTCCTCCAGCTTGGCCACACAGAGCTACACAGAGGCATGACTTTCTAGAGCAATAACCTGATCTTAGGTGGCCCATTTTTGCTTAGCACTGTGTACAGAAGCCGCAACAATCAGTGGTAGACTTTGGTACCTCAAATTTCAGTAGCACACTACGATGCCAAAATCTGGTGTCCCCTTTGCCTCTCTCCTTCTGTTGGACTTCATAATTGCAGGACCCGCTGCAGGATCCTAGAAGCTCCACATCCAAACTGGTCAAAGCTCAATGGACCACATTTTACAAGCTTGCATAGCACACTGCACAGTGCTTTGCTAGCCCCAACATCATTGTGAAGTCAGGTGACTGGCGGGCAGCCCCATCCACCCATCAGACTTGGCCCACAGGGTTTAAGGAAGATCAGACTCCAATTCACTGGTTGGATCCAGTTCCTCACACCCAATATAGCCAATCAAGCATGATGTTGTTTCTTAAATTAATACACCTGATGTGTTTGTGTATATTCATATATTTATCTGCCAAGTTGAAATGCCACATGGAGTCTAACTTCAAGTTGGGTATTGCAGTGTAAATTAAAAAATAAGAACATAGCAACAAACATTTGCTCCAGAGGGAGAGAGAAATCACTGATGTGAAAATGCAAACAGTTGATCCAGTGCTAATTATTGCCTTTATATAACAGTTTGTTGTGGTTCTGTTGAAGGTGTTTCTGAATAAAACAAGATATGATAATGACACCAGGGATCGGGTCCCCCGTAGGGATAGCAACATTACCCAGTAATATTGACAGCATGTTCTGTTACCATTACTAAGGAAGATAATGCCTATCAAAACTTATGAGTAACATGTCAAAAGACATGACTCCCTGCAGGGGAAATCTTTAATTAAGAGAAAAATATTAGATAGTTTTGAAATCCTGCGATGGGCAACCTTTGCTCCCTTACTACTTTCCTTCAGTCATGTTTATTATAAATATGGCAATTAGACACCTTTATAAACAAATGTCAGGCGTATCCTACCTGCTAGTGGTTGACTGCAATGCTGTCCTTTAGGGGCTCCAGCCCACAAAAGGACACATGGACCTTCTGTCTCTGAGCCCAAACTGGTTGCGTATGTCCCTTCCCCTCCAAGGCCTGCCACATTCTAGAACAAAACAAAGCAGAACAAAAAACGCAATCAAAATACATTTTGGTAAATGTCAGAAACTCTGTGAATGTTGGCATTTCCTGATAATTCTAACATTTCAGGAAGCCAGTAGGACATGCTGACTTTCACTGGGAAATTTCTCCGCTCTCCCAAATGCCTTTTGCTAATGTTCAACTTTCACCCCAAGTCGAATGATGATATTTTGCGTGGTCGTTGGGTAATGTCCAAAACACACCTTATGACACAAGCCTTTCTGACTGTGTTGCACGTCTCTAGCAACCCTTTTACTCAGCTAGTCCCAGTCTTAAGATTAAAGCAACACCAAGAAAAGGGATGTTTCACAAATGAGACATGCAGCAAAACATTGCTCCTGTTTAGGGTTTCATTCACACTGTAAATTTTAGTCGCAGAGTCTAAATCCGATGCAAAACCTTACGAATTACTGTGTTGCTGAAATGTTTTGGAGCAGAAAGGTTAAGCCAGTTTGAGCTTTGGATGAGAGGTGCTTCCTAAGGAATATTTCGCAGTGAGCCGGGAGAGGGGAGGGGGCTTGGGAAGAAGGGAGAGAATTGGCATCACTCTGAGAAGGTCATCTAAATAAATCATCACTAATGAGGCATCTGCCATTTAAAATAAAGCATCATTGCCTTGTCGCTGTGCAATTTCTTACTAAATTAGTTTCCACATATGGCATCAGGTCCAATCTTTTCCTGCCATCGTTGATGCTTTGCGATCACAAAACAGGGCTATCTATGGAAACAAGGCTGTGGGCATCAGTAAACAGATAAGGGCTGTGTCTCAATAGAAAGCATTTGGGAAAGCACTCCACGCTCTGCATTCTCCCCATCCTTCATGATTCCCTTCCATATAAATATGCAATCAGCTGCACTCCCACCCTCCCCTCCCCAGGGTGCAGAGAGCGTGTATTTGCTACTACTGCTTTGTCACACTTAGGAAGGGAGAGGGGCTTGGACTGATTACAGGGCTCCCTGCTTCTTTTGATGTCGTGGGTCAAGTAGGAAGAAATTAATGCAGCCCCAGGGACACTTGCTCTCCTGGTCAATTGCCCCTTGTCCTGCCATATTTTGCCAGGAGTACAAAACTAAATTCTCTACAAACATTGGAACAGGGAGGAATGAGAATTTGTTGTATGCACTTCTTTCTCTTTTTTTTTAACAGAGGCATGATTTAGGGTACATTTTGCTTTGGCTCTGCATTACACAATTTTTTAAACACACACACACATACAGAGAGAGAGACAGAGAGAGAGAGAGAGAGAGAGAGAGAGAGAGGTGACACAGCTGAACTCTAAACACAGGCTAAGTAATAACAAAGTGGCTTTTTTTTATTACCTAATACAACATAGATTCCCCTAGGAATAGGTGTGTGGCCTCCAGGAACTGAGCAAACTTAGGGTAAATATGCCTCACTGCTGTGTGGTTCAGAGATCCTTATTATCAGTGTAAAAAAGAAAAATGAAAAAGGTCAGGGGCTTTGAATTAAATGTTTATTTAGGCATGTCTATCCAGGCATGCAGAAGTTGGCGTGTTTTAATCTCTTTCACTATTCATTTTAATTATTTTTAAATATTTTAGTTGTTTTAAACTGTTTTTATTGATCATTTTAATACTTGTTACCGGCTTTACTACCATCAAGTGCCATGTAAATTTTGTTAGATAACAAAAATACCAATTTCCAGTTTCTATTAGATCCCACTCATCCTTAAATTCCCTAACCTGGCCCCACCCTTGAAGCTTTTAAGCTGGGGACACTCAATGCATTGCCACCCAGGTGTTATTAAGAGTCCAACTCCCATCAGCTTCAGCCAGCCTAGTTAATGGTCAGCAGTTGTAGTCCACCAGCATTGAAGGAGCTTGCTATGGTGTGCTCCACCCAGTCTATAATTGGGAATGTGGCATAAATAGCTTATTCCACAGTCCCTGTCTTTTGTGGGCATGAGGATGCAGCCATCATTATCCCAGTACATATATCTGAAGTTTTGGAGACTGCTGTAACCTACTTCTAGGGCTATTTGATTTCTCTGCTCTCTGGCTCATAGCAGACTTCACTGGAGGTTCTGTGGGAAGTGTTGATGCTGACAAACCTTTGTAGATACAATTACATGGATGGTCCCAGCCAATCAGGGATTACATAGTGAATAGCACAAAGCCACAATGCTACCGTATGTAGCCATTTTTTTTGCCTTATGACATCATTGCAAATAAACAAAAGCAACTGAGAGAGAAGATAATCGCTGGGAATACTCCCAAATAGGAGGTGCTTTTTGACCATGACACATATTCACAAAACACATTCAATTATTTCAACTCAGCCATTGATCTCCCCACCAACAGCACCAATCAGGAAGGCATGTAAACATATCACAGTTTACTCTCTGATTAACTATTAGACTACACCTGACTGATAAGTCTTAGAGAACTACATCAGAGTTTGGTGGACAGTGTGTAGAGATGGGAGTGCCAGAAGTTAATCATATTCTTCCATTTGCCTTTTTTCTGCCATGGGGGGCAATGGGGGGAGGGGGGGAATAGCAGCATGACTGCCCCAACACTAGTTAATAACATTCTTCTCAAAGTCAATATAAATGTGAAACCAGCCATGCAACACTGGGATCTCATACTGGTCTTTAGAAGCATGCAGATCCCTTGAATATTAAAACCATGCCCTCCCCACAACAAGTCTCAATTTGATAAATTGCAGATTCACTATAGCTCAAAACAAATAAGCAAAATCAATACCTTACTTAATTTCAAGGTTGAAGAACTTTAGACATCACAGGATTGTGGAAATCCATTAAATATTGGGAAAGTGAAATCAAACGATGGTTTCATCTCTGCAAATTCAATGGTTTGGCCTGGTTTGAATAATTGCAAGCATTCAAGAACTGACATGTTACATTCCTGTAAATCATGTCTGTATGTGTGTGCTGTATTTATGATCAGCTAGAACTACAACTACACAGCTGGATCTACCATTTCTTCCCATCTCCATCCTTTGTTAGCTTTTCATAAATGATCTCCAATGAAGAATAAATGTTGGGCAATGTGAATAAAGGTGAAAGTAACGTTGAAAAGTCCAGGGGGAAGTATGACTTCTTTTGTTCTTACAGCAAATAATAATAATTAATTAAAATTCAGCAGGCATTGAAACTCATCAGCCACTGCCACTCCCTTTTGCAATAAGAGAGTGATAACGCTTTTCCGATTTGTATTTTTGTACTGGGGCTTTTGTTAAGAAATACTTAGGAAAAGCACCACATATAAAAAAATGAGATTCATATAGATCTATCAATCCTAGGTGCTATTTAGCTTATTTCCCCTTATTTGCAAGGTTTTTCATTAAAAAAAAAATTAAAGGTAAGGTAAAGGTACCCCTGCCCATACAGGCCAGTTGTGACCGACTCTAGGGTTGCGCGCTCATCTCGCTCAAGAGGCCGGGAGCCAGCACCGTCCGAAGACACTTCTGGGTCACGTGGCCAGCGTGACGAAGCTGCAACTGGCAAGCCAGCACCAGTGCCGCACACGGAAACGCCGTTTACCTTCCTGCTATAAACCTATTTATCCACTTGCACTTTGGGGTGCTTTCGAACTGCTAGGTGGGCAGGAGCTGGGACCGAACGACGGGAGCTCACCCCGCCGCAGGGATTTGAACCGCCGACCTTACGATCAGCAAGTCTTAGGCACTGAGGTTTTACCCACGGCGCCACCTGCGTCCCTTTAAAGGTATCTCCTGCTTATTTCTCAAGGCAGCAGATGAAACAATAAACATCCACATTTATGTGCCAACACAGAATCCTAATTTTGCTATTAAAAACCAAAAACAATGACTGTGAGTTATATCCAGCATTACTCATACTCAGTAGACCCACTGAAATTAATGAACACAATTAATTTAGGAACATTAATTTCAACTGCTTTGAGCAAAACTTAGTCGACTACAACCCACTCTCTGGGAATAGTAGTCGAAACAGAAAAGCCCTTTTTTCAAAGGGCAAGTTTTTGTTTGCCACCTAAAACAATGGCGTGTGTTATCTCAGTAGGAAAGACCTTGCACTGGGATGGGGGGAGCCAGAACAGAAAAAGCCCCCTAGCTGCCAAGCTTCGTGTGGTTAAAGAATCTGGAGTACAGTGGTACCTTGGTTCTCAAACGCCTTGGTTCCCAAACTCAAAAAACACAGAAGTGTTCTGGTTTTTGAATGTTTTTCGGAAGCCGGACGTCCAATGTGGCTGTCAGCTATTGTTTCCAGGGTGCCTGCACCAATCAGAAGCTGCGCCTTAGTTTTTGAACATTTCGGAAGTCAAACGGACTTCCGGAACAGATTAAGTTTGGTGCTTTTGTTTTTGCTATTTATTTTGCATTTTTGTTTTTGAGGCTTTTTCAGTTAATTTGTTTTTGTGAATGTGTGGAACCCAGTTTGGCTACTGATTGATTGATCTGGGTGGCTGCGGAAACAGATAAAAGCCCCCCATCCAAACAGTGACTATCATCAGTGCAGGTAAGAAAAAACATTAATTTTTATTTTTATCATCTACAATACTGTCTTATTTATTTTATAGTACAGTACAATGATTATTGCTTTCATTCTATGGATCAATGTTCTCGTTAGATAGTAAAATTGATGTTAAATTGCTGTTTTAGGGGTTGTTTTTAAAAGTCTGGAACGGATTAATCCATTTTGCATTACTTTCTATGGGAAAGCGTGCCTTGGTTTGGGAACGCTTTGGTTTTGGAACAGAATTCCAGAATGGATTTTGTTTGAGAACCAAGGTACCACTGCCGTACCTTAGACAGTGACAGGAGAGGACTTGTGGAGGAAAGTGGTCATTAAGATACCCAGGTCCCTACCCATTTAGAGCTTTAAAGGTGAAGATTAG
Organism: Podarcis muralis; assembly: GCF_964188315.1. Classification (NCBI taxonomy): domain Eukaryota; kingdom Metazoa; phylum Chordata; class Lepidosauria; order Squamata; family Lacertidae; genus Podarcis; species Podarcis muralis. Next base: position 40,440,933 of record NC_135664.1, read on the forward strand.
CACCTTGAATGGAACCAGAAAACAAGCTGTCACCCTGTGTAGATCAAACAATAATAATATGGTCAAAATACTTCACTGTGGTCAACACACAGCATTTGTGTCAGTGGACGTTTCTGGACCCTTTTCAAGGGCAGCCCTACATAGAACACACATTACAGGAGATTAATCTGGAAGTAATTACAACACGAAAGACCATGACAAGGTCTGGGACAAGGTTTTGTAAATGGAAAAGGACACTCCTTCCTTGAAACTTTTGTTGTTGTTGTTAAGCCTGGAGCCTAGCCCTCTGGCTGTTCTCATGGGAAGGTTTTGTGATGTAACATCTTCTCAGGGACATTTCTGAAAGTGCTGCAGCGAGGCTAGACAGCTGCAGTCCCTTGTGCTGCTGGCAAGCAGTCTGAGAAGCTCAAAGGAAGGAAAACAGCAGTGTAGGATACTGCAGTATGGCGAGTCAGACCATTGATCCATATAGCTCAGTATGGCCTGTGGTGACAGATGTTATCTCTCCAGGGTTTCAAGCAGGAGACATTCCCAGTCCTTACCCAGGGATTGAACCTGTGAAACTTCAACACGCAGAGCACTGAGTCATGGCTGCTCCTCAAGCAACAGAAACAATGAAAAACACTTGTAGTCTTATGCAGCTCTTGAGTAAGGTATACACCAAACCTTCAACTCCAAACCTTGCCATTTTTCTTTACATTCACCCACTTCACTCAGAAGGAGATGAAAAGGGGTTCCCATCCCTGTGGGGGGAACAAAGAACCCTCAGAAGAAAGGGGCAGTTTTTGGTGCACCTTGGATCATTCGGACATGAGAAATATTGTGTTAGTTTTCCCAATTATTATGCTAGTGCTTCTGTTCTATTTCCTAATGTTTCTTGCACACTGGAGTGCTGTTTGCACTGTGGAACGATGGCTTTTCCACTGATATACCGATCTCTCATGCTAAATATAAGCCATACCAGTCATGCTAAATATAAGCCACACCACTACTCCTCAACCTTTCCACACATATGTGCTTCTATTCACCCAGTATTCACACATGAAAAATGGCAGGAAAGAACTAGATTCTGGCACACTGCCCCAAATTTCATCACTTTACTCCCACAATTTTCTGGGTTAACAGGGTTGCAAACAGATTTTTCTTCTTCTTCCTGGAAGTAATTAACACACCAATAAGTGCTAAACCTCCACTATATGCTGCTAGATTTCTGGAAGTGGCTCTTGGGGTCATGTTAAAGTTCAACTATAATGTGGAAATTAACAGTTAGAGAAATGAAATAAACTGACGTGCAAATGCAGCCCTTTACTTATTTCTGTTCAGAAATCTAGTCTTTTCTAGCCAGTCATCTTCTTTCTCTTCCTCCCTTCCTCTCGAGGTCTAGCATATATTGCTTCTTTCCTCAATTAATCAGCCAGATCACCCTATTCAGTCATCTGGGAGGATTTTAAATCTCAATTTCCTAAATGAAAAAAATATATAAGGGGAGGGGGGAAGCTTAGCAGTTCATCCTTCTTAGCCAGAAAGCAACATTCAAGATGAGCTTCAGATGGCTTAGAATAATTACGGCCAGGCTTCAGTTTCACAAATGCTCAAATTACTCGGTTTATGTATCATTTAGATTAAAATATTGTCCAGAAGGTACTGAAGACACACCCTGATCCCCCTTCACATTTTAAGCCTGTATATGTGACCATTATGTGTCTAATATCTATTATTACATGTTGGGTGTGCTTATTAGAAGGGTTCAGTTCAACTATATTTGTCTTGAGCATACACTAGTAAACAAATGGGACTTGCAATAAAATGTTGACAGCGCAAAGTGCTCTGGATCAGGATTCCAGCCAGCCAGACTTTTTGCGGCGTACTACATTTCTTCCATGTCCCCAATTCCTCCCCCCTCAACAGAAACTAAGTGCTCTGTGGCCAACTGACTAGTGGCAATTCAGAAGTGGGCAGGCCAGCAGGCTAGCTTAGGGGATGCAGGCAATGCCACATCACACACACAGTTCTGCCTTCCAACACCACACTGCTACTGCGCTGCTCACCCAGCATTCGCCGCCTGAGGCAGCTGTCTTACTCGGCCTAATAGTAGGACCGGCCTGTTCCTATTAAGGGAATTTATCTGACCATCATGGTTGAGAAATTAACTTTGAGCACATCTGCACCATGCATCTGAAGCACATGGCTCCCCTATACCAAGAATCCTGGGAGTTTGTTAAGGGTGCTGGGAACTTTAGCTCTTTGAGGGTAAAAACTACAGTTTCCAGTATTATTTTGAGGGGAAGGAGCCATGGCTGTTAAAGTGGTACAAATACGCTTTAGATGTGTGGTGTGCATGTGATCTTTGGCTCTTCCAAGATTACAAAGCGGGTGGATTCCTTCAGCTTATTTGCATCCAGCTTCCCAGCAACCTCCACTTTGCACCTGCTTGGCAACAGCGCGTGTTCTAAGGCAGGAATCAGCACCACAGCATTTAGTTCAGCCTTAGCACCCTGTTACAGTTATTATGCAGATAAGCAGAATGTTTATGAAAGAGCTGAGGAAAATGCATGCATAGAATTAAAACTTCCTGCCTGAGTCTGAAATGCTTTTTTGAAGTTAATGAGAACGGCTTTGGACGTTAGAGTGATTATAATTCTTTATTTCTGCTTTGTAAATAAAGTCAGTTGTGGGGGTTTTTTTAGGAGGAGGTTGAGAAAAAGTGAAACTTGAAATATTGTTTTACCTGTCTAAGGCAACTTAGTAAATATTTAATTACATTACTTTAAATAGTGGTAGGTTAAAACAAAGGGGTGGAGCAACCCATAAAAATGCAGTTTGTTTAGGACTTTGATCTTTTTTTATCACACTCATCTGCCTCTTTCTTTTTTATGTATTATTTAGTTAGCTATTCAATTTATATCCTCCACGAGAAGCCCAGGGCAGAAAGCAACAAGTGATAAAGCAATAAAATAAATATTCAAAACAATTCCCAGTCTGGGAAAGATCTCATCTTAAAAGCAGGCATGTTCAAAGTCCGGCCCGCTGGTCGATTTAATCCGGCCCCTGTGGCAGTTTATTTCCTGGTGTAAAATTTTGAAAAAAGCTGAACAACTTCAATCCCCAAAAAAGCTGAACAGTGTGGTGTAGTGGTTAAGAGCGGTAGACTCATAATCTGGTGAACCACGTTAGCGTCTCCGCTCCTCCACATGCAGCAGCTGGGTGACCTTGGGCTAGTCACACTTCTTGAAGTCTCTCAGCCCCACTCACCTCACAGAGTGTTTGTTGTGGGGGAGGAAAGGAAAGGAGATTGTTAGCCACTTTGAGACTCCTTAGGGTAGTGATAAAGCGGGATATCAAATACAAACTTTGGGGGGAAATCCCCCCCAAAGCACAACAACTTCACTCCTAAACAACTTCAGGGTTAAATACTTAAAAAATCTCAACAACTTTGGTTGGCCCTCACACCTGTTCACTTCATCAAATCTGGCCCTCTTTGAATAAAGTTTTGACACCCCTGGCTTAAAAGGCTTGTTGAGATAGGAAGGTGTTCCATAGGTGCTGAAAAGACAATAGCAATAGTATCTGTCTAATATTCAAGGGGAGCTGATTCCAAGGGGCAGGTCACTAAAGGCCAGACTCCAACATTGTACAGAGCAGATCTCCTGATAAGATGTTATCTGCAGAAGGCCCTCACCTGCAGAGCACAATGATGAAATGGGCATTTAAGGAGTGAGATGATCTTTCAGGTATCTGGTCCAAAGCTGTACAGGAATTCATATACCAAAACCAGCTTGAACTTAGCCCTGCAGCTAATGGCCAGCCAGTGCAATTCTTTCAACAGCAGGGTAAGACACTAGCAAAATCTTACCCCAGAAAAAAAAATGCAATAAATTTTATTTAAAACAATAATGAAAGGTGAGCTGGCATACTATGCAGGTGAGGTAAAAGTAGTATAGTAAAAGCCACAAAAAGTCTGAGAAATCTCAAACTTGACAAAGAATTGAGTGTGTGTGAGAGAGAGCTTAATACATGCAAAGCACCATATGTCAAATAATCCTACCTCCATATGTGCTTTGATAGGTTCTGATGTGGCTTTACTGACACAGAAAGCAGTCTTGCAGTGGAAGAGAACAATCACAGTAAATAATATGCTCTCAATATGCCGTGACAGTAAAAAAATGGGAAAGGCTTGTTAAGAATTCTTAGAAAAGGGATTAAAAAGTATCATGGTAATTGCACAAAGAGAGGGTGTGTCTGAATTTGGAACAGTCTGTACATTTATGATTGCCCATTTCCAAATGGATATATTGGAAATAAAGAAGGTAACATAAATGATCCAAGGGAATCTATCAGTTCTTAACTAACAATGCCATTCTATTCTTGTCTACCCAAAAGTAAGTCCCCTTATGCAGAGCTCTGCAGCCTAAGAATTAGGATGTGTGCTCCAGCACATCCAACAAGATCTGGAGGGCCGCAGACTCCCCACTCCTGCGTCAAACAGTTGAGAATGGTTGCTTTGCAAATAAGGTTAGTGAAAGGAGAATGTAATGTAAGATGGTATGGGAAGTGTGACTGCAGAAATATGCTTTCTTCTCTCTCCCACACATGCACAAATACAAGAACTCAAGGTCATCAAGTGAGAACTGAGAGACTATTTCGGAAAAGAACATATGGAACTCAATGAGCGAGGATGTCATGATGGCCACAAATAAATATGGCAATAGCTTTTTTAAAGGATTAGTTGTGTTAATGAACTGGGAGAAGAACACACAAGTACTGCTACCAATGTAGTTTTTTATTTCTTTTTGTCTCTAAGGTCAGAGTTATGCTATAGCTTTATGAGAAAACTGGCAAAAGATATAATCCATTTTCATCACTGCCTTCTAGTCATAATTGTTAGAAATGCAATCTCCATTTTCATTTATAAGAAACTGGATCGTGTTGATCCTATAGGGGAAGACAAGCCTCCTGGCAAACTTCCTGGGGAAGGCTTTGCCAACCTGTTGCCCTCCAGATGTTTTGGACTGGAACTCCCATCAGCCCAAGCAAGCACAGTTTAGGAAAGCCTGTTCTAGGAGATGTGGCTGGCCTCTAGGGACAAATTGCTGATGTAGGTAATTGGAAAGGTAATAGCCTTCCATGTATCCATATAAGATGTGCCCCAAAGGAAGGATGAATGCACATAATTCCGAGGACAAGGGCAGCCAACGTGGTGGTCTCTAGATGCTGAGGACCACAACTCTCATCAGCGCCAGCCAGCATGGCCAATGGAGTTGCAGTCCATGTGGGCAATTACTGTCTGGGAAAGCCCCATAGCAAGTGCAGAAAACCACTTGTCAAGACCTAATAGCTTACGGATGCCCCATTCTTGAACTTTAAATTCATATGGGATGTTATGTGAGAATGTGTAACTGGCTTGAATGAGTCCAAAGGGTTGAAATGGTCCAAGTGGCACTTGAACGCACATCCATCTGGCTGTAACCTTAGGCTGATAAAAGGTAGACTGTTGGAGTGTTGTTCCATCACAAGTCACCTTGGCAATACTAATGGAATAGGCTGTCTAAAGTCCTGCTGAAAACCTAGGGTCGCACTTTTCTCTAGCCCATAAGCTCCATGCTCTATTCATTCTTCTGTAATGGGTGTTATTAAAAGAAACTTCAAATGCATCTCTCTTAGCTAGTGTCCTCTCCTGTCTTGTGTGCTGCTGCTGATTGGAATTTCAATTAAAATATATTTCTCAATTATATCTATTATAATAAACTATACGAGCAAGTGTTTTTGCATCTTCCATTTATGCCTAATTAATCATTCTAGGACTGCCAGTACAGGGAGCAGCAAAGTCAACCTCGTCTGCGAGAAGTACTAAAAGCAAGACATATTTATTATGCTTAACTGCTTAAATTATAAAAAGGCCACGCTCACAGCTCAATGGGAATTTGTGTGTGTTATGTTTGCAAGCAAGTGCTTTCCCTGATTGACTAAAGAAGCATCTTAAAGTCTTTAAAGGATAACAGGGCTCTGTTGCTGAGTAACTCACTTAAAAAAAAAAGTTAATTAAACTTTTGGTCTGATACACTGTTTCCTACTTGGAACAGACAAGGTATTGCTTCACTTGGAAAACTTAAAAGTGGAAACTGCTTCCCCAAAGCTGATAATCTTTCTTATCAGATTAATGCAACATTTATATTTAGAGTGAAACAGCAACAACCCAATATTACAATGAATGGCTGACAACTCTACCCAACCCCCCAAACTGAAAAAGGCAGGATTTAATCTGGAATGCTAACACAAAAATTATGGCAACCAACCAGTTACTAAACGAAAATGAACACTCAATCCCAACCAACCAACCAACCAATGACCCGACCCTCATCTCTCTAAATTAAAACAGTCAAGATTTCATATATTACACTTACACAAAATGGTTTCAAAATAACTAGCTATCAACTGACCCGGTATTCTTTTGTCCCCTGACTACATCTTCTAAGGTCACAGGCTCACCTTTAATCAATGGACAATTTGCATACATTTAGATTACTTTGCATATGTTACTACATTATAGCTGGTTTTAACTCTGAGAAGTGGCAGCCTTGGTACACACAGGGCCCATTGTGAAATAATATAATCCCATTTTTCCCATTTTCAAATGTAGATTTATATCCCCAAAAGCATGAGCATTTTCATTGCAATTTATAGTAGCTTCCATGCAGTAGTTATAACAAGCAGAATGTGTGAGGAGAAAGAGGAGAAATGAGCTCATAAAAGCCTCTGAAAAAATATACACTCCTGATCACATGCAACATTGGGCCTAATTCTAAGAGAAGAGACATAAAGAATCTCACTTGATGGGTCCAGAAAAGACTATGCTGCAGATATGACTGCATGCAATTGTTTATACACTCCTTTGCAGAAAGTTTTTCTACAGAGAAAAAGGTCCCCCTATATTTTTCCTTCCTCTGCAATCATTAGACATTGACAGTACTCAAGATTGCTGAGTAGTGGGGGCTGGGGCTTTTGGGGACTGATAGGTCAGAAGGCAGAAAGACTGACGGAAGATGAAGCCAGAGCCAATGACAGCTGCAACCAACTAATTCTACCTTTGTCCCTGTCTTCCTGTCTGCTGATTTCTACAAGGGCAACACTGAGACTAAGGAGGAGAAGGCTGCGAGCCAGTGCCACCTCCTGAAATGATTGTAAGTAAGAAGGTAGGCAGGTGGGTGGGGATGCCTGGACCAGCCCAAGGCATTTTGCCACCTGAGGCAAGCCCCATCCCCGCCAGGGAAGAAAGGATGGCTGAAGGTCTACATCAGGAACAAGGGGGTGGGGAGGGAGATAAAGATATCCATTGGGAACAAGGGTGGGAGGACACCAGCAGCACCTCCTATTTGACAAGAGGGGGTGTTGCTGAGGAGATTTGACCTCCAAGGAACATGCTGTATAGTAGTTGCACAAGGCAAGACTCTTCAGAATCATGTGGAACTATATTGTTCTTGCCAACACAGCAGAAGGCATGAATGTAATGTTGATGATTCTCAATCAAGATGTAGCAGGTGCTGCACGTAGGAAATGTAGAGTTCATTCTTATATCTTCCTCATGCATTCAAAATAATGCACGACAGCTTAAACTGGAGACAGAGGCCATACAGAAATGTTCATTGCCCCTGCCCTCAGAATCCCTGCTCACGCCTCGAACACCCCCTTTCTCCCCATTGTTCCTGTATTGAGTGGAAAGGTTTGAAATGGGCTTGTAAATGCTTTGGTATTCTTCATCAGTTTCTACTTTTGAGCAAGAAGCTGCTGCTCTTTAGACCAAGTTAGAAGACAGAGGGTATCTGTCAGCAGTCATCAAATCAGCAAGGAAGATCCATCTTCTTTAACAAATTTTATGTACCACTTATTAAAAGAAAATACCTCCAAGTGGTCTACCATCGATAAGATAAGAGCTTTTTGTTCCTTGTGATTGTCTGCAGAACAATAGGAAAGTCTCAGTTTTGTAGTCTCCCTTCTCATTTTCTTATTAAAAGTTGATAAAGAGAAATGTTTCAAATATGCCAAAATGAGGAAATGTTTTATTGTAGCTAGGTGCCTAACATGTTTCAGCATGATTGCCTTATCAAGAGCTTATTCTCTTATTTCTTTGCAACTTTAACCAAGAAAGCTCTGTTACGAAAGAATTTGCATGGCAAAAGCGGAACTTCCTGGTTTATGTGCTGACTAAAAGTTAACACAGCGTTATTAATAAATATTGGTTTATTTCTACTAATACTTATACAAGAGCATGGGTGCAACTATGCCCACGGGACATTATTCATGTGGTCATTGTGTGCTTTGTAAAGTACTCCTAAATACAAGTCCTTCACTAATCCTGTGGATAAAAGGGTTTATTCTGTTTGCAGTTTCTCAACCTCCTGCAGCACCTCCAATCTTATGTACACTACAGAATGTGCATGTCACAAACTCTACATTAAAAAAATGAAACCCCCTTTTAATCAGTGTCTAGTATGCGCAGATAAAGTTTTCAATGGGCCTAATTAGTTCTCTTTGTATACAGAACATGTGTAAAAAAAAAGTGGGAATCAGTCTGTCTCTTTGTTATCCTTGCATATGTTTACTCATGAGAAAAACCGTTCAATGTGGTAGTGCATATTTTTCCCCTTTCCTTCTTTCTTTAAGGTGCATTGCTCAATTCGCCATCTGGAACTTGTTAGCAGTTCTATAAGGAAGACTTTCTTTCTACATTCAATCCTCCTCATGGGGCTGCATAGACTGCTAGTATTCCTGCAAGCTGATTTAGTCATCTGAGAGTGTTTGAAAGCTGAAGGTGTTTATTGGATTCATTTTCAGAATGGCAACTTAGATTTGTTGGTCTGATTTATTTATTTTTAAGGATGTTGGCACAAACACTTGTGTCTATGTAAATCAAACACACAAGATAATTTACCTGTCAAGGAGAGGCCCACTCCTCCCACCCCAGCATTGCATCTTGACATGTTCCTTTGAATGAACGAACTGGGCTGTTGCTTTAAATGGGGTCAAGTTACTAGGGCACTTTCCTGGCAGGTGGGTCAACGTTGCTTCCCGGGAGAGACGAGGCAGTGGGGAGGTTGGTATGGTGCAAAAAACTAGCCGGAATGCCAGATTGGCTCTGCCCATGGGTACAGGAAGCATCTGGAGTCTCCTGGGAACCTTACGCATATTTTTCTGAGGAAGGCAGGAAGATAAAAAATGTGGCAAACTAACTGAACAGTGCCAGGACATATGAGGGAAAACAGCAGTAGCCTATTATGGCTGTATTCTATACCCATTTACCTAGGAGTAAGCCTCATTGAGTTCAGTCAGACTTCAAGTGATGCAGGAGATCTGGGTTTCCAAAAATCTGTTTCTTTCATTAAAAACAGTCATAATGTAGTCATATTTGGACCATTGGGGAAGAGTGAATTAATTGCTTTCTCCATGCCTTATCTCCCAACTTAATTTCCCCCTTGAAGCTATTAGCAGTGGAGGAGGAAGGGGAAATACATGCAGTTTATGTAAGGGAAACTGCATAGGGCAAAGGGTTAAATCACCCCTCACACAGCTTCATTACCCTGATCCAAAAAACCATGGGTTTTTAATTAAAGGAAAGGACATAGGTAACTCCATCCTATGTAGTATGAATATCTGAGTGGGTGTTTTTACATATTATACGTTGACATTGTCGATCAAAGTTTAGTCCTTTATTTATTGTTAGCTTTACTAATCAAGTCTCCAATGGCTTCTTGTGGCAATGGCTCCGATTTCTGGAAAGCCACGATAAGCGAATGTGGGCTTTGGCACGGAATTAAATGCTAAGCAAACATTGGAAGCAATCCACTAAGCACAGAAGCTGCCCATCTGTATTCATTTCCATGGGGGTCTATGCAGGGCAATGATGTCTCAGCACCAGCGGTGCATCAATGGCCTGGACTCGTTAAGAGCGATGTTGCTTAATGGCAGCGGTGACAGAAACTGCCTTCCAGATGACTTGAGTCTTTGTAGGTCAGTTCTCTTCAAATTAGGTCTCTTCCTCAAGGCCCATTATCTTAAATTGCAGGTGATATAACCAGTAATGCCAGCTACTAACCCACATTTCAGTAATCCCATTATGCTTATAGCAGAGGGCTAAGTGTCCGGGTAATTGCAATCCAAATGGTATGAAATGAATGAAGTAAATATTGTTCACATCTCCCATTCTGAAGGGTTCTCATGTTCCATATTCTTGTTCTTACGATTCCTTCCCCTCCATGAAAGCAATTCCTTTGCCGTTGTATCAGAATGGTATGAACTATGGGTGGCCTTGTCTAACTTTGGAAATACTCCTGTGCAGTGGCAGACCTACAGTTTTGGAGCCCTGAAGCTTGAACTGTTATGATGACCCCTGTGCAACCAACAACAAAGTCTGGGCAACCACTGTTATCTTATTCAATGGGGTGGTTCCACAACAGATCACCACAACTTTAAAAAAGTTGATTACTATATCCTGCTACATTAACTACTTCCTCTCCTTCCTTGGAGGTTTTAAAGCAGAGGTTCGATGCCCATCTCATGGATGCTTTAGCTGAGATTCCTGCATTGCAGGGGGTTGGAATAGATAATGACCCTTGGGTACCTTCCAACTCTATGTTTCTATGATCTCAGATTTTGATTTAAATTGCTGTACAGTGGTACCTCGGGTTACATACGCTTCAGGTTACAGAGTCCGCTAACCCAGAAATATTACCTCGGGTTAAGAACTTTGCTTCAGGATGAGAACAGAAATCATGCTCCAGCAGTGCGGCGGCAGCAGGAGGCCCCATTAGCTAAAGTGGTGCTTCAGGTTAAGAACAGTTTCAGGTTAAGAACGGACCTCTGGAACGAATTAAGTACTTAACCCGAGCTACCACTGTACTGGATTATCTCACATGTCAAAGTCACTGGTGTGAGCAAAAGTTTCTTATGCCTTACAATTTTCAAGTTGTGCAACTCAAATTAGATCTATTAAACACATTTTTTTTAAAGCACTGTGGAGTAAAGTAACTTCTGGAGCCCCTCTGAGATTAGGGGCCCTGAAGCTTAAGCTTCATTAGTTTCACAGTAGATCTGCCCCTGCTCCTGTGCATCTGTTGGTCTGTTGCAATCAGGGCCATAGCTACTGGGAACTAGTCACGTTTTTGGTCCTGGGTGAAGCCCCCATTGAAGCTCCCAGCCTGTGTGTGTGTGTGTGTGTGTGTGTGTGTGCGCGCGCGCGCACGCTAATGCGCATGGGGGTTCCAAACTGGGTCTTTGACCCAGGGGAAATAAAGCCTAGTTTCACCCCTGGTTGCAACCACCTTTACTTAGGCCTGGAGGACAGCCATGACCCAACTAGTCACAGGCCTATTTGGCACCTTTCATAGGCATGAAACCCACAACCTTTGTGGGCAGGTATAGGCTCTGGAGCAGTGCTATTTTTCTAGCAAAAGAGATGCCAGAACTCACCATGAACACCTCTCTTGTTCTCTTAGAATGGCAATGGCGCCCACCTGAGAGGTGCCAGAACTAATTTCCGGTGAGTACCTGCTGGAAAAAGCCCTGACTATTACACGGGGATGGAGGGGAATTTGATTCCATTCACATTTAAAGATGAATGTTCCAAAACAATACACAAACACATCTTTCAAAATCCAAAATATGTGCTGCCCTTCTCCAGCTATGTAATGTGTACAAAAATGCATATACTAGGGTAAAGTGTGCATTAAAATGCTTACATTTGTGAGAGTAGCATGCAAATGCTTGACCACAGGATTGGGCAAGCTTGACCACGGTAGTTTACTCCAATGCTGGATTACTGCATTGGGCTTCCCTTTGAAAACTGATGCAGAAATGAAGGTAACTGAACTTACGATTGGAAAAATGAGAAACTGAGAAACAGACTCGCCCATCCCTGATTACTAGTTAGTCTAAACTAGCCCATAGTGGTGGGAGTTTCTTATGGCTTTTGTGATTTCTATTAACCATAAGACATTTGCATGGAATTGTGAGAACCAGTGTAGAGGCTCTGAAACAGAAGCAAATGCACAACTATAAGAGTCATGGAGAGAAAGAGTGAGAGAGAAAATGAAACATTTCTTCTTCAATTTACTTCAGCTATGCCTTTTTCACAAGAGTGATGTATAAGGAATTTTTGTATGTTCGTTTCAGAATTTCATCCATACCCATTACTAAAACTCTTACTTGGTTTGCCTTTCATTTGTCAAAATCTGGTTTGCTTCATGTTTTATTCATTAGTAATTACTTTGTTAAAGTACTCGCATTCATCTTGAGTTCTTTCTTTCTTTCTTTCTTTCTCTTTCTCTCTTTCCTTCTCTCTTTCTTTTAATTTTTGCAAAAGCAATGGTGGCAAGTAGTTCAATGAGCTGTCTTCTGTCTCAGCAGCCAACACCCCCATTCCCAAGAACACCTCAGAACAACATCCAGAGCATCCTCGGAAGAACAAAATGGCAGCCACCGGGAGTGTCCAGTGTCAGAAGTTAAGTAAAAAAAAAAAAAGGGAAGTTGAAGACAGTCCTGACACCACAGCAGAACCACAAATGGAAGAAATTGGTTCCCAAACAGACTCCTCTGCATTCATTTCCCAACATATGGAAATTGGGCTGAAAGGGTCCTGTTCTGCTCAGTTTCCCACTCGTTCTGAAACAAATGCACACCCTTCATTTGCAGTATGCTATTCTATTTCTTGTAACCACTGTAAGGCTCTCTTCACCGTGGAGCATGGGAGCCCTTTCAGCTCTGCACCACAGTGGTATGTGGGCAGAAAGTGCTGATTGCGCTGCTCTTTCCATGCCATGGGCCACCCCTGCAAGGTTCATGGTGTTCACGTAAAGACCTCATTCTCATTCCTAATATATGTAGTTAAAACAGCCTTCCTCTCCAAAGGCTTATAAAAAATTAAAAAGGATCGATAAAGTATACTTTGGAAGAAAAATGGTTTGTCTAGGCAATGTAATTCTCATTATCCAAATCTTCTGAAATGAAACCTCCTGGGGCAAAAGGCTGAGCAATTTGGGGCATATGCAGCTTATTTTCAGGTATATAAGCCTTTTGGCAGTCACATTTAAGTGGTGTTTGTTTTGGTTCGGTTTGTTCTGCTTCCACATTCATTCGCAGGGTTTACGAGAAAAACTTCGTGTTTCTGTGGTGAAGCACAGAAATAGATTCATTTGCTTTGTGCTCTCCTTTCTCACAGGCATTTGGCAGAGCGGTTCACATGGCTAAGGAGGGGCATGTTTCTGAATGAGAGGTCTAGCCCGTGGCAGCAACAGAGCACTGCTGGTAGCATATTTCTCAATATATATATATATAGCATAATATCCCCTTTGGGTAGTAATAAATTGCAAACGTTTATGAACTTTAGTTACTGGAAATGAGAGGAAGTTACCCATAGGTTATGCAGAATCTCATATACTGTTGTTGTTTTTTTACTTACCACCCACACACAAAAACCACATACAATATTGTACACAAGTCCACAGTCCTCTTCAAGCACTCACAATTACATGTGAGGGCTTGGACCAGATAGGGGCAATGTGTGTGTGTGTGTGTGTGTGTGTGTGTGTGTGTGTGTGTGTGTTCTGGCTAGCCAGGAGTGGCTGGTGTGGTGGGGCAGTGCTGTGCAGGCCATTCCACTGTGTTGGCTGCTTCTGCCAATATCCCTGTGCACACTGCCCCTGCCCCTCCTCTCCTGATCTCCACACATTTAGGTCTGCATTGAGATTCTAACTGCATGGTTAGTGTTAAGTTGTGGGTGAACATATCAGACGACACAGCGATTCTTCAAACAGCTCTTGTTTATTCACAGGCCAGAACAGAACTGAACTGAAGGGTTCAGCCAGCCTGCTTATATAGAGTTCCACTAGAATGCAACAGTAACCATTTTCTGTAACTATCCAATCACTGAACGTCACTTTCAATCCCTTATTTGCATATGTGGACCTGAGTGAAAACTATCTACAGTATCCCCCTGCTGGCCCAGGGTGAGAACTTCAGTACATAACAGTTAGGGTATTCAATAGGGACAAATGAAGGTACTACACTTAGGCAGGAAGAACCAGCTGCACAGATATAAGATGGGAGGGGGGACACCTAGCTTGCCAGTGGTACATGTGAAAAGGATCTAATGGGCCTTAGTGGACCTCAAGCTTGAGTACCTAGAATGTTGGGGGTTGAACCTGGGACCTTCTGCAAAGCAGATGCTCTCTCACTGAGATATGTTCCTTTTCTCTTGTACATAGGATACTAACCAAGCTGAACTGAACACATCTCAGAAAACCCCTTTTGCAAGAAGGTCTGAACTAGAGCCTGCATGTGGGGACATTGGAGCAGGGCTTTTATATGTGCTCTGATCCACTTCAAGCCCATATACAGTCACTCAAACAGGGTTCTGGTTCACACAGAATGGAGGCTGTGCCAATGGACATTCATTTCACTGAGAAGTGCCACCGTATGTAATCTATTTTGCATGCAAAAAAACCCCCCAAAACCCCATACACACCACCCATGGGCACCTCACAATGAGAGAAGAGAAGCTGAAACCCAGCAAAATCCTAAAGGGATTCCAAAGAGTCCTGGGAATGAGGCAGAAAAAGGGACGCCTTTTCTGCAGGGAAAGACAACTTCCAAGAAATTAGAGGTCAGGTTTTGGCAAAGCGCTAGTGTAATTAAGCAAGCAGTGCTGTAAATCACAGGCTACATAATGTCTTTTAAATTGGTTTCTAATAACACATGGCCCTTGTGAAAAGACACTTAGTGCTGGTTATTATTGCTATTGCTAATATTATTAATATTCATAGGATGGCATTCAATTAAGTTTTACTCAGAGTATACTCACTGAAGTTAATGAAGGTGACTAAAATAGGCCCATTAATGTCAATGTGTCTACTCTGGGTAAAACTTAGTTGAATGCCACCCATAACACCACCACTGTTGTTGTAAACCATCTATGTGTACCTCTCCCTTAACTCGAGCAGTAGCCGCTGTTGACAGGAATGGGAGGGTTCCATCTTATCTTTTGCTTCAGACAGCCAAATGTTTTGGAACAACTCTGCCCTCCCAAAAAATCTCACCCTCCCCTCCCCTAGCATGCAGACTGCGTTGCTTGCAAACATCTTTGTCAAAATACTTCTCAGTCATGGCCAGAGTATTTAAGAGATGCTCTCCCTCCATCCTTGCAACAACTACAAAATCCTAAAGAGCAATTTGTTGTTGCCTTTTGTTTCTGTACAGCCTTTCTCCAATATTTTGTTACATTCCATTTTTTAGGAAGATTTCCAACAATGACAACTGTACAAATAAATACAATTATCACTAAATAGTGCAGAACATGCCTGCAATGATGTGTCTGGAGATTTTGCTTCCGAGTTCCCATTAGCATGACATCCCATTAACATTATATGAGTCTGATGTATTGCAGTCGGCCTCGCCATAGGATTATTACAGGAAGCTGGATGTTACTGGCTCAGGCAGAGAGAGCTTCAGGCAGGCTTCCATAGCCACATGGAAAACCTGGGAGTGGTGCGGATGGCAGCAGCATTTGGAAACCTCATAGCCCAAGGACACATACCTCAAATTCAATGGGATCTTTAAGTATGTCCATCATTTCATGTGCCCAAATAACATTTGCCCACCAGGGAGTCTGCTATATAGTCTTGCCTCAGATGTTTTTAGCAACTTAAGATCTGCGGAGGCTTTTAGCTTAATGGAGGTTTACACAACCTTTTGCCCTACGGTTTAAATGTCTCCTGCCCTGGTGGGCCTTGTGGTAAGTGAGGGTTTGGGTGTGTGCTGGGAAGGATAAGGATGAAGGAGAGCCTTCATGTATGTAGCAGTAAATGTAAAAATAATGCCGTATCCAAAAAAAAATTATAAACGCAGCCTGAATGTTCCAAAGCTTAGCTAGGTTTTGCTTGGTTAGGAGTCAAAACCAACTGCTCTCTGCTGTATAGGACCATTTAAGCTGCCCAGATCTTATAGGCAGATAGCAGACCTCCTCCGTATGAACTTGAAGAATCTGGTGTGCTGTGCTGAATCTCAGTGATTCTCAAAGCTGGGATAGAAATCCACTGGAGAGATCCATTGGGGAGTTGAGGGTATGTGAATACTACTGGCTGTCGGTGGGGGACAGGGGACAGGTTAGTGGGTGGAAATAAGTTGGTGCAAGAAAGTAAAGCAGGTCTAACAATGTGCTGCACTGCAAGTCCCATCAGCTTCAGTCAACATAGCCAATGGTCAAGGGTGATGGGTGATAGAGACGGTCCAAAGCATAGGGAGGGCAGCATGTTAGTTGTCTTTCTGGGTTGAAGGGCAGAACTGCCAATTGGGTTCTACACAAAGGGAAAACACGACTGGCAAAAACTCAGATAACCAATGCTGGGCTTATAAGCATTGCTAGCGAGCAATCCAGACTTGAAAGAAGACACACAGAGGAGGGTATCTTTGGGCCTTGCATTTGGATTTGTAATTTTAATACAAATCCACCCAGATACAGATCTTAATTGAAGGCAGAGGTTAGGATAATTTGCGGATATTTCATGATTACTATCGTGACAGGGTTGCCTCCCAAGCAGGCAAGTATCTTGTGGAAATCAGCCTGCAAGAACACAGCTGTGCTGGGGAGGGGGGGGGAGGAAGGAAGACGTTGGCAGGGAGGGAGCCTCGCTTCCTAAGAAGAGCTGTCTCAAGTAGGAAGGGGTCTGCACACGCGAACCTCACCCAAGCCCAGCGGTTCCCCACCGTCCCACCCCTTCAGCACAGGGTGGAGCACATCACAAACGGCAGACTTTGAGAAGCAACTTCAAAGGTTCTCCCTGGAGGATTTTCCCGTAACAGAATTGAGAAACATGAAAATACCAAGCCCTCTTGTTTTTCTTTACTCACTTAATCAGTCACATTGCTTCTTCAAAGGTTAATTGCTATTTTTTTATGCAACTTACATCCCCTCCCCTCAATATATTTCCAGTTTTGTTTGTCTTTTTTGTTTCCTTGCCTACTTGGATTGATTAGGTTGTCATGCTGGAAGGCCAAGAGCACAACTGTGTGCATGTTTACTCAGAAGTAAAGCGTACTGTGCTCAATGGGCCTTACTCATGGGGTACAGTTGGATAGGATTGTTATGGGGATCTACAAAGATTTGCACTCACTGATCACATTATTTGAACTTTTATATATACTTTAAATCTATTTAAAAGTTATGTATTGTTCTTTGCAATTAACCTCCAGGATGTCTCTCTCTCTCTCTCTCTCTCTCTCTCTCACACACACACACACACACACACAGAGAGAGAGAGAGAGAGAGAGAGAGAGAGAGAGCCCACATGACAAAAATCTATACCCAAGCAATTTGTTCCCAATTGACTCTTATAATAGCTTTTGTGTTGCTCTGCAAAGCCACACACATGAACATTCACTTTAACATGCTTTGCCGTGCTAAAATGCTAGCCTTAATTGGGTGTGTTTGAGTGAAAGAAATGGCGTTTGAAGCTCCTGTAAGATACAGCACAAGACAACTGTATACGCAACCAAGTCTTCACAAAAGAACAGCTCTTTGAAATGCTCAGTGAACTAGATGGAGATTAAATTTATAGACATTCTATTTCTTCATTAATTCAGAGATCAATCCTGGTTATGGGGAGCCAGCGAAAGTTACACTGACTTAATTTAAGCCAGAGTAAAGTATGCCAGATCCAAACCCTGTTTTAGGGGTACATACCAGCGGGGCTGGTCCCAGTCTGGCATAGTGAAAAGAAACCATGAAAACAGAGATCCATCTCAGCCAGCATTGCCACAAGAATGGTGCTCACACAGGGGAGAATTCCCAAGCACCATTCTAGGTAGCTCATGGGAAGAGGCTCTCAACCGCCGGCCCAGGAATGCAAACTAAGAGGGCACATGTGGTGTCCCTAGCAATGCTCAATTCATCAGCCTATCAGCACAGGCCGCACATTGTTCACTCCAGGCATGCGTACCGCACACTTTACCAAACACATAGCCATGAGCACCAACAGCATGGCACATATCAACCAGGTAAAACAAATACAGGTGGAGCACACCAACACATCCCACACGCCACACGCTGCCACTGCCTGGGCTACACCATAGAATGTGCAACACACATGGGGAGATGCCTGTGGATATTTTATTGAAAGCACCCTATGAAATACACACAACAAAGGCAGCCATTAGACAACAAACACACACCCCTCCCCAAACCCCAAAACAAGCCCACCTGCAGCAGGAATGATCCCAGACATTGGCAGCAGGCACTGCCTCCTTGTCTTTAGGGAGAGACAAATCCATAAATTTTACTTTCTCACGTTTTCAGCCTGAAGTTCTCCCCATTTGCAATTTTAAAAAGGAAATCCACATGAACATTCACATTTCTCCTAATATATGCATATTTGCATGTTTGACATAATATAAACATTTCTGCAAGTATTTCCCCTAAAATAAGACCATTATTTACATTATTTTCACTTATATAGACATTTCCCCCCTAGTATCTACTTCACTGTATAACAGTTTTGGTTGGAGAACCAGATTGCAAAATTCAGAGATGTGTGAATTCTGAAAGATAGCTGCATTTCAGTTTGCATATTGGCTCCATGAGGGCAAATCAGGTTGATTCCCATTAAAATACTAACTGACCCAATTTCTCCCCCACCTCTACCTTCTCCTCGCTGTCTCTTCTACTCTCAGCAAAGCGCTTGCTGACAGAAGGGGAAAGATCACCCTGTGGATGGGGCAAATGTTAATGAGGCCCCCAACACTTCTCCAAAATGGGCATGAGTTGAGGTGAAACACTTCACAAAAAGCGGCCCCTATTTCAGCTAAGCCTTTGATAGGCTATGCCTCCCATTATTGAAGAATACTGTATTTGAAACCTGGAATTCAACGTATGCCCAACCCCATCTGTCGCTCAGGCACTGGCAATGTCTACCGCTGCATATTAAACCGTTGCGCACAAACACAGTCAAAAGGAGAAATGTATGTTGTTCCTTATGTGAGCCAGTGTTTGCAAAAGTTGAATCTGAAGGAGGGGGAAAGGCTTGTAAAGGCATGAAGCGTATTTTCAAAGCTGGCAGGCTTGCCAAATACTTTTTTGCCAAATACACAGCAACCACTTAACGGATGTAGAGAGGGGGAGAGGGAACCTCAGTCCTGAGGGCCAAATCCAAATCACTATCTGGCCCTCAGGATTCTTATCAGGTCACACACATGTCCAAGTCACGCCCCTCACCCTGCTCTGCACCCCCTTTACCTGGCTCAAAATTGTCTTTGAAACTGTGATTATGCTTCTCACTTGCATGGATGGAGGATAGAGAGGGTATTTGTGCTAGCCGAATGTATGAAGGTACAAGCCACATTCATTGCTCTGCCCACATTTGCCTCTAGCCCTGCCATCAAATGGAATGTAGCCCTCAGAATGTAGCCACATTCTGAAAAAGTTCACCTGCTCTAGTTGCGGAGTGAGTAGCCCTTGGAAGTTGTGTTTGCCTGGTCTCTGGTGGAAATAAGACTCCAGGAAGGAGCTTGTTGATTATTCCCTCCAGGTGCTTCTACCTCCCCACACCTAACAGCACTCTGGATCCATGTTTACAGGAGCACTCCTGTCCCTCCTGTGAGGCAATTGCCTTTCCCTGGTAGTGCTTTGCAACAACAAAAGACCCATCAGGCTACATTACGACAGTGTAGCTTGTAGTTTGCCCCTCAAATGTTAAGGCTTCACAGCCATGATCAATCCTAGAAGAAGCTGGACTTGAAAAAGCTGGCTAAATCAGTTCTTCTTCCCAAAGAATTATGTTCCCATAGAGCCCTAGTTTTAACCAGTCTCTTTTTATTTTCAGTTCTTTATTTTCCACTAGCTTGAGCAACCTTCTCCAACCCAGTGCCCTCCTGATGCTTTGGAACGCAACGCCCATCATCCCTGACCACTGGCCTGTCTGAGGCAGGAGTCTAAAACAGCAGCTTGGAGAGAAAAACAGTCTTGTAATTCAGCGGAAGGGGTGATCCATGTGCTACTGATCTGTCAAATATATTGTTTCTGCAGAGGTTTTACCTATTCTGCACCCCACACCTGCCACAAATCTCTGTCCCTGTGTACATAAAGACTGCATTATTATTACATGCTGATGTGGCTTCATTACTTTGGGTTTTATGCCGTTCTCCTTGGCAGCAATAATAACTGATTCCTGTGTGTTCCACTGAAGGAGCCACGTGATGCTGTTTCTCTCATGCACTGCCATGGAAATGGGAATGGAAATAGCTCAGGTGACCATGTGAGGTGGACCCCTGCCAAGCAATTGCATTTAACAAGAGCTGGAGATAAAGGGAGCACGTGGACCGTTCAAAGAACTCCAAAGACATGCATTCACAGGCACCCACACACACATAGACAGCCTTCCTCCACCCCTTCAACAGCCCTTTTGATATACTACAGTTTGCCTCACTTTCTTTTTTTATAAAAAAAAAATTATTCGTCTCTGTCAGCATGTTTGAACCAACAGCCAGGTTGGGCAATCCTTCCTAGAAGATTAAAATACCACTGAGGTCAGATTTCTATGATGCAGGAGTTCTCACACTTTGTCACAGCATGCCTCCCTAGCGTAAACCTCCTCACAAGTAAATCAAGGTGCTTTCACATTTCACAGGGCAACCTCCCCCAAAGAGGCTCACCTGGTGCTTTTGTTACATAGTTTTAGGTGACAGGCAAAAACATTCCTCTTCTCCCAGCCTCTGGCTAATTAAACAGCCTTTAGCCTTTTAAACTTTCTTTTTGAGGGGAGGGGCGTGACATACACTTACTACAATACCATATGGCACGAAACTTACCTGAATTTTGATGTGTGCTTACATAATGTCCCCAAATGAATCTTCTTTGCTATTATTCTTAATTACTGTAATTTACACAAATCCCTTCTTCAGTTATCTAACACTGTTTCTATGCTGGAAACTGCAAAGGGAGCTATGTAACGTCAGACACAGGCCACAACAAAACAGTCCAATTAAACAATCACGTTGCGTTTGGTAACTCCTATCGTATATAGATCTGTATTTAGCTCCAGCTTATTACAATATAGATTGATGGACCTGATGGCAACATAATCTAGGTAAGTGAATACCTGCTTCCTGATAGGGATCTAGGAGTCCTAAATTTAGGAATTTGGAGATGGAGTCCCTGTGTCTGCTCATACTGATGCAAGGCTGCCTCGGGTAAAAAGGGTGTTGTCATACACTTTGCATGACCTATGGATCAAAAGACAGTTGCCGCACATTTTGTGACCCATTAAGTATACTACCTTGTAGCCTGAAAAACTGGCTTGCTTGATTTTGTGATAACTCTGTAAGAAATGGCTGGTTGTCGTTTTTCTATGCACTGAACGGACTTTTCTGAATAAACAAAATTAGTTAGGTTCTTGTAAAAAAGCTACAGCAGGGATGGGCTCCCTTTTTTATTACTGTTTATGAGTATTATAATTTCAGATGTTTAACCCTAACACTTCCTCCCCAAGGGGAACCCAAGACTGCTCACAGCAGTAAAATTACATGAAATGATTCAAAACATTATGACAGCAGTTAAAACCAGTGGAATAAAAACTTCATAAAACTGTCAGCCAAAAAGCCTGGACACATTTTTCAAAAAGTATTTACATATTTCATGAATGCAGGTAAATAGATCTCTGCATGCTCAGAAATCTGCACAAAGTTCTGAGCAGTTGTCGAGGAGGGTGCACACTGCCTTTCACACATCCTCCAGTCCCCTCATATTAGCGCACACTCAGACACAACCCCTTTCACACTCACACACTCATCATAGACACAGATTCTAGAGCCTCTGGGAAATAACCAATAAGCAGAATTCTGCTTACAGAAAGGATGCTCAAGGTCACTATTAACTGATTCCTCATCTTCCTGCATCCCTGGTCTAGGGCATAAAACTGCCCACATAGTGCCAGTTGCTTATATCATTGTGGGAGAACAAACCCCCAGGAACACAAGCAGAAGGTTTGATCCTAAAGGACTCCTCCCTGCTCAGCAAATGTCCTTCCATGAAGGAAGGTAAAAAGGTAAAGGTAAAGGTACCCCTGCCCATACGGGCCAGTCTTGACAGACTCTGGGGTTGTGCGCCCATCTCACTCAAGAGGTCGGGGGCCAGCGCTGTCCGGAGACACTTCCGGGTCACGTGGCCAGCGTGACAAAGCTGCATCTGGCGAGCCAGCGCAGCACACGGAACGCCGTTTACCTTCCCGCTGGTAAGCG
The DNA here is from genome assembly GCF_964188315.1 of Podarcis muralis. NCBI lineage: Eukaryota > Metazoa > Chordata > Lepidosauria > Squamata > Lacertidae > Podarcis > Podarcis muralis. Next base: position 40,463,205 of record NC_135664.1, read on the forward strand.
GTCCCTATTTATCTACTTGCACCCGGGAGTGCTTTCGAACTGCTAGGTTGGCAGGTGCTGGGACCAAGCAGTGGGAGCGCACCCCGCCGCGGGGATTCGAACCGCCGACCTTTCGATCGGCAAGCCCTAGGTGCTGAGGCTTTTACCCATAGCGCCACCCGCGTCCCACCATGAAGGAAGGTAGTAGGGTTTAAAAATAAAAAATCTGCAGCTGTGTTGAACTACCTCCTATGCCAGTTTGGGGGTTTGGAGGCTTCCTTAAACCTCTGGAGCAGATTTTTGGGAAGTGTGGGGGTTGGGGGAGTCAGCTAAAATCATATCCTGTCCTACCATTTGCAGGAACCTTCAATTATGGAAGGATTAATTTTGTGCATGGAGGAGCACCATAGGATCTAGCTGTTTGTGTGGGTGGGCATGCACAAATGCTCCCATATGGAGGCAAGCTTGCTTGGTCAAGTAGTCTATATGGAGCAGTGGGGTGGGAATCCAGCTAACTAGGCATTCAATTAACTGATCTTATATTCAGGGGGGGGAGCAGGAGGGAGAAGAGGGAGGGAATCATTTATTTATGCTGTTCATGTTAGGGCCATCATTTATTCATACTGTTGATATAGTTCTTTCATCAGCTTCATATCACAGTTGATCATACATCCAAACAGTGCCTGGGTCTAAACACCACCATCACCACCAAAAAGGAAAAAAGAAAAACGGAGCCAAAAATCCGCAGCACTTTAAATGTTGCTTTTCAACACACACTGTGCAAAGGTGTGTACGTTAGGCCAACAAACATATCCATACACGTATACACAAAGTGGCAGTTCAATGCTTCTGGGACAGGAAAAGAAAAGGGAAAAAACCATGTATAATTCAGTATTCTTGTCTCTCTGTAGGCTTTATATAGCAATTTAACTAAAGGCAAAGGGGCTTTCCGAGTGAACTGAAATGGAATGAAAGAAAAGCCAGTCATGGAATTGTAAGGAAGGAATGTTCCTTCTTGCTGCCATCTAGTCTAACCTCCTGCACCAAGGTGTCATGAGGAAAAGTGCAAGCAATGTCCACCCAGATGTCCTGCCTTCTACAGCCATGATTTTATAAACATGGTTTCAGACAGTTTTTGCTGTTGTTGTTGTTGTTTAGTCATTTAGTCGTATCCGACTCTTCATGACCTCATGGACCAGAGCACGCCAGGCACTCCTGTCTTCCACTGCCTCCCGCAGTTTGGTCAAATTCATGCTGGTAGCTTCGAGAACACTATCCAACCATCTCGTCCTCTGTCGCCCCCTTCTCCTTGTGCCCTTCATCTTTCCCAACATCAGGGTCTTTTCCAGGGAGTCTTCTCTTCTCATGAGGTGGCCAAAGTATTGGAGCCTCAGCTTCACGATCTGTCCTTCCAGTGAGCACTCAGGGCTGATTTCCTTCAGAATGGATAGGTTTGATCATCTTGCAGTCCATGGGACTCTCAAGAGTCTCCTCCAGCACCATAATTTAAAAGCATCAATTCTTTGGCAATCAGCCTTCTTTATAGTCCAGCTCTCACTTCCATACATCACTACTGGGAAAACAATAGCTTTTACCTTTGTTGGCCAGGTGATGTCTCTGCTTAAGTGTTTGCAGTACAGTATTTCTAATATATTGATGCATGCCACTCCAGTTTCTGAGTGGTGAGAGATTCCAGGTTTTCCAGGTGCTTACTCAGGGTTTGTGTCTCCTTCAGAATGAGGGACAGAGGAGACTGTGGTGCCTCTATGATAAATGGTTTATTCACACATATATGAGCCTATGATGGAGAAAGTGCAGAGCATTCACATCCCCAAAGGGTCTTGCTTTTCCTGTAGCCACAGCCTTGGATTCAGACAGAAATCAAGCACTGCTCAGTCTCTTCTGTTTTCCCAGCCTGCTGCTTCCAGCTTCTAGCTCCCATAACTCAATTCTCCACTCTGGCCTTTGTCTGTCTGTGAGTTGAGGGAAGGGAACCCACCCACAGCACTGAACCACTTCCTTTGTTACCTTAATGACCCATGCTTATAAGGTTATGTGCTTTGTTGTATATTTTGTTGATGTAAACTTGTGCATAGTAATATAGAAAAGAGGTATACAAGTTAAAAGTGAAATGAAATACTTAGGCTGCTACCTCACAAGGAAGCTAGCCTGGCTATTCCAGGAATTTGAATCCTTGCTTAGATTTTAACATTTTCTGGTTCCAGGAATTAGAAGGCTATTGGCATGCCACCTACTCCTCCCTTCCCAAACTAATAACAATATATTTTATACCGCGTGGGTTCGTTCATACTGATTTCAACTAGCATGTCGTGAAACAGAGATACAGGGACGCTGCCTCCCAACACCAGCATCACTGCTGCTTACTTGGGACAGCACTGGGGCAGGGCGAGGAGGCGGAGCTTCAGTATCAGCAGGGTGGCTCCACCCCCACCCCTCTACTATGGCTTACAGCCTATTTGACTTTAATTATGCCCGGTCACTGTGGCAATCTAACTCATAACCCCCATCCTGAATGCACTTATAACTAAGGCACTTATAACTAAGCACAGCTTTCAAATTATGGTGATGCCAAACCGCCAATTATCATGGTGACATGTTCATACACAACAAGCAAGTGAAAACTAAATAATGTAAGCTAGGTGGAAAGATGTTCAGCCTAGATACTGAACATTACATTTAAGACTGAGGCAGCAGACAACCAAAGGTATGGCAGGTACAATTAAGTAGATGTAAATAAGTACCACCGATAAGAAGTGCACAAGTTAGAGAACATATATACCTGTACACACTGCTATTTTTCTAGAAAAAGAGGTGCCAGAACTCACCACCTCCCTTATTCTCCTATAATGGCAATGGCACCCACCTGAGAGGTGCCGGAACCCCTGTGCTGTACATCTTAGAAGGCCTAAGTGCTTACATTGCATTTATTATGGGACTGACCAGTGCTGTTCTTTATACAGGAAGGCTGCTAGGAAGTCATTTGCACAGGGCTCCCTCAACTAGATTTTACTCTTTGATCTGTGTCTGTTGCTGGTCAAGCAAATCAGTATAATCCTAGAACTGGCCTAGAACTGGCATCACGCAGGGTCAATTGAACCCAGACTGCAGCCAACAAGTTAGAAAGATGCCTCCAAGATGCCTCTATGATATTTTGGGTGATGTTAGGTACTTTAACAATGATGCTCTAATGGTATCTAAACTTATGCAGTTATTGGTCCATAAGAGTCAGCCATCATTACATATAATTGAGTTGATAAGGGGGAAATGGAGTGTGTGGTTTGGTTATGCTTTAAACTCCCTGCGATGCTAGGCTTCTCCCAATCAGATACATAATCTCTATAAATATAAAATTCATGTTTTAAAATACAGGCCTGTCTAAACTCGAGCTACCAAAGACGGTGGTGGATGCAGGGAGAGATGGTGGTTCTCTAGTAGACAAAGTAAGGCTGAAATCTGCATGTAGCCTGCCAGCGCTTTTCTCCAAACCATGCAGTCCCAGGCTGCTTCCAACCCACTTCTAGCTGAATTTCTACTTAACTAATTCTTGCATAAGTAAAAATCTGCATAACCAGATCTGACAACTACATATTTGTTCATTTAATCATCACCCGTGACCTGACGTTTCAGAAGTTTAGGTTGCAAAGCAACATACAATGCAGAAAGTGCATTCCGGTGGACTGTACATGCCAACAACTGCTGCAGCTTTGTGTTTTATGAGGCCTGTGCAGGTTGCCTGCTGCTCTCAGGGATAGTGGAAGATGCTGGCACAGGTGCTGTTCCCCAGTGTTGAACTACGATTCAGTTGCCACTCTGGTTGGTATTTGTAAACAGAATGGGAGGCACCATCCTGCCCTTCATCTCAGGCAGCAGAATGTCTTGGGTTAGCCCTGCTGATATCCAGTTTCTGCACCTTCCTCTGCTCAGGACTTGTGCAAGCTGTCTCTGTAGCTGGAACATATGCATCTCTGTGCTGACAGCATTGTGGAAGGGGACCAGAGAAAGTACATATCCCATTCCAGGACAAGAAGATTGCAAGGTTCACTCCCACCCCCACTTGAGGTACTTCTAAAGTAGACTCTCCTCTATGAGCAACTCTCCTAGGAATCTCGAGCTTTTTAGTTTAGAACAAAGGCAAGTAAGGGGGCACATGACAGAGGTGTATAGGATATTTGTATGCTGTAGAGAAATTGGATATGTAGAAGCTTCTTTCTCTCTCATCAGAATGTTGGAGGATTCAGGACAGACAAAATAAAGTATTCTTCATGCAGTGCGTAAACTACGGAAGCTGGTACCACAACATGGAGTGATGGCCATCAACTCAGATGGTTTTTAAAAAGAGAATTAGGCAACTTCGTGGAAGATAAGGCTATCTGGTTGGCTATTATGGGAGCAAGCTGCTAGATGGGCCATTGACCTGACACAGCAGGGGCTCTTACGTTCTTATGAATTTTAAGTGTTTAATTTAAGGTTATTTTTTAAAATACTGTTTAATCAATAGCTCGTGGCAACAACCTATCCATTACAAACAGTACTTTTCTTTTGCTGATGTTGCTTTTAAGCATTTCAAAGATTTGCACAATCACGAGTGAAAGAGGCTTTCACAACATCATCATTGGCAAATTGTATTTGCACATGTCTGAGGAAGATATCAGTAAGCAGCAGCGTGCCAGGTCATATTGTTCCTTGAGGCTGCAAATCATCCCCCCTCCCTTGTGGATCAAAACAACCGCATGAAGAACTGCAGAGCTAAGAGCACCAAAGAAACATCATCAAGGACAGGAGCACTTTTATTTTCAGCAACGGCCTTTCTGTCTGCTTACGACCCCAGCTGCAAGTACACTGTGTACTTCGCAGGGTTGCTTTCATGATTACTATGAAGAACTCAAGAGCCCGAGCCAAAGCAAGAGAGATGCAAACATTCATTCTGGCTGAAAGGGACAGGATGCACCATGATCCTGCCACCTGATGTACGAGGACACACAGAAGATGTGCAGGATCCTGCGCAGAACTGTACAACGCTGGCACCTCTGAAAGGCAAACACAGAGCAGGAAAGTCACATTGGGAGACACTGATGCCAGAGGCATGCCAGAGGGAGGGCAGGCACAATTGTTTTGTTACACCATGCCTTTTTGGGTATTAAAAGTTTTGCTTCTTTCATTACTGATTTGGAAGCAGTCCACACATTTTTGTTACTCTTGTTTGTTTGTTTTCTATCAATTTCAATGGGAGACCCAGAAAGTGCTCTTCTCGTCTGTCACTGTTTTTCATCCAAATGGCATGGGGTTTTCTGGTACTCTGCTCCCCCACTGCCCAAGGATTAGACCTGTGACATTTCAGGACAAAGGGCCCCCATTTATGAGAAACTAAAAGGCATACAACACAGCCTAACAGGGACAGCCAACATGACATGGTGCCTCCAGGTGTTGTTCAGACTACAAGTGCCCTAGGGAGCATAGCCAATGGTCAGGAATGGGAGGGTAGTCCAACAACATCTGGAGAGTAGCATGTTGGCTACACCTGTCCTAACTGCCATGTGAATGAAGCAGAACTACTAAGTGGCACAGCAAAGGAGTAACCAGGTAGACAGATGGATGCTAATCTTAAGAAGCAAGGTGGAGGAACTTAGGTGCCAGGTAGTCTGAAGCCATAGGAGAGAAACTGAACTGATTTTGTCTATAGGAAACACCATAGGGAACCACCAGACAGCGAGAGAAACAGCTCAAGGAAAGTAAATCACATGTCACTCACTTTCATAAACTCCCTCCCCTTGCTTGCCTTTCACCACCATGACTGGAGAGTTCTCTGTGGGCAATTAGGGCAAAAGGCCTATTACATTGTTGGAGACCTGTTGCGTTGGTACAGAATGGTCAGGTTGGATTATGCCTGCTGCCTCTTCACCCCCTCCCAGTAACCTTTCTGTGAACTGTACCGGTGCCCAATTTAGGGCGCTGCGGGTGATGTGACCCAGAGGTAAAGGAGCAAGCTGGAGAGTCAGAGAAGCGTTTGAGAGCAATGTCTGAGTTCTGTTTGAATCCAAGGCTGTGGCTATCAAAGAAACAAGACCTTTTGGGGTAATTCTGTGAACCCCTCAGGTTGTATGTATGTGTAAATAAACTACAGTGGTACCTCGGGTTACAGACGCTTCAGGTTACAGGCACTTCAGGTTACAGACTCTGCTAACCCAGAAAAAGTACCTCAGGTTAAGAACTTTGCTTCAGGACGAGAACAGAAATTGTGTGGCGGTAGCAGGAGGCCCCATTAGCTAAAGTAGTGCTTCAGGTTAAGAACAGTCTCAGGTTAAGAACGGACCTCCAGAACGAATTAAGTTCTTAACCTGAGGTACCACTGTATGTCTCATAAAGACACCATAGTCTCCACAGTGCCTCATTTCCAAAAGGAAACATGAATCCAGGATAAGCACCTGGAACCCCTGGAATCTTACATCACTCGGCGATTGGGGTGGTGTGCGGCAATATGAATAGAAGATTCACTCAAAAGTCATTAATTTGTAGTGCCTTTTCATTTTTACAAGTAAAATAAATGAGATTCGTTTGCTTAATTTTCCATTCGTTAAATGAATGTACATTCCTGTTTATTGGTGCACCTTGCACCTCTAGTCCACACCTTGGTTCTAGTAATAGTAGTTATGGGCAGAATTGCACTGTCAGTAGATTGAAGGCCAGGTGCAGTCTTTGGCCCACTCCCAGAAGATACCTAAGCATTATTAAAATCTCTTCTGTCTCCATCTTAAAACCACACCAAGATGCATTATGCAGCAGCACAGAGCCAGTTTTGTGAGCCTGACTCTGATCTTCATTATGCTACTCATATCGCTTTCAGGTTGGGAAAGGTACAGAACAGCTCCAGTCGGCCATGTTTTCAAAATAAGAACAGATCATTTATTTTTAAAAATCCACTTTGATGAGACTGCATCCACATCAAGAAGCAGAAAAGTACACAGCCACTGGATTGCAGAAAGGGGGGGAGGGAGCCATGCTTATCTGAATGCTGGATTTCGGGCAAAATGGCTGTTTTCTATGTTACGTACTACATTGGTTTGATTCACGCGTTTAATAAAGAGCTGCATCAGAGGCAAAAATGCCTTCTTCCTGTTGTGTAAGAGAGTGAACTCACAAACCTTCATTGATTTTACTGATTAAAAGAAAGTCTGTGCCATTGACTCAAACAGCAGTAAAGCCCAATGAAATCACGCAGGGGCTTTTCACTGATTTAATTGAGCAGTGGCTCAGGGCAGAACATTAAGCTCACTTTTTCATTTTATGTTTCTGTTAACGATGTGAAAACAGTGGCATGTATAGCAGTGCTACAGAAATTATTTCAAAGCTACTCCATGCTGACTCAATTGCTTTCTCTTTACTGTTGTCAACTGCTTGTGTTGTGAGTTTTAACGATAGGTTTGTACATAGCAGCTGTGTCCTCCAACTGCTTACCAGCAGCAGCACTCTGCACCTGCTGCTTGAGGCAGCTGCCTCATTCTACCTAATGGTAGGGCCAGGCCTGATTATCTTGTTTGTTATGGGGAAACAAGAAGCGTTGGAAGATTGTGTGTCCTGCTGCTATGTGGCAATGCAACAGCTGCTGTGGACACTCTTACAGAAAAGAGAAAGGAGAAGCTTGCAGTTCAGTATTTAACAATGATAAGCAGTCCATTAAATCTTGAATATATTTGTAGAAGCAACACATGACAAAGATCTCCAACCATTTTCTGGCTGTCAGCATCTGCTACAGTTGTGCTCTGAAGTCATAAGGGGGTGTGAGCACAGGTTTCTAGACTAGCTGGGCCATTGGCCTGATCCAACAGGCTCTTCTTATGTCTTACATAAATGCCAATGAATGTCTCAGGGGCAGAGATGGGTTCATTATACCATCAGTATTGGGAATGAGCCTGCCATCCTATTGCTAATCCTGTTCTTTCTGCCAGTGCAAAATGAAAGTGAACATTGAGGGATCATTATATATGCCCACTGGTATGCAGCATTCTTTTGAATTATGGTGCTGGAGGAGACTCTTGAGAGTCTCATGGACTGCAAGAAGATCAAACCTATCCATTCTTAAGGAAATCAGCCCTGAGTGCTCACTGGAAGGACAGATCCTGAAGCTGAGACTACAATACTTTGGCAACCTCATGAGAAGAGAAGACTCCCTGGAAAAGACCCTGATGTTGGGAAAGATGGAGGGTGCAAGGAGAAGGGGACGACAGAGGATGAGATGGTTGGACAGTGTTCTCGAAGCTACCAGCATGAGTTTGACCAAACTGCGGGAGGCAGTGGAAGACAGAAGTGCCTGGCGTGCTCTGGTCCATGGGGTCATGAAGAGTCGGACACGACTAAATGAGTAAACAACAAATGCAGCATTCAGCAGCTACATTATAAAATACAAACAGTCACAGAAATATAAGCATTTTCTTGCCTCTCCTTTGCTCATTCCGGATCAAGCAAATGTCAATAGAGGCAACTTCCTGTCTTTGTATATAAGAGAAGGGGAGATGCTACAGCTCTTTCTCTCTCTGTTTACCACATATCACCATCCACTCTTCCACAGCCTAGCGCTTCTGAAATTACAACTTTATCATAGATGGTTAGATCTATAGCCAATGTAAAAGGAGCATACTGATAACTGTTTCATATTTTTCAGTTACTTTTTCAGTGTCAGGGCAAACTTGATTTTGCATTCATTTAAGTAAGTCCTACTGTCTTGAAAACCTTCCCTTCACAAACAAATGCTAAGCAAACACTTCTGTTGCAAATCTCAGATCTTTCTATTCATTTAGATAGGAGCCAGGGGTCAAATTCAATATTTTTCCATTCCGACTATAATTACCTTTTTCTTTTCTTTCTTTACAGCTATATGAAACACTTTGCAACCATCATTCCACTTTGCAACAATCGTTGAACCCCAAACCACATATAGAGAGGGAGCTCTGTGCAACTTCCCCTCACGGTCAACCTTTTACAAAAGAAAGCAAGCCAAGAGTAGCTGCAATCACATGCAAAAGATGAGAAGTTGGAGGAGGCATGTGTTATTTCTCTACCAGCTGCTTTCAACTCTCAAAATTGGCCTTAGTGTTTCCCACTCCAAAGAAAAAGGGTATATTGCACATACTTTTTTTCCTTCATGGGCAGAAAAGCAGCTTCAAGGCGATTGATTTAAGAGGGAAATGGTTGGTAGGGAAAGGATTAAGCACCTCCTCCCCACCTCCCCTCCTTCTTCTGGACTTGACTGCAGTTGCCCAGCACCAGTTCTTCAGTGTAACATGTAGTTTGCCCTGAACTTTGCAGCTCTGAAGAGTTCCTGTCTGGAACATCTTCATGAAGCCAGTATCCCCGTGTTATTTAACAAACAGAAAACGTTGGGAAACATTTTGGCATATTTATGTCACCATTGCTCAGCTGACATTTTTCAAAGACAGCAGTGGAGAACACACAGTACTTGCGCATAAAACCCATTGATAAAGGGATTTGTTCTGACTGCAGAGGTGACAAATTGTTAACTTTAGCACTATTGAGGGAAATCTTTTACGGCAGATGCCTTGTAGTGGCAGCTGTGGTTAAAGGTTACCTTGATCCTAGAGAATGCCACCTGGTTATGTCATTACATGCTCAATTTGTTTCCGTTTACTTCGGCTGTTTTTTGTGAGTGTGTCTCCGTTATAAATTTAAACCACTGACAGTCCTGTTTAATTCTCACAGCTCATAAGCGAGCAATCCTGGTAACTGTAGTTCTGTGAAGACACAAAGGATCTGCAAGAAAGAATCATCAGTGTGTTCACAAAGCTACAATTTGTAGCTCTACAATGGCCATGCCAATTCAACCAGTTTTAGACTGGTTGGTGTAAGTAAGCCATAAATCTGGCCCAGAATGTAGAATTCTGTCCTTCAACCTGTTTGCAAATCCCTCCTGAACTGGCTTGCTGGTGTGGATTAATGGTGAGAATGTTAGGCTAGGACCTGAGATACCAGGGTTCAAATCTTCATTGGGTCACAAAGCTCACTGGGTGACCTTGGGCCAGTCACTGCCTCTCAGCCTAACCTACCTCACAGGGTTGTTGTGGGGATAAAACAAGGAGGGAGGAACCATGTACACCACCTTGAGCTCCTTGGAGTAAAAGCTGGGATAAAAATGCAGTAGAATGGATAAATACATTTTATTTTCAGCTATTGAGAAGCCATCAGGATGTGAACCACAGGCTGTTTTAGCACAGTGGCTTGTGAGCTGCAAAGCAAAAAGTCCCAGCTCAGAATCTCATCTCCGCTATGAAATCTGGCAACATTAGGCAGCCCACTGTTTCTCAGCACCAACAACCCATTCACAGTGCAAGGAGAATAATACTGATCTACTGTATACGGCTGCTCTAAGAATAATGGAGGCGTGGACAAATGTGAACTGCTTTGAACTTGAAATGTGCTTTATAAATGCCCTTTTAAAATAAGGCTCAGTTCCCTGTATGAATTATTGGGTTCATTTTCAGATGCATGGTGGCAGGAATGGTATTCCCCTGGCCAATGAGCATTCAGTGATATGTGCTGGAGATTTTGTTGCATATTCAAATGGGCGCACATAGGTTGGGGAGGCTGCTGCCACAATGCCACTCTCCTTACACAGATGCATTCATAAAAACCCTGAATGTCTGAGAAAAAGGTCTTACATGCTAGCTGCTTTGCAATTATTCTTGGTTGTCATAATGTTTTAATATGTTGATAAAACCATCTTCTGCTCAAACCACTTCTCAGCATTTTCATGCCACCCTGAAGAATCCTACAGCTATCACCCAGATCCTGCATAATATTTTAAAGATGTATATCTTACCAATACAAGTATATAAATCAACAGGGGATGTTCAGAGTCTGTCTGTGGGTTGAGTTAATATACTTTTTGAAAGTCGGCAAAGAATTGCTCTTTGGCATGGCCTTTGTCGTCCCCAAAAGTATCATATCTAGTGTGGGCTCATATGAATTACCTGTATATTTTTGTTTCAATGCAAAATAGGCTGACAGATGAGGGATTAAAGGCTTGAAGCACAGCAAGAACTACTTTTGATCATTTGAAAGCATTCAGATGTATCATTGCTTGTTCCAGTTTTATAACGTTGATGCAACTGCCATAAAGCTCTGTGCATGAAAAGCTGATCTACGATTCCCATCTATTTATTTATTAAGACCATTTCTCTGCCTCCCAGCAACCAAATTCTCTGGGCGGCTTACAATAGTAATAAAAACCTTTTTTAAAAATCAGAAGAACGTATAGCCCGTTAGAACAAAATATATAATGCGGCGCTCAAAAAGGAAAATCTAGCAGCAGAGAATTAAAACAAACTCCTAAGGAAACCTAACAATATTTCAAGGCAGTTTTAAAATATCTTTAGAAGGTTTTAAAGGTAATGAGGTAAGCCACTCAACATGAGGTCAGCCTCTCGGGGGAAGCATTTCACAGCTGGGGCACCACAACCAAAAGAGGTCTTCTCCTCAGTGGCCACCTGACACACCTCACTTGGTGAGGTCACCCAGAGAAGGATCTCTGAAGATCTATCAAGGTCTGCATTGCTAGAAGCATTGCTTTAAATAAGAAGCAGCCTTCCGGGGATTTGAAAGTTCAAAGCCATCGCTTTGAATCAAGCCCATAAATGGATTGGTAGCCCGTGCAGATGACAGAGCCCTGGTGTTATATGACAGAAATATCCAGCTTCTCGTACACAATGACCTCAACACCAGTAGTAACAGATGACAGCACAAACATTCTAGCATTACTAAGTTAATTGGCGCGTGCTAGCAGTGTTGAAGTGTTCATCTGAACATGTTCAAAAATGAGGATGGAGACAGGGTTGTGTGCACAAGCTCCACCTCATACATTCCTTTGCATGTCAGCCCTGCCCACTCAATCCTTGACCTTCATGTGTTGGGAAGGCTGCAGGGAGCTTTTACTCGCATTTGCTTAAACACACAATGAGCCCTCTGCATTACTATTATGAACCCTGGTAAGACACAGGGAAGCTGGAGGCAAAGTATATGGGGTCAGATGTGCACAGGGACAGGGGGGCGGGACTTGTGTGTCCACCTCGGCCCCCATTCTCACGTAACCCCTGTGTATTCAGGCATATGTGCTGCAGTGAGATAGAAAACTGTTTCTCTGATTAAAGCCTAGGGACAGGGACGAAGAAGCTGTGGCCCTCCAGATGTTGTAGGACTCCAACTCACATCATCCTCAGCCAGCATATCCAATGGTCATGGATGATGGGAGTTGTAGTCCAAGCTGCCCAATGATACCTGGAGAGCCACAGGATCTTCAACCTTGCCTTGGGAAACAGAACTGAGCTTCTTGGTAAGTTGCAATGTGGTGCATTGTTCTGGAGTGGAGAAGCTTAAACATTTAACCAACCTTTCTCTTGAGACGTGTGTGCATGTGTGTGTGAGAGAGTGTGAGAGAGAGACAGCAGTCTCTGCTGTGATGTTAAACATGCCTTATCTCTGGCAGAGATCTGAACTGATTTCAGTTTTGTTTTGTATTTTCTACAGGTATTCACACTTGCCTCTTTTAACTCCGTTTAACATTATCAGTATGTGACAGTTCCACCACTGTAGCAACAGGAAGTGCCAGAGAACATTGTGTTCTTGCAGCTGGCTAAATAAAACATGTTCTTGTGAGGGAGCTTCAAAGAATGTAAAGTTTGAAAAGGAAATGAAAAGATGTCTTCTTAATAACAACACAACTGTCATTTCAATAGGGAGAATCTAGATGCTATGCTTTGTCCAGCTCATAGGAGAAAGCAAAGTTCTTTAGGGCACGTGTATTTTTCTATTCTCATGTTTCAGATGAACTGGATTTCATTTTTAACAAAATAACAGAATCAAGGAAGCAGGTCAAACAAATGCCATTTGATTGTACTGCTTATATTCAGAAACATCTACATAAAATAATATATTGTATAACCATATTTCAAGATAAATACAGTCATTATTACAAGAATGAGATCGTACTAAAAATTGGATTCCTTCTGTTCTATAGTTCTGCACATCACCTATTTTAAAATAAAATAAACAAATGCCATCCTCTTCTACTGGATCAGCGTTCAAGTCTAAAGAAAGGTTTTATACTTCCAGGTCAGGGTTTCACTTTTCTTGCTTAGTAAGCATTTAGAGAATTAACTTCCATGAAAACAAAGTAAAAAAAAAAAAAAGAGCCAGTGTACTTAGGGCTGGATATTATTTCATTTTTATTCAAAAAACAGCTATGCTGCTTACTGAACAGAAAACATCTAAGTGGTGTACAAAGGACAATCTAAACTATACATTTAAAAATACCCATAAAAGAAGACATTAAAACCAAGTTAGCATAAAATTTTAAAATATAAATAAAACCAGCAATATAAAAACAATTATGCATAATAAAACCACATATTACAATTACATGACTGGGTAGGCTTTGTGAAACAAAAACACTTTTAGGGGGCTCCAAAAACATTGCAACAAAGGAGTCAGCCTGACATTAATGGTTGGAGAATTCCAAAGGGTAGGAACTGCCATGTTTAAAGATCAATTCCTTGCAAGCGAAGAATGAACGATATGTGGCACTTGCAGATTGAAGCAGTTGTGGTTAATAGCAGCCTTGGTCACCCTGAGACAGCAGAAGTGAGACTCTGTTGGTTGTCCTTGATCTCTCAGCAGCTCTTGACATCATTGACCATGGTATTCTTCTGGAGAGGCTCAAGGTGGTGGGAGTTGGAGGCACTATTACACAGCAGTTCTGCCCCTACCTACAAGGCCACCACCGATGGCTTTCAGGCGTTGGGGTCCCAAAAGGCTCCATTATGTCTTCTATGCTACTTAACATCTCTGTTTGCTGTCATCTGGGGATTTGGAGCCCAGTGTCACCAGTATGCAGCTCTATCACTCCATTCCAGCAGAATCAGGAGAGCCTGCTAAATTGTTGGACAGGTGCCTCAGCACAGTGATGGACTGGATGGGGGTGAATGAATTGAGGCTGAGTGCTGATGAGGTGGAAGGGCTGTGGGCAGACGGTTCCCATGTCCAGGAGTGAGATGTAGAACCTTCCTTTGAGGGGCTGTGCTCACCCCTGAAGGAACAGCTTCACAGTTTGGGAATACTCCTTGATTCCAACTTGTCAATGGAGTCTAAAGGGGCTTCTGTGGCTTGGAGTGCTTATGCCCAGCTTAGAATAATTCACTGTTCTTGGGCTTAGGGAAGCCTGGCCTCAGTTGTCCTTGCTATGATGTCCTCCCATCTGGACTACTGTAATTCGCTGCTCATGAGGCTGGAGTTTGGAGAATGCAGCTGCTAGGCTGGTAAGTAGGGCGACCCTATCAGACCATTTGTGATCGGTCCTGAAAGTGCTGCACTTGCTGCCAGTGAGCTACCAGGGCAAATTCAAATTGCTAGTACCATAATACACAGCCCTAAACAGATTTGGATCCAAGTACTAAAAGGAACATCTTCCCCAATATCAACCCTCTCAGACTCTACATTTGGCATGGGAGGTGGTGGTGCCACCACTATGGGCTACCCAGCTTGTGTTGACCTGTGAGAGGGCCTGTTCAGTGGCTTTGCCTGTTTATAGAATGCCCTCCATGGTGAGGTGTCTCCTTGATTATTGTCTTTTAAAAGGAAGTTAAAAACATTCCTGTTTACCCAGGTGATTAATGGCTGAAAGACACTGTTCCTGTTGTTGTTCAGTCGTTTAGTCGTGTCTGACTCTTCGTGACCCCATGGACCAGAGCACGTCGGGCACTCCTGTCTTCCATTGCCTCCCCCAGTTTGGTCAGACTCATGTTTGTAGCTTCGAGAACACTGTCCAACCATCTCGTCCTCTGTCATCCCCTTCTCCTTGTGCCCTCCATCTTTCCCAACATCAGGGTCTTTTCCAGGGAGTCTTCTCTTCTCATGAGGTGGAAAAAGTATTGGAGTCTCAGCTTCACAATCTGTCCTTCCAGTGAGCACTCAGGGCTGATTTCCTTCAGGATGGATTGGTTTGATCTTCTTGCAGTCCATGAGACTCTCAAGAGTCTCCTCCAGCACCATAATTCAAAAGCATCAATTCTTCGGCGATCAGCCTTCTTTATGGTCCAGCTCTCACTTCCATACATCACTACTGGGAAAACCATGGCTTTAACTATACGGACCTTTGTTGGCAAGGTGATGTCTCTGCTTTTTAAGATGCTGTCTAGGTTTGCCATCGCCTTTCTCCCAAGGAGCAGTCGTCTTTTAATTTCGTGACTGCTGCCACCATCTGCAGTGATCATGGAGCCCAAGAAAGTAAAATCTCTTACTGCCTCCATTTCGTCCCCTTCTATTTGCCATTTTAAAATGTGTTTAACTGTGTTTTTTAAAATGCTTTTTTAAAAAATGCTTTGTTTTATTTATATATTTGCCACCCTGAGCATCTTCAGGAGGAAAGATGGGATATAAATTGAATGACTAAATGCTAGTAATAAATGAATAACCATGGAACCATTTTGAAAATGTGGGTTAAGCTATGATTCAGCTCCATCAGTATTTCCCATTTCTCCAGTTTGGTTCCAGTTCAGACAGTAACTTTCGGGGGTGGGAGAACGGTTCAATAGCAGGCTCAGCCTCTTAGAACTACTTCAAATTTATTTCCTGTGGATTGATGTCATCCTGTTACGTTTGGAATGGAACTATCAGGGCCAATCTGTGCTGTTTGAGAACAACTACTTATTTAGAAACAGTGATTGTACAATTTGTCCTGGGTTCTTGTGTCTATTCTTCCTTGCATACAAGCTTGAAGGTAGATGTTCTACTACATTTTGTTCCTAGTTTGCTTTCAAAGTTGGTTGATCTGATAAGACAGCAATAAGTATCCAGCAATCCCTTACCGGCTGCATTTCTTAAACTTCCTCAGACAATAAGCTCACAATTTCACTTAATTATTCAGATATTTTGAGATTTCTACACTGCTATCATACTGGCTCCTGAGCATTTGCAAACATTAGATGTTGCACTAAGCATTTTTATACGAATAAACTCCTAAAACAGGAAAGGCAGCCTATTTATTTTAGTGTCACTACACAGGAAATAAGAATTCCTTTTCCAATGGATAAAATAAATCTTTGGCAGGACATAGTTTGTCTGTGACAAGATAGATTTCTATTTACAACTTTCGGGGATTTGAAGAAAAAAAAGCATATAATCTTGTTATTTTATCAAGCAAATCACTGAAAAACAATATTAATTTGAACAAGATGTATAGAAAGATGCTGGCTACATTTAGCCATAGCCAGCGGCAGTCTCTCTCATTCAAACCCCAAAAAGAAAGAAAAAGAACAGAAGCAATTATGTCATCGTTACCTTTTCCTCAAGCAGTACAACAATAATTCTTTCAGGGTTACTTTTGTCAAATGCTGCCTGAGTGCGTATTCATAATTCATCTGTTTACAATAATTAGCAATGTTGCCAAATAAATAAATAACCCCCAAAACATTTGCCAAGTAAATGAAGGAAGGTTTGGAGGGAGCGCTCTACAGTTTTCATGTCATTGCCATTAACTTAGTTTCTCAGGCTTATTATTACATTTTCTTACTGAACACTTCATGCCTTTGGCAGTCACAATGATGGAAGGACATTATTACACAATCCATGATGAATCCTTCAGATCCATCTGCTGATTTCTCTTCCAATTTGTACATTAATAAAATTCCATGGGTCTCCATAGAAACACCTGGCCTTTTAAGAAGTCAGTTTTGTTACGGAGCCCTGGGAGAACCCATGAGGTCCAGTCACGGACCGCTCTCCCTCCTGTAGCTGCTGGTGAACAATATGTTAGGTTCTATCAACCAACTGTCCTCTCTCTTCTTTTGAAGAACCCCAGGGTAGGAAACAAATATTCCCCTTTCCCTGTTAAATTGTTCAGAGGTAAGACAGAAGAGGAGACACTTTAATCATCCTCAGTCTTCTCCAGGGTCAAGGTAGGTCCTCAAAATCCTCTCTCCTCACTCCTGCTTTCTGGGGGGTTCCAAAGAGGACATTCTTAGGCTCCATGTATACTTAATGGTATTCCTGGACTCGATCCAAATTTCCATCTGCGAAACAATTCTGTTGCTCAGACCAGCATAAGTCTAATCCATTTTAGGCCTTGTGCTGAAATGGTGCTTGGGAGAATCGAAAGGACTTCATTGGTATCTTTCGGGATCCTACTTTGTGGGAAACAACTCCAAACTTAAAATGGATTGAGTGTCACGGGAAGTGACCGTAAGTACTAGCATAGAAGGAAACCTGGAGCTAACTAGAAGACAAGGCAGGAAGAGAAGGACAAAGCAGATGAGAGTAGCGATCTCAGATCTTGAGGCTAGCGTTTATAACATACTCACACTGATATTTTAGCAATATTTTCCCAAGTGCCAAAAACTAGCTGATTGTCAGCGCTTGAGAAACTCTGCGCACAAGGCTTCTAAAACACAAGTGCTGACAATCTGCTGATGGGAAACATTGCAGAAGGAGCTTAGCAAGCCCTGCTCTTCATGTCACCCACGTGTTCACAAACAGCTGAATGTCAGTGCTTGGGAAGAGCTGCGCACACTTTTTTGCCTGTGTGGTTTGATTTCAAACCATGCTGCGAAAAATGGGGCAGCTGACCTCACTGTCAAACCTGGCTTGTAAGGGTATGTGGAGACAGAGATCCAGCCAAAAGGCTGAATCCAGGTTTCCACCCCAGTTCGAAATGAACTGTGATACCCTGTACTTTTGCATTCCATTAAGAACACAAGAAGAGCCTGGTGAATCAAGCCAATAGTCCACCTGGTCCAATATTCTGTTCTCATTGTGGCCAACCATATCCCACCTTTTCATTACCCCCACCTTTGCAGCTAAGTGCAGATATACCTGACAACAGAGGATCACATTCCCTCCATCTGATGAAGCGCATTCTAAATGCAAGAAAGCCTATTTCATTAAAATGGTTCATCTTCAGTGTAGCACAAAGTTTTTTATTGCAACACAATTTTATTCTCGCCCCAACTCTCTTGTATTTTTATGTTGTGAAGTGCTGTGATCTACATATGGAGGCCGGTATACAAATGTAATAACTAATAATGATAATAATTTAAATCTAGCAAGAAAAATAAGTGAACATGAACTGAGTACATCGGCTATAACTTTGGTTTACTGTCATACAATAGGATTGTGTGACAGGATGTGCAAAAGAGAGGACAAATGTGTCTTCCTGATACTCCCGTACAATGTAAAAGGTGAAGAAGACATGGGACTTGCAAAAGATAGGAGGGGGAGACCCCAAGAACATATCTTACAAATAATTTCAGAGGCTTTAAGAACTAATTATGCAGAATAGACGAGCTCTGGCAGGTACTGGCAATAATTATACGATGCAACCAATTTAAAATGCTGAATCCTGAGGGATATGGTTTTGTGATACAGCATAATTATACTTCCTCCACATGAAAGTGCAGTATTCATTTCCCAGAGCACTCAGCCAAACATAAATATCATTACAAGGTCTGATCCAGTGTTTAGTGAAATCCACAGACATGCTCTAGAGGGCCAAGAATCATATGGAAGAAAAACCTCAAACGCTGCAAAAAGTATTAACAGAGTGACCTAAGAACATGCACATACAGTTATTTAAAAAGCATATAATGGAGACTCTGTGCAAAATGCAATCTGATGAAAGGATATCGGATTATTAGATGATCCAACCAAAGCATAACTAGATGCCTCCAGGAAGCCCACTGGATCCTATGGAAAAGGTCAGCTGTGGAAAGCCTGTTGGGCCTGAAGAAAGCAGCCACCCTTTCCTGCTGCAGATCCAACTTTAGAATTTAGCTTTTTATAATTCCTAGAGTGCAGTAGGGCATGGGGAGTGTTCTTAGGTATTTCTGCAGTCAACGGCAGCAAAGGAGGCAGAATAGCTGGCTACATACAAGCCTCACTTTGCTAAAATGTCACCCAAATTATCCTTTGGCATGTGCATAGTCTGCAAATGTTCAAACTTTTCCTGAAGTCTTAAAGGCACTGGTTGCAGACAAAACATGGATCACCAATTCTGAACTGTCTAGCATAACTGGAGACAAGGAGGATTCTATCAAGGCAGGTCACACTCATGTTCCTGTTTGATTCTAGTTTAGATCATTGATCTGAATTGCAGGAGGCCTTTTGTGATTTTTTTGGTGAAAGTTGAAAGAATAAGGCTATGGCTCTTTGTCATAAAAATTATTTGAATGCATTTATTTGTTTAATTTCTTTACCACCCTTCATCGGAAGTTTACAATATTGTTGCATGCCAACCCAATCTCTGATCAAGGCACTTACCCAGGGTATGTGTTTCCTTTGGGGAAATGAGGCACACCGTAGACTGTGGTGTCTTTAGGATATATAGTTATTTACACATCTGTACAACCTGAGCCCATGATGAAGGGGCTTGCAGCATTAATAACCCAAAAGGGTACTGTTTCTCCTATAGCTGCAGCCTTGGATTCATACAGAAATCAAGAATTATTCTCAAATCTTGCTCTCTCTTTTCCAGCTTGCTGCTTTAGCTCTAGGTCACATCACTGCAAGCTCTCCTTCAAACTCTGGCTTTATCTTCTAACTAACCACGTGCAAAGGAGGGGGAGGGGTCCCACCCATTTGCCTTCGCACACAAAACCCCTTTCCTTACCCCCCTTAATGGCCCATCACCCAAGCTATCACCTCAACACAGGTTCACATTTGAACACTTGCTGGATCCAGGGGTTAGAAGCATCTCACATACAGCCTACTTCTTCCCTAACCAAACTTACAATATAAAAACACAAAAAGACATAACATAGTAACAAACAATAAGGGGGGGGAACCCTGCAGTTTAAAAGGTCATAGAAAAAGAATGTTTTTGTGTGACCATGCTGGCTACAGCTGATGGGAGTTGTAGTCCAATAACATCTGGAGGACAGCAGATTGTTGACCCCTGGCATAGGCAATACTGAGCTAAATGTACCAGTGATTTGACTTAGGACAGGGCAGCTTCCAGCATTCCTATAAAGGGAAGCATCATGGGTCAAAGGTAGGCCTGACTCTTTCTCATGTCAGCAGCAGTCAAAAGTTTGCAGGACTTACTGACTGCGTAAGACATGGATGGTGAACTTTGGGATGTAATCCGGTGCATATTCATGTGCAAGTAAGCTTTGCTGAATACAGTGGGGCTTGCTACTGAATAAACATGTGCATGAGTGGTAAGCCACCAAGAGAACTGTGAGGAGCAGCAACCTTGAACTGGGTTGGAGCAGAAGCGTCCAAGGGTACCCAAAGCCAATTTGCTGTCTGAATAATTTTAAAAGATGATATTATGCTCCATTGTGCTGGACACAGAGGCAGGCACTGGGAATCTATAACTAAACCCAGGACACCATCCTGCAATAAAAGCCTTATAGAAGCTGAGAGATTCCTGTGAACCATGGGCAGGGAGAAGGGTGGGCAAAGCAGTTTGGGAGAGTCAACGATTTTGGCAAAACAAATGAGAGAGGCATCCAGTGCAAATTTGGAAGGATGGAAAGGGGACTTCTCAAAGTTACACCCAAATCTATCACACCATTAAGCCCACGATTTACTTTGGCCACATCAGTAGTCTCATCGCTTAGCTTTAAAGTCATGCTAATCTTTTGCTGAGATCAGCGGTTTTAAAGAGTATGCAAAAGCCAAGCATGCAAAGAAGTGTGCATGTGCTCAGTTTAGAATCCAGAAGAAACTGTATAAAATCAATGCAAAAAAATAGCTTGACTGGTGCATTATTTTAAAGATTAAGGGTTCCGAAGAAGCAGAGCTGGCCATTAATCAACATTTTTACCTGCAGCTGTTTGGTGGTCTAGAAATGCCATTCAGCATATGGCATTGTTCTGTGTTCCCAGGAGAGGAGATTCCCCCAAGCACTTTAATTTGCAAGAGGGTCATTCAGATATCACAAAGGGGGTCATTGGTAGAAGAAGAAAAAGAGGAAGAGGAGGAGGAGTTTGGACTTGATATCCCACCTTTCACTCCTCTTAAGGAGTCTCAAAGCGGCTAACAATCTCCTCTTCCTTCCTCCCGCACAACAAACACTCTGTGAGGTGAGTGGGGCTGAAAGACTTCAGAGAAATGTGCCTACCCCAAGGTCACCCAGCAGCTGCATGTGGAGGAGCAGGGAAGCAAACCCAGTTCACCAGATTACAAGTCAACCACTCTTAACCACTACACCATGCTGGGTCGTCGTCCCCCCATAAAATATACTGGAGTTTCCCCAGAAAGGGTAAGTCCAGATTAAATGTGGGATACAACTAGCATTTTGAGGAAACAAAAGCAACTTGCATGAAGAGCAATGATCCCTCAATAAATACCTGGTAAAATCATGGCTATGAGTTCAACCTCTGCCCTAAAGTTCTCCTTGGCAGCTCTATCCATTTGGTGTTTTCAGATGGATTGTCCTCCTTTTGTTTCCTTTTTCCTTTTTACACATTCTTTTATAATTTACAGATCCAGAGACTGCCTTGAAGGCACACTGTGCCAAACCCGGAAGTGACCCAAAAATGTCACTGAGAGGGCAGAACAGGAGCAGAATGGGGCAGAATGCTTTATGGAGGCCCCACTAACATGGGGAGGGGCAGAATGTAACCCCCACACAAAACAAGGATTGCCTGTATCAGAAAACAGTGAGGCAGTAATCCTAAACACTCCTATGGCTTCATACCACTTGATATTAGTTATCCATTACTCTTGCACTAGTGACAAGACAGTTTCATTTTGATCTGACAGAAAGCTGCATCCACATGTGTGCATCTATGTATGTGTGTAATGTATTGCTATAAATTAAAATAAAACTCAAACTTACACATGATTGTTTGTGACACAAATCTCTTTTAGTTTACAGCTACCAAAAATGTGTCTAATCTAGCTTTTATTTTTGCTACTTTTTAAAAGACACCAGGTAAGATGTAGGTGGTTGTTGCTGTTTTTTAAAAAAAGTTGATTGAAGACTCCCCAGTCCCACAAGGAATGAAAGAAAATACATTTACGGAGAGAAAAGCCTGTAGATCAGCTTTTTAATTATTTTGCTGTTGTTGTTTTTCTTTTGGCAAGGAATCGAGTTTCCCAACTGTAGAAAGTACATCCAAACAGCATCTTGCTGGCTATCTGCCATTTTTTATGTAAACCAGCATACACCTATTTTTGGAATTGGAGAAGTCATTGTTCGGATGTTATAATCAGCAGTTCAACTAAAACAATGCACCTTGCAAGCATGGCAGGAAATGGGGGCAAATACTAATTACTGTCATTTTCTATTTCACTGTGAGTTGGCAGCACTTCCTTCTCAGATTCTGCTGGCCCCCAGCTCTTACAAAAATAGAAATGTTAAATTTCTGTATAGCTGTGAACCGTCTCCGCCCTGTTTGGAATCTGGCATATAAAATGAATGTTCTCTCTTCTCATAATGTTTATTTATGCTAAAGATAACACAGCTAAGACCTGTGGAGCCCCACCTCTGTTGTTCATTGGTGACTCATGGTCCTGAAGACAGAGAGCTGTAGGGGATCACTTTCTAGCAAAGGTACGTTTACAGGTTTGAGGGTGAAGAAAGAGAAAAGTGTGGCAAATTTTCAAGGTGTCCCATTTCACTACCTTGCAAACATCTTGGGTATATTCTGGGCCTCAGGATTCATTAAAATAATAATCCTTAGCATTTACACACCATTCGGAATGGCCAATGTGCTTCTTGTATGCTATTTCATTCAGTGCTATTTTTCACGAAAAAGAGGTGCTGGAACTCACCATGAACACCTCCCTTGTTCTCTTATAACAGCAATGGTGCCCACCTGAAATAATTCTCTGGTCTCAATTATGTTTACCATAGCCTGCAAGGCCATTAGCACCATAGTGAAGAGCGGGTAGGTGGCATAGGCCGAGAGACAGTGGTCTGCTGTAAAGCCCACTTGGTGACTTTATGCTGAGTTGGTATTTTAAATGGGGATGTCCTAGTTCATCATCCCTGTACTAGGGATGTCCTGCTTCATGGGGATGTCCTAGTTCATCATCCCTAGTTTTCATCCCTGTACCTACCACAGCACTGATGCCCTTCCATTTGTTAGCATATCACATCACACAAAGACAGTTTCACAATTACACAATAAAACTTGGCTGACAAATTCCGGGAGGTTTGACTAAAGCAGACGTAAGCTCTAAGAAAGCCTGTAAGGTTTCATGAGATTCCACAATGGTCCAGAATGTTCTAGGACAAGTGTCACCAAACCTTTGAGGCCTGAGGGCACATTGGAAGTTTGAGAGAATGACACATGGGTAGGGTTGCCATATTTCAAACAGTGAAAATCCAGACAGAAAACAAAAAATCCCACCAGAACTCCAAATTCCAAATTCTCTTCGAATGAAAGTTTGCATTGGAAAGAAGTATGATATCAACGGCTAAATGGGAAGGAAGAGGAAATGGATATAGTTGGGTATTTCCAGAGCTATCTATGTTAGCAAGCTCATATCTCAGGGAATTGGGATTGAAGCCTTCATTAGGGAACTAGAGAGACACTCCAGGACCAAATCTTTGCTCACAGTGCATGACAATAGAATGTTTATAGCTTCAGTATATAATAATGTTTTTGTAGGCTGTTATCATTAAAATGATAAATGTGTAAAAAAAAAAAATCCAGCACACGCATTCTTCCATGAGTTTAATGAAATGCTAATGTAATGGTTATAAATACATGGAATTATAAATGACAGATCTTAGATAACAGTTTCCAACTGCTACACACTGTCACATAAAATTTGATGAAGTACCTTAATAATGAGGCGGCTTGCCTATTAGATTACAAAGACCGTTTTATAGCTTATGTCACTTCAGCAGTGTCCCCAAAGATTGATAAGTATCTTCTGATATAACCATAAGCATTTTATAAGTGCAAAAGGTAAGCACCTCCAAGAAAGCAGGGCCAAATTAATTAAAGACATTATGACTTCCCAACACTTTAAAAAAAATTATCAAAGGTTCTGTTAGTTAAGCACACTGAGCAACATAGACCTAGGACATGGTCAATGGCAGGTCCACCATTATGGGCATTTGAAGAGCATGGAAGAAATAAAGAAAGCTGCATCATCTTGTTTGTTTTGGTTTTCCAGCATAAGGTAGATGAATGAAACAGGCAGTCGACGCCTCTGTATACCAATACAATATATATGGTATATCCTCCATATATCTGTATATCAACTCATTAAATTGTGTGCATTTGAGTACCCTGGGATCCGGAGACTGTGATGAGACAGGGGAGTAGGAAATGCATCGTTGTGTTTTCCTTGTGCAACTGGAATTGTGTCAGGGGAAACACCTGAACAGAGCTATAGAGGAGATGAGAACAGCATCCAGTGAGAAGCAAAGGGAAATCTCACAGCAAGTTTGGAAAAGCAGTCTTCAAGGTCAGTTACGTGCTTCCTTCTCTCACCTCAAACAATACATTTTAAGGTTGTTTATTTGGGGGGGGGATACTTCAAGTGGCACAGAATATAGCTGTGTGCAATTATTGTGCTCAGAGAGGAATTTAAAAGATTAAGCATAATTCCTGCTGGGGTTTAAGCCAGTAATTATAAATAGAGTTGGGACTTATTCTTGCAGCGTTGAGCACTCCAGGCTAGGTAAAAGCTCTTTGCTCTTTCATCTCATTTTCCATGTGCAGTGAAGTTTTTGTATGTTTGTGTGGAGGGACCTTTGGTCAAATGACACAGGTATATCAGATCATCTGCTCTTTGCAAGAACTAGGCTTTAGGGCAGAATGACACTAGGTGCAGGCGATGCATGATTACATCTCCTGACATTAAAGGGGGGCAGGGAGAACAGGCAGACTTTTTTCATGTCCATGTGACTAAAAATTTTAAACATAAACCTGCATTGCCTAAAAAGTATGTACAGTGGTACCTCGGGTTACAGAGGCTTCAGGTTACAGACTCCGCTAACCCAGAAATAGTACCTCAGGTTAAGAACTTTGCTTCAGGTTGAGAACAGAAATTGCGCAGTGGCAGCGGGAGGCCCCATTAGCTAAAATGGTACCTCAGGTTAAGAACGGACCTACGGAACGAATTAAGTTTTTAACCCAAGGTACCACTGTATTCTTCTTGCAAATATTTTGTTCCTGAAATATTAAAGCTAGGGCATCCAGAAGACTTGGCCATGGTCTTTAGCTTTGAATGAGATCTTAGAATCAGAGCCATGAGGTGTGGTGAAGCAGCTGCCTCAGGTGGCAGAAGTGGAGAAGCAACCCAGGCAATGGAGGCTTCAGCAACGGCAGGGCAGAGCAGCAGTTCTTGCTGGCCTCCCCCACCACTAGGGGGTACCAGCAGCAAAGCCTTGCAAAATGCCCCGCTCTTGTTGAGAGTCTGGGCAAGAGGCAGCTGTTCCAGTGCACTGTGTTGCACCCTGGCAGGGAGTCTTTCCTCCAACCCAGCAACGAGGCTCGGCAAAGGCTTTTCCTTAAGGAAAAGCCTTTGCTGATTTATTTCTTCCTGCCCAGCAGGGTGGCAAGAATATTCAAGGGTGTCTCCTTAAGAAAAAGTCCTTAGAAACCCTCACCACCACGCCAGTCAGGGGCGAGGAGTTTCGGCAATGGCTTCTCACGAAGGAAAAACCCTTGCAAAGCCTCACCGTCAGGTGACAGGAGAGAATCTGCAATGACCTCCCCTTGATAAGCTTGGGCCCCCTCCCATACCCAGTGGCAAGGCATTCCAAGGGCTCTTCCTTGAGGGGAAGCCCTGGCAAAGCCTCATGCCCCTAACTCAATACAGGGGCAACTGCAAAGCATTTAGCCTCAGGTGCCAAAACATCTCAGGGTGCCCCTGGATCTGAATTTTAAAATGTGGCAAATACATCAGGTGGGAGATGAGGGACACAAGGATGCCCAAGATATCCATAACATCATCATCATCATTAAAATTTGCAAAAAAAAGTTTTTAATAACAATAATATATTAAAAAATGCCCTATACCCATAGATCTCAGGGCAGTTCATAACATGTCCGTAAGACGCATGGTGGGTGTGCTACTTTCTCACACAAAAAGATGAAGGATGGGACCTGTACATCTGACACCATATCTCTGGTTCCACAAATTTTATAAACTTTCTCTCTTTTTTAAAAAATGGAAGTTGGGGATCCAGAAAATGTGGTTTATCTCCCTGTGGTCACCCATGAGGAATTTAAGTTTATTATTCTCTCATTGGCCAAGGACCATCGATGGTGACATTCCAAGCGAAAAGAGAATGCACTTGACCTGAAGGCATGAGTTAATTGCTATGTTCTCAGATATACATTGCTGGAACAAAATGACAAGAAGCAGCAACAAAGCGAAAACATCAGATTAAATATTTGGGAGGAAGATAAACAAGAAACTCAGCAAGACCACCCAGCTTCACTCAGGGTAAAATGATAAATGTTGCTCATACAAATTAAATGGGGGAAGACGAGTTCATAAAAAATAATGTGGGGCAAGGGGCTTTTTGTGCCTTGAAATCCTTGAATTGCAAAGAAATAGAAGATACACCAGCAAGTTGTCATAATTTCTAAGGTCATGTAGTGCCAAATTTCAGTTTTCTATCATGAAGCGTTATCTCTAAATCCCACTGGCTTTGGTTGTATTTCTCAGAAAAGCTATGGTGATAATATAAAAGCACCCATGGCCTAGCATATTTCAGTTTAATTTGACTCAGAATGCTGATAACACTCACATGGTGCTTGTACATCACAGTCACCACTGCACTCTGGATATGCTTCTAAAGAAAACTGGGGAAAGCATTATTTATGTACTTGGTTTCTAAATGTATCCTCTGCCTGAGGGCCCTTGGGGATGTGTGTACAATAAAAATGCATAATAGTTAACATCCCTCCCTGACCCCCGGAATAGGGATGAAACATAATTAAAAACCAAATGGAATTAAATCTGCAGAGATCCAGTTTTTACATCGGAACACAAACAAAAGTAATTTTGACACTGGGTGGAAGATTTCCCTTCCATACAGTCTTTTCACTGACATATAATATATCTAGAGGCATATAACCTGCTCCCTTTGTAAAAAACAGGTTAGATGTTCTTTGTAAAATGGTTCAGCTACAAGGGCAGAATTAACTGTGACGGCAATTTCACATCAACCCAACTGAAATTATATTGTAAAGAAATCCTCGCCATTTCTTCGTGTGTAGTGAGCACTTATCCTGCTCCATTTATAACTCCCACCATGGGAATTTTGAGCACTCTCTCTCTCTCTCTCTCTCTCTCTGTGTGTGTGTGTGTGTGTGTGTGTGTGTGTTTCCTTTTTCTGTAGACAAGCTCCCAGGTGGCAAAAGATCCGAAGTTCCAGGAGTTTCCTCTAGCATTTCTGTTCTGGCACAAATTTTAGCTGGTTTATATGTATTATTATTACTATTCATTTCATTTCTATACTGCTTTATAAAAGCAGAATAGATCTCAAAGCAGTTTACAGCCTACATTAAAACACCAAATAAAACAATGCAGAACAAAAACATTACCGAAGAAAGTCAAATATAAAGTATACATTCAAAGCAACATAATTAGCAGGAAACTATCCTAAAGATTTCAGAATGAAACATTACAAAGGAGGGCAACAGCAAAATGAACATTAAATGCAGCAAAGTTAACGACCCCAAAAATTATCTGTAACATTTTTAAAGGAAACATTGCTAAAGGTAGTGAAATACAAAATGCACATTTAAAACATCGTAATTAGCAAGAGAATAAAATGTGACCTGAGTAGTCCTATACATAAAGTGTACATAAAGTGCTGCATTTTGGAAAATCACCTCCTTCATATTAATCCTTCAAAGGAGTGTAGGGTGGCCATGCCTGAATCCATTCCCAGTGAAAGCGCAACACTTTTAAGGGTGCAATTCTATGCTTGCGCACTGCAGAGTAAACCCTGTAGAATGCTGAGAAGTTGTGTACAGGATCTCTTATTCAGTGGGACTTATTTCTAGGTAAGTGCACATAGGATTACAGCTCAAGATGCGTTAAAATTACTTTCAGTATTGTGTTTCAAACAACCAGCACAGCACTTCAGTTGATGGGGGATTTGAAAATTCTCTACCCGAAACTCGACAGAAACCCAGGAATTACATGTTAGTGAAACTGTGCATATTCTCTTAGGACCAGGTTCAGCTAACCAATCTTGCTAGTGGGAGCCAGCACAAGGTTTTCACTGCGTCCTCTCCCTCTGCATGTCCACCACGCCCCACAAATTGACTCTGTGGAGTCAAGGAAACCCCCTGAACAGCACACGGCAGTAGGGAATATTGTTTCATCTGGCAAACAAAGATGCTTACACCGGTGGAACAATTGTATTACTGCAACATTGAATTCCACTCTAAATGTTTCCAAATAATTAAAACAGCAGGATTCTTGCTACTTTTAATTTGAAATTTAATTATTATACTGACTCTCTCTGTGTGTGTACACACAGAGACGCAACACTGCAACAATGTGTACTATAGAAATTTAAGCAGAAATGCTGTGAACATGATTATTTCAAATATTTTTGAATATCTGATTATTTCAGATTGTCAGGGGGAATATCAGCACACAACAATGCTCAAATTTATTAGAATGCCCAAGTAACATTCCTCAGACATATACTTGCCATGGCCTATATTAATAGCAGAATTGAATTACTTTAGTTTTGTCCTTTGAAGTAATTCCCCATGAGAACTGGGCCCAAGAGAGCTCCTAAGGGGGTGGATAAGAGCTCGCAACTGTAATTCTCCTCCAATATTCCAAATTAAATTATTAATCATCATCATTATTAGATAGTCTGCAACTGAGGATCAAAATATAAAATGGGTGGACAGTCAAATACCAGCACCTTCGCTTGATGTCACAGACAACTAATTCTTCTAAACGTATAGAACAGCCTTTCACAACATTACTGCAAATGTTTTATCTCACCAAATTGGTTTTTGGAATTCCGTAAAATGCTAGTGCTAGCGTATCTTGATCACATGCACACGAAACCACATGTGGGGGGTGGGGGTGGGGTAATATACCATACCACTTCACATTTTTGTGCAAGAATCCCTAAGTGGTTTAGAGAGATTATAAAATCAAAACACACTAAAGTACAAATAAAGATCAGAATTCAATAAATGTGTTTCAAGTTCTTCATTCAAAATAGAAAGGCAACAGCTGAACAGGATAAAATTCTCAAAAAATTCTGGAGATTCGTTTTTGCAAAGCCATTGCTATCCAGAGCCCTGTTTTGAAGTCCCCACACACTCTCTTATGTTACAGTGTCAGCGTGGGAGCTGTCATATTGACACCCCTTCCTCATTGCTGTTGAGGTAATGCTGGAGGAGCCTGCGCAGTTCCCCCTACACAGACCAGTGTTGCCCCGGTTTCCTAGAGAGGAAGTTCCATGGCACGAGGAAAAACCACATAGGTTCCTTTCACAAGACCTGTGGCTTTCCTTGTTATTTCAGGAACCCCGGGGGGGGGGGGGGACTGCACTGCGACAACTCCTGTGTCACTAAATGTGTCACCGCGCTTCCCAATTCCTTGATTTGGAATGTGAGTCTTTGTGACTCCGTGGTCGCTTTCAGTACAAGGTGAGAGTTATGATCCTCCAAGATAAAAATCTGAGCCAGAGAATTACCTGGAGTGGGAAGTCATCATGCCCATCCCTTATTTGAGGTGAGCATTGCAAGACCTTGAGACTCGCCCCGAGCATGGAGGGTCGAGTCTTGGCAATGCCACTAGTAATAATATTATTAAACCTCTATTAAATATTAAACCTGGAGCTAAGCAAGTCAAAGGCTGAACTCCAGGTATCCAGAGGCATACAGAACACCTGTTGAGCTCACTCTCTGCGTCGTCTGTGAATTATTAATCAACTTTTGCGCAAATGGAACTGGATTTTGTATAGAGGAATATGCTGTTAGCTCACAGAAAACACTCAGTGACATTTAAAGCAGGTAGTGACCATGTTTCTATTTATACCCAACAAACCACTTTCCTAGCATATTACACCAGCAGTTTCAATTTAACACGTATGTAGAGCACAGGCACAAAGGAGGAGATGGTTGGTTTGACAACAACGGTGACCTAAGTTGTAGGTATTACTCCAGAGTGGCTATTTGTGCTTGGATAATATTCTTTTGAGAGAGAGAGAGTAATGCTTTTACCTGAAGAAAGCTGTTGTGAGAAGAAAATCAAGAGCACGTGTGAGAACTGAAGTGTCATTTTTTGGGGACAGAGAACACTAGCCAGGCACACAATAAGATTTTGGGGGGGGGGGTGCAGTGTGTGGCCTGTCTCTTTAAGAGACATGCCTGGTATATAATAGAAATTCCCCTCCCATCTCTGGGTGCGGTTCCCTCTTTGGTTACCTGGGAACTACAATAGTTGCAACCTTAGTTTTGCCTATGCAGCAAGTCCCACCTGTTATGCTGAGTTTCTGAAACTGATAGTGTTCAAACACTGGGTTTTTCCAGGGTGGGATCTGCATATACATTTTGCAAGTGCTTTGTCACCAGCATACTGCAAAAGAATTGCATATTTATAATCTGCATAATTATTAAATTATGGTGTATTAATTTTCTCAAAATAATTCATATTGCTAAAATGACAGCCAGATTAAGCAACTGCTTCTGAGCTTTCATTAAAGGCTTCAATTCAATTCAATTTGCCAATAGATATTTATGAAAATCATTGTTTCTCCCTTATGCAGTGCCTACTAAGTCATAATAGTTATTAATTTCTACTTAGGCCACCATAATTGGCTAGATTAATCAATGTAAAACATTTTGAGTGATTACAATGAAACCCTGATTAATTGAGCAGCGGATCCAAAAAAAAGGGGGGGGGGTTAAATGCAAATTCTTTTAAAAAACTGTGGATAACAATCTCAAGCTTAGAAGACACATCCCTCCTGTGTGACAGAAAAACAAGTATGCTTTACTAAGGGAGTGTTTGGTGCATACATTTGTTTATTCTCTAAAAACAAACTATTTTCCCCAACTTTAGTAAGTTTGTGTGTTTTTGCTGTTATCCAGATTTCATTAACCAAAAGTTTGAAAGGACATTCAGATTACTTTTAAATGCAGAATCTGATGCATGTTTACTTAGAAGCAAGCATGATGCATTGAATGGAGCTTACGGTAATTCCAAGTGAGTTTGCATCAGGTGACAGCCCTAATTTATTTCCCCCTTTTTCATTAAAATAATATTTTATTTAAAATATAATTACAAATAATGAATAATTAGTTAACACCTCTCTCTTTTTTAGACTCCTATTAACAGAGCTATCCTACGTACCTTGGAAGGGGAGCTCTGCAGTTCCTCTCCACTGACATGCCAGCAAAGAGGAGACTATGTATAATCCTATTTTTACACTCCTGCCAGCCATCAACTTTGGGTGGTAGTGTAGGACTACACTCTTAATTCCTTATGCCCCAAATCACAATCTATACATACATATATTTTAGTTCTCTATAAATTGATTACGCTTCTGTGGACCTTCTTTAACCCTTATAGAAGCGGTAATCTTTGCCGTAATGGCATAATTTCTGCCTTTCACCTCCTTCAAGATGTCCGACTTCTTCATTTTGCCTTGTGTGAACTCTCATGCTCTGATTATTACAAGGGAATTATTTCATCAAGGGAGGGGAAGAGCTCCGAAAGAACCTTGCTTACTGCTTGGCCACCGACAAAATGAAATTCATTGTGACATTGCCAAGTGCATGGATGAAACTAATCAACTCCACAGCTGCCTCGCACAGAGGAGACTTTAGCCAGTCAGCAATTCCCCATCATGTACATACACAGGATTATCTGAAACCCTGGCCTTCAAATGATAAACCTGCAAGCAGGACTTTCGCTAACGTCCATTTCACAACACAGAAACATTGACTAATACACATATTTGGCCTGGACATACCTTCCTTTGTTCTCATTCTAGAATCCCCAAAATGCAATTGCTGGAAAAGTTGCCAACTCCAAAGGGTAGAAAGGCCAAATAAAGAACTAAGAAATGAGAGCTTCCATCCTTCCTCAGAGACATAGGAAATAGAGAGAGGATATTGGAGGAGGCTGAATTATATGTAGTTTTGTGGATTGTGTTTCGCATATTGCTAACTGACAAGACAACAGCTATGTGGAGGCATAGAAGAAACAGAAGCTGCAGGATGATCTAAGAAGCAAGCAATCCATGGACCGAAATCTTGCTCCTGGAATTCATTCTCACACAGTTCTACTGTTGGAATGAATGCTGAGGATACCATTCTGCTGTTTCTTGAAGATATATGGGCATAGGATGCTGCCCTGTGCCAAGCCAGAACATTTTCCCATGTTGCTCCAACTGGCAGAGTCTCATCCCTGCTTGGCAAGGCCAGGGATTAAACCCAGGACCTTCCGCATGCATGGCATGTGTTCTGCCACTGAGCTATATAGAGAAAGAGTAGTACAGCAGTAATAGCCCAAATGATGGTGCTAATAATAATAATAATAATTTTTCTGTCCTGGCCTTTCTTCCAAAAGAGCCTAGGGCAGCAAACATCAAAATGTTTAAGCAATAAAATTTATATGCATAGGCAGTAGTTGCTGCCTATGGATGTTTCAGGGTAAAGCCAGGCCAATCAAGTGTGTAGGAAGTATGGTCATGATAAGCTCCACTGGAGGCTGCTATTATTGAGCAGCAAATGATGAGACAGAGCTTATCAACAGCTGCCAGGTTAGCCATGATAATGGAGGGAAGGTAGGCTGGGGTCGCAGGGGTTGAGCATTACAGTGGTACCTTGGGTTACAAACGCTTCAGATTACAAACACTTCAGGTTACAAACTCTGCTAACCCAGTAGTAGTACCTCAGGTTGAAAACTTTGCCCCAGGATGAGAATGGAAATTGCGCGCCAGCAGCGCAGTGGCAGCAAAAGGCCCCATTTGCGAAAGCGTGCCTCAGGTTAAAGAATAGTTTAGGGTTAAGAACGGACCTCCGGAACAAATTAAGTTTGTAACCTGAGGTACCACTGTCGTGTCCTAAGACCTGTATGAACTGTTCCATTAGATGTTGGAACACACAGTGCAGGCCCTCAACAAAGCCATCTTCCCATTATGATGTGGCCCATTTCTCTCCTGCCTCCAACTCAGTGACACCTGCTGCTATATATGTGAGTCCATTTCCCCTCTCAGTTGCCCTTAAGTGGTGGCGACTGATCATGGCAGCCCACTCCTAAACTCACAAGACACCCCAAGTACAGCCAGAACCCATGGCCCTTTGGATGTTGTTGGACCATTGGTCATGTTGATTAGGACTGGTGGGAGTTGGAGTCCAATGTTTGGGAGGACCACAGGTCCCCCATCCCTGAGCTACAGGGTGGTTCTTAGCATATGCATGTTCACTTCGCATTGCAAGATTAGGTGAGAACCTCCACAGGTGAGTAGGTGAGTAGCCACAGATAAAACCCAGCAGACAAAACTTTCATATCACCTCGAATGAATTAGAGTGGAGTCAGTTCACATATTCAGCTGCCAGTCACCAGATGTGAAGTAACCAAGGGATAGACTTTTATCCTTTGACGTTCAGAGAATGAGATGTTATACATTCCTGAAGAAAATTTAATCACTGTTGCATATATGATTTCACAGGCTGCTTGACAATCAGAGTTTTGCTGCTGTTGTAAAGTTGATTGCTCACACACATTTGTGTTAGAAAAATAAATCCACCAGGATATATGAGGAATAAATAGGTCATAAAAATGCCTGGAGACCCACTTTGGCAGCTTTGCAACCTTGAGATATGCAAGGATACCACTCTACTTTCTAAAATCAGGAGCTTATGTTTCAGTGGACCCACCTCGGGGAATGCATGTTGTGAGATTTCTTCACTTGGAAATTTGGCAAAGTAGTCAAAATAGAATTGCAGAGATAGCTGGTATCATAAAATGCTGCAGGGGGTGGAACTTTGTGTGTTACGTCCACTCACTAGTCAATGGGATGGAGTTTTTAATTTGAACTTACAAACACATACACAAAAACCTTCCACAAACATTAGAACAGGTGG
The DNA here is from genome assembly GCF_964188315.1 of Podarcis muralis. Taxonomy (NCBI): domain Eukaryota; kingdom Metazoa; phylum Chordata; class Lepidosauria; order Squamata; family Lacertidae; genus Podarcis; species Podarcis muralis. The sequence continues at coordinate 40,497,260 of NC_135664.1, forward strand.
AAATCTTTTATTCACATTAATGTTATATCCCAGGTGGACTTTTCGAGCTGAGTCTGCCACAAAAATTAACAGGGCTTCAGTAGTTTTAGGCTATCTATGGGTAGGCTGGATGAATGTAGATGCTGTCCACTTTTGACAGCTGTTAAGCATTATAATTTCATGTTGTTGATGATGTTGTTGTCGTTTAGTCGTGTCCGACTCTTCGTGACCCCATGGACCAGAGCACGCCAGGCACTCCTGTCTTCCACTACCTCCCCGCAGTTTGGTCAAACTCATGCTATGGTAGCTTCGAGAACACTGTCCTACCATCTTGTCCTCTGTCGTCCCCTTCTCCTTGTGCCCTCAATCTATCCCAACATCAAGGAATTTCACAGAACCCTCTAAAACGGTTGAAACTTCTTTTCAGTATGGGACAAAGACTTAACATGGAGATTCTGATGATGAATAAAGAAGATTGCTCCAGGAGTTCATTATTTTTCAAATGACCATCCTAGGCAGGGAGGCAGGTAGCCAGCAACGCATTTTTTAAGGTTCCACAGCAAACCTATAACTGCATCGTGATCAAAACATGAGCTATACACCAGACACAGTCCAACTACCGTACTACCGACCTTCAAGACTACCACTTTCTCTTACTGAGCACAGCTCCATGGAAGGGGAGACTGACAACCCTTATAGGGGGGGGCCTCATGATGTAGTTTCATAAGTATGATGGCTCTTTCTGTACACTGTTAGCATGCAGCTTCTGTGGGAAGCAGTGTCTCATGTGCTCCACTGACATCCACATCCTCGAGCTAAAAGGATTTCACCCCACAGATCTCTAATATCAACTGCATATAGATTAATATGAGTGCATGTGAGTGCATCTCGTTTTAAGAGAGTTGTTCATGACTAATAGTTTCCACACAGCTCCCAGGCCTGGGACCACAAGACACTAGCACTATGCTGATTTTCCCCCCTGTGAGTGTTTTTGCAGTGAAAAACACAATCTCAAGGAAGCCAGAAGCCCCTACCTCCATGACATCCACCCCTGGCCACAGATTTCTTAAAGGTTGCTAACTTCTTCAATATGTAATCCTAGCCAATCAGTGATTATGTAGATTTATTTATATATTTAGCGGATTTCCATACCACTTTGTTAACTAAAACTCTCAAAGCTGCTAATAAATCACAAGAGATACACCAAGAACTATTTTATATATAAAAAACCAAAACTAAGCCTCACTGGAGTTGGTGAAAATTGTGGGCAGGGCAGGGCAAACCCCTGGTACTGTGTTCGTTTGCCTGCCTGCCTGCCTCCTTCCTTCCTTCCCTCCCTCACTCCCACCCCTTCTTTTTCTTTTCCAGCAGATTTGTTATTCCAGGTTGAGGGCCACTTTCAAAACCCAATGCTTTGCATATGAATTGTTCCTTTAAACATGTATGGGTCGAGAATCTGTTCTTTATATTCCTACCACGGCTGCAACTCTGGGAAACGCTCATTAAACTGATCTATATGGTAAAAACAGGAGAATCGTGCCATATGTGATGGCCTGACAGTTTCATAAGACATAAATCTAGTAATTAATGAGTGAAGTGTTCCATGCTCTGCATGTTGTAACTTAATAATAACCTTCTCTAATAACATATAGCTTCTCTGTATCATCTGGTAAATCTAGCTCAAACAAGATCAAAACATCAAACTATTGGCAACATGTATCCTGGCCAAACCAAACCAAAAAGAAAAAGAGAAGAAGGAAATATGAGGAGAAAAGAAGTTTAGCGGAGAATGTAATAGAAACCTCTTCCTTATGCTGAGAACTCTGATTTTATTCTGAACTTTTAAATATACAAAACAGATATTCCTTCACAAAGCCTAGACAACTGGCATTGGTGTGTGTGTGTGTGTGTGTGTGTGTGTGTGTGTGTGTGTGTTTAAAGAGAGATATTATTTATTTTTTTATTATTATTATTATTATTATTATTATTATTATTATTATTATTATTTCCATGCTACCTTTCATCTAAAGATAATAGGGTGGTTTACAATATAGAAACACAAAAATAATGCCATAATAATGGGTGAAAACATTAACACTCTCCTCCCAACACAGTTTAAAAGGCTATAGATCAGGCATAGGCAACCTTCGGCCCTCCAGATGTTTTGGCCTACAACTCCCATGATCCCTAACAGGACCAGTGGTCAGGGATGATGGAAGCTGTAGTCCAAAACATCTGGAGGGCCAAAGGTTGCCTATGCCTGCTATAGATTCTTAATTAGCCAAAGGCCTGGAAGAAGAGGAATGTTTTTGCCTGGCTCCTAAATATATGTAATGAAGGTGCCAGACTAGCCTCCCTGGAGAGAGCATTCCACAAATGGAGCCACCACAGAAAAGGCTCATTCTTGTGTTGCCACCCTCTGGACCTCTCGTAGAGGTGGCAACACAAAGAAGGGCCTCAGACTATGATTGCCAGTGCAGTCAGGCCAGAATTGGTGTCATATGCACAAACCATCTTGCCCTGGTGAGCAGACTCACTGCTGAATTCTACACCAGGTAAAGTCTCCAAACTGTCCTCAGAGGCAGCCCCACGTATAATATGTTGCAGTAATCTAGAGGTTACCAGTATGTAGAAGACAGAGGTTAAGCCATCCCTATGGCTGAGGTGACTTCCAGCCAGCCTACTTATTTAACACTCACCCCAATTTATTTGTCGGGATATGAGTTGATGCAACAAAGCAAGTTTTATCCAGCACGTTTCCCCCATCACTTGTCTTATCACAAAAAGCTCCACCTTTTGCGGAAATCAGTTTGCTATTCAAGACCTCTAAATCAATATTTCTTTCTCTATAAAAGTATATACATACCACTCTTTCACAAAGAGATAGAGTACGGTGTCATGGTTAGAATGCCAAACTAGGAGACCAGTGTTCCCATTCCCACTCAGCTATGAAGCTCACAGGGTGCGTAGAACAGAAGGCGAGAGGGAGGAGGGCATGAAAATAAGAGATGTGGTGGGGCAAATTTTGCCCTTGCTGAGAGTCCCATTTGACCAAAGTCCACCCCTGATGTTGCCCACTCATAAGAAGCTTATCTATGTACCAATTCAGAATTGTAAATCCCCCTATTTGACAAACCATTAGCACTGTGGATTCAACTGCCCCATTCTCCATGCAAAAATAATGTGTACCAACAGGGAAAGCAGAATCCATCCCTTAATTAGCTGGTGGTTCAGGTACAAGATCAAAGTCTCCCATGAAGCCTAAATGAAAAGAGGTAAATTAATGCAGACATGGGTTTTGGATTTTTTTTAATGTAGTATTTCCGAACAGGTTCCAACCTAGCAATAAGCAACCATTAGGGATGTGGAGGTCAAGGGAAGTGGAGCTCAGCTGCCTCAGTCAACTCCCTCCTAGGGTTGCCAAGTGACCAAGGGGAGTGAGGCACAACCAGCCCTTCTTGCTCCTCTGCCAGAGGTCTGATATGAAGGAAGCCTGGGTTCAACCACTAGCACATAGAGCATTTAACATGTCTGCTAGTGACCCACCCATGTCTTTAAAGTGGAATGTGGGGTGGAGTCTGCAAATGCCCATGTCCCAGTTCATTCAAAACATTTGGTGTGCTGAGACACAGTCCAGTCCCAGGGTTGGGGCTAAACACGTGGGAAAGGATAGGCTCGAAAATGGGCTAAAAAATTAAAATTATAATCCAACAAATTTTTTTTTTGGGGGGGGGGACATCTGATGAACTAAAGAATTACGATTATTTATTTCTTAAAGTTTATACATTGCCTGATTGCTGGGGGTGGGCAGAGCTTGAAGTGGTTTCGAAAAGATGAAAATGCCAGTTAACTGGAAGCAAGGATTCTGAAAAGTTTTTGAAATTAGTTGGGGCAGTGATCACACCCAAGGAAGAGTTGGTACCACTGGGCACTTGCCAGTGTCCCCCACCCCTTGGGGGGGGGTTCACTACTCTGCCTCATTTCATTTCCGTTTACCTTGAGATAGGAAGGAGCCAACAGCAGCAATGTTTTTAAAGAAGCCAGTGCAGCTGGCAGGTGCTGCTGGTGACGGCTGGTGTTTTAATTTCCTCCCAAGTGACCCCATCGTAAAGCCCCTATGGGGTAACTATGTGGGGTCCCTAGAGACAATGGGGGTGGATAAAATGCTGGGGACCAGCACCAATGTTTCACTCGTATGCTGCCCTCACCTTTTTGCTACTGCCAGGCTGTTAACTCACCTATCACAAGAGAAGAGCTGAGCTACTTTCACCTGGGGTACCTACCCAGCAGGGTCGTTCCTCCACCACTGATGGTGCCACCTGAGCAATGGGCAGCTGTGCTGGCTCCTCTGGTGCTGCTATCCCTACCTGGGAAGGAGGCGGCCAAGGGCCTCATCAAATCCAGCAACAGCTGTGAAAGCAGTGGCAATTTTCTATATTCATTATGAACAGCCGTTATTCCCTTCCTTTCCGAGGCACCTTTTTATATACTTCTTCATGAATCTGACTTTCACAAAGGCAAATGTGTGTTTTAAAAAAAAACTCACGCAGAAGTTCTGCTTTGTGGGGGAGTAATTAGAAGCACTCCTAAAGATTTTACCTGTCAACCTTCTTTTCACTGGGAAACTGGGGGAAGTCAATCATGTAAGACATGTGAATATAAAATTATCATAATAATAATGTTTGTCCCGTGGACAGCTGTGAAGCCTTATTTAACTCTAAGCAAAAATAGCCTCATCCACCCCATATCTCTGTTTGCTTATCTGCAATGTAAGCAACTCATTTTTATGTCCATGTTTGCCTTTAAAGCAGCATGTGAAGCAAAAGCTTGCTTAAAAAAACCCAACAATTTGAAGCTTTTGATCTGTGTCTCTCAGGGTCTTTCAAGTTTGAAAGTTCCTCCCTTTCTGAAACTGATCGTTCAAGTCCCAATATGCATTCTGAGTGAGTGACTGACTGAGTGATTTTTAATTTATGTATGTGTGCTGCTAACAGGGGTGGGTGAATCCCAGTTTAGATTTCTCTCTTTTTTCCCCCAATCGTAAATTCATTTTGCCCTATTTCCTCATCAGTTTGTAATTTAAAAAGAAAATGCTGGTGGCAACTTGCCCGTATCACACTCTCAGTGGCTTCATATAGATATTAAAAATAGCATTCAAGGCTATTTAATATCCACCCCCCTCTCGCACCATGAACCATGCTCTGGACCCAAACAGTCAAACTCCCTCTGCTCCATTTAATAAGCCAGGATGAAAGGGCATGTGTACAGGTGTATCGCTACCAACACCTTATCCACACCTGCTGACTGCATAAACTGAAGCCTATCCCTCAACACATTGCTATGGCACTGGATGCATCATCTGGGATTGCAGTAACTGTAGATTCTCATGTTGTACCAACTGAGGTGAGTCCAAAGTTGAGCATCTTAAGTCAAGGTCACGCCAACTTTATAATCAAAATGTGTACTGCTTGTTATCACATTTTGATTATCAAGTTGGAGTGACCTTGACTCAAGATGCTCAACTTTGGACTCACCTCAGTTGGTACAACATGAGAATCTACAATTATTGCAATTCCAGATGAGTGCTCCAGTTGGAGAACAGCCTTTACCAAAGGTGTCATGGGCTTTGAAGACACTCGAAATCAGGATGCAAGGGAGAAATGTGCTAGGAGGAAGGCACGCTTGGCAAATCCACACCATGAACAACTCCCGCATGGAAACCAATGTCCCCACTGTGGAAGGACGTGTGGGTCCAGAATTGGCCTCCATAGTCACTTACGGACTAATTGTTAAAAATGTGTTTATGGAAGACAATCTTACTTGGCTACGAGTGATCGCCAAAGAAGCAGAATCAAAATGTGTAGCCAGTTGGTCACAGCGGGTCCTTGAATGCTCCAGAGGTCACCGCCATCACCACCACATTGTATATTGTATCTCCACAAGAGTCCTGCAACAAAGGCAGTGAGATTTACCCAAGACCAACCATGTGAGCTCCATGGCCAAGCATGATTTCTTCATGGCAAAGCTGGATTTCTCGCTTCAAAACGCAGCATTCTAACCACCATGACACACTGATTCTCATCATGGTATAGTTGGAAATTAGTCAGAATGCAGAAGTCAGCAGAACTCGATAGGCTTTGTGGTTCCATAAGCAGTAAGAAAATACAGAACTAAATTTGAATACTGAGGTACACAGAAAATTAAGAGTAGCAGCATTTGTTCTGGAGAAAGAACAAAGGCAGTGTTGGTTTTTTCTTTTCTTTTTTTACAAAAGAAGCCATTGGCTATGAGCCAATAAAGCAGCCTGCACATGTGCAACTGGAGCTTCCCCAGAGCCAGATGACAAAAGGAAAGAAATGTATATGATCACAAAACTCTGTCATAGCTGGTTATTGACACCTTGTGCGCCCACACTTGGGATTCTAGATCACGAGCAGTGAAATCCGTGTAGAAATCCCTGGTGACTTTAAGACTGTGAATTTGAGTAAATCCTCAGTGCCACCTTTTCATTCTTTATCAGATCCAGATGGGGAAAAACAAGTAGTTTTATCTGATAGATATAGAGTAGGGTAATAAAAACACAGTTAACTCATTTTGAAGGCTTTTTTTGTTTTTTTATTAAACTTCTCTATAAAGCGCATATTCTGCTTAATGGCACCCTGTCCTTTAAATTCCCCCACTGCTGACTATGCTATTATGGTACACTCTCATTAGAACATTAATAGGATCATGCAAGTTTTATGTGAGTCTTCAGTGCTCTAGGCCACATGAGAGTCATGTTGCAAGTTACATATATCAGTTAATTACGTCCCCTTTAGCCACATTGAAAGCCTTCCTGTAGTTTATCTTATCCTTCTACAGTACAGTTGAGTTCATTTGAATCAGGCAGAGAATTTTCAATATTCAGAATCTAATTTAATGAATGTTGTGCCTGTAAATGCAGAATGCCAGTTTTTAAGATTACTGTATGGATGACTTCGGTGTTATCTGACCTGATTTTTTAGTTCAGAGAGCTAAAAATTAAATCTTACTAATGAATATGCTTCTTCAGGACATGATAATTTATGAATGGCCCTACTGATCTTCCTTTAAACAGCACATTATACATGAAATTATGCTAGTCCAAATCCCCCAAAGACCTTGAAAGTAGAGACAAAGTCAGTTCCAGTCCAGGAAATGTGCTAGTCCAAGAAGCAGCAAGATGGGACACAAAACAGAGAAGGGCAAAATCTCCTTATGCTGGCTCTATTCAGAATCATCTTGGTGCAATGTTTAGAAGTAGCTTGTCTGTTTTCTGACCGTACCCGTAATGTTTGGTACGTACATGCAGTTCTTGTCATGAGCATATATACCATCATATTGCTCACAGGGAATTGTAATTCCCTTTCCCCTATCCACCAGGCATGGGTAGAGAGGTGCTTGGAAGTTCAATTGCTCCATTCGTAAGTAAATACACCCAGAAACAAGGCAAGGTTTTTAATGAGGACAGTGGGGAGGAGAAACTGCCACACAAAAGGTAAGCAAGTAATAATCAACAAGAGTTTCATCAAATATAAATTGGTGTATGACACCACAGTATAGCAAAACTAAGAAGGAAGGCACATTTCTTCCAAAAAAAAAAGAATTTTCTGGAAGGCTTTTATTGATTCCTGGCAAAATAAGTTACTGTGATGAGTCAGGCATACACTACCAGCTGTGTCTTGCAGGGAAAATGCTGAAAGGTATTCAGCTTGTTATTTATACAGGGGTAACTGCCATGAAGCCCACTTACTCATTTGCTGGGCCTGCTACAGAGTTATGAGGGTTTCTTGTGCCTAGGACAGTCCTTAAATCCACTAAACACCTGGGTTTGACAATATGATTCTCATGCACCTCCTCTTAAATGAGTTATAGCATAACTGAGAAGTTATGTGGTACACAGATGCTTTTTAAAAAGACAAATAAATAATGCATCTCAGGTGTCACAAGTCAAAATAGCTGGAAAATATATAAATTGAAGGAGATCCCCCCTTTTCCTCTTGCCAGACTGTTCCTTGTGCCCCAGGCAACAAACCTCAGGGCCTATGTGTTGGCTGGCTGTATGGTATATGACCGAAGACAGTGTCTCTGGGCATCAAGACAGAGTTAAGAAGAGGGGAAGCACTATATTTTTGTTACAGGCACATTATCTAGAAGCTATTTGTTAAACAGGTTGTAATATTGATTTGGTCTGGAAATGGACTGTTGGAATGTGTTTATTTTTATACTGACTATGTTTCTTTTCTTCTTTCTAATTCAAGCTGGAACCTAAGAAAATATCTTATTCCAGGTCAAACTATTTGTCCATCTATCCCTTTGGTAACCAATACAGTGGTACCTCGGGTTACATATGCTTCAGGCTACAGACTCCGCTAACCCAGAAATAGTGCTTCAGGTGAAGAACTTTGCTTCAGGATAAGAACAGAAATCGTGCTCCGGCGGTGCGGCGGCAGCAGGAGGCCCCATTAGCTAAAGTGGTGCTTCAGGTTAAGAACAGTTTCCGGTTAAGAACGGACCTCTGGAACGAATTAAGTACTTAACCCGAGGTACCACTGTATAGTACTCTCCATATGTTGTTAGGCTAGATCCAAGGTAAGCAGAGTGGAGCACTCCAGGCATTGTTGAACTACAACTCCCATCAGCTGCAGCTAACATAGCCAAAGACCAAGGTTGATGGGGGTTGTATTATAACATCTGGAAGGCACCATATTGGATGCCCCAGATCTAGCCTATCTAGACCACTCTGGCTACCAGCAGGTCTCCAGGCTTCCTGGCAGAGGACTGTATCACCTGCAATCTGAGCCCTTTGACTGGAGACACCGGGGAGAAGCAACTGATGCCTTCTGCATTCAAAGCATGTGCTCTGGCTTTGGATTCTTCGACTGCCGAACCCTGAGCATGAATACACAGAATCTTATTTTGGCATTCTCAGCAGGAGAGAGAACTTCTGGGGAGAAACTGCAGGCATAGCAAATGAGTCCTTGTAATACAGCAAGCATTACAAAATGAAGAAGTGTCCATACCGAAGAAGGCGATTGCGCACTTGGGTGACATCATCGCTTTCTCTCTGCTACAGTTTTCTCCAACATAAGCAGGAAAAGCAGAAGTCTGATAACAGTCAAGGGAACCAACAGTTATGGGGGTCATCAGAGTCTCCATCACTTCCAGTCAATTATTCACAATGTACAGGAGAACAGAAGAGCCCTGCTAGATCAGACCAAAGTGCAATCTGGTGCAACATCCTGTTTCCCCACAGTGGCTATCCAGATGTCTCTGGGAAGCTCCCAAGCCCAATATGGAGACAAAAGCCTTTTCCTGTTTTGCTCAACAGCAACTGGTACTCAGTAGTACATTGTCTCTGAAAGGCTGCATAAAGCCACCAGGACTAGTAGCCACTGAGAGCTCTAGCCATTCCTAACCTTCCTTTAAAACCATCTGAGATATTGGCTCTCACCACATCTTTTGATGGCAAATTCCATAAATAAATCAGGCATTGTACAAAGCAATACTTTCTTTTTGTCTTTTCTGCATGTTTTGCCAATCAGCTTCACTGGATCACCCTGGGGGATCTAGTGAGAGGGAAACAAGCATTCTGTTCACAGCATGCATATGATCTCTGACCACAGGGTCTAACCTTGCTAGCCTTTTGCAGCGCTGGATCTAGGGCAGTGCAGGCAGTCTCCCCGCACAGGGCGCCAAGAAGAGGAGGGCAAACTATTGAGACAATCCATTTGGGAGAGCCAAACTTTGGCCTCACACAGAGCACCATATTACAAAAGATTACCAAAGTCTGCCCCTGCCTTTGCCTTCCAATTTAAAATTCTAGAACAGATTTTGCTCCTTGTGTTCCTGGTGACAACGGACAGTCAAAAGTTAACTGAAATGACACTGGTAGTTCCGGACAAAGAGGGAGGTGTTGCAATCTGACTTTGCCAAGATTTCTTTTTTTCCTATCACCAACTACAGAGGTAGCCTGTTAATTTTGGGCTACAACTTCCATCAGTCCCAACTAGAACTGCCAATGGTCAGGAATTACAGGAATTGTAGTCCACAACATCTGAAGAGCACTACATTGACTACCCTTAACCTACCCAGAAATATAAGGTCTTATTCATTACAACTTTTGCATAACATTTCAGGAACTATTTTATAATCATGCCATTATAATCTACACAAGAGTTCAGGCCAGTTGTTTTAGGCAGACGACAAAGCTTCTCTGTATGGTATCCATTAATAGGCATTTTTGAGTTATTGCAACTCAGAAAAGTTCTCATAATAATTAAGAAGAGTTATTTCTTATTCAGGACATGTATACAGTACAGGACATGCATAATTATCCAGTCAAATGTTGCTAGGAATAGCTACTCACCAGCTAAAACATGGTTTGAGTTCAACATGTGGTTTACTTATTCCATCCAAACTCAACAAAGTGTGTAATCTTTCCCTTCCACTTCCCCTTTTGTTTCTAAAAATGTAGAAACAAAAAAACAATGCTCAGATAAGATGTCTTATCTGGCTCTGATACTTTCCTCATGTTTCTGTTTTGTAGCCAGCATTAAAGCATTCTCTTTCTGAAAAAAGGCTTCTTGCATTAAGTTCTTTTCAATCAGCCACTTGCACTGTATTATCGGATGTGATCTAAAAACTGCAGCACACACACAGAGAGCGCTGAAAATTAGAATAAATGGCAGCCACTGTAAAATCAAACAGAGGTTTCCTTAAAGGAACTGGTAGGATTCTTACCCCAAGTGTTTTGGTACAACTCATCTTGGCTGTGAGAGCCAGAAGACTGTTCCCTGCCTTGCAGGCTTTTCCCTGCCTGCCTAGGCCCTGACTGACTCCAGCTACAAAAACTTAGGCTACTGGTGAGGACCATCTTGGTTGACTCTTAGTGCAAACCCAGGTCACTGAGCCTGAGCTTCCACAACCATTGCCTCCCATGAACCATCATTGGCAGGATTGGAGCAGCAGATATGTTCTATGCTTTCTTCTCTTGTTAATTATGCTATTTTAAATGTGCATTTTATATTTGACTTCCTTTAGTAATGTTTTATTTTGAAATCTTTAAGATAATATTTTAGCTTCCTGTTAATTATGCTGCTTTGAATGTATATTTTATATTTGACTTTCTTCAGTAATGTTTTATTCTGGATTGTTTCAGCTGATGTTTTAATATAGACTGCAAACTGCTTTGATTTTTTTTCTTAAAAAATATAAAGCAATACAGAAATGAAATGAATAATAAAATTATTTAGAAGGTTCTTTTCATAAAAGTGTAAAGGAAGGAAAGGGAACTAAAGATCTCCTTTGAAATCAAAACTTATTTGCTGAAATCTGTAACTATTCAGATAGGTAACCGTGTTGGTCTGACACAGTCAAAATATTTAAAAAATAATAATAATTGTGCAGTAGCACCTTAGAGACCAACTAAGTTTGTTCTTGGTATAAGCTTTTGTGAAGAAGTGTACATGCACACAAAAGCTTATACCAAGGACAAACTTAGTTGGTCTCTAAGGTGCTAAAGGACAATTTTTTAAATTTATTTTTATTTCATCTGTAACTATTGGTCATGGTATAGCATTTGGAAGATAAATGTTTCAGCTATTTTTTTGTGATTTAAAGATGAATAAAATTATTTAGAATTTAAGCCTACAAGCATCATCTGCACTTAAATACTTTTATCTGAAATGACGTTACAATAATTATCATTTTCGTTTTTTATCATCATCATCATCATCATCACTACTGAGTTCCAGTTCAGGATATTTGGCAATGGTATATACGAGGGATGGAGGTAGTTTCTGGGAACCTCTTGTTTGTGATCAGCACTGCCAGCAAGCTATGTTTGCAAAGAATAACTTTAATATCCCAATTCTCCCTTTGGAAAGATGTCCTTACCTGTCACATATTTGAGGCCACACACGACAGGTATATGGAAGGTTAATATGGCTTTGAATGGCATCACAGGCACAATTAGGACCCTTGACTGACCTATTTAGGCCTGTGAGCCAGATGGCTTCCACAACCCTGTGATAAAGAGAATCAACTAAAACCTCACCATACACATGACAAACCACCCAGTGGAAAATAACGATCTTTCATGTCCATGGTGGCTAGAGATGTATCACAGCTTACTTACTGGATTTTCTGTGTTAAGGGAGAATCCAAGTCAAATGTATGGGCAGGCGTATCAGTGATGAAGATGTTGTGTGGCCAACACAAAACACATCCAGCATAAGCAGCACCAAGTTGACAATAACTCCCCTCCATTAGTGTAGGATTCGGAGCACAAAGAACAAGAACTGTGTCCACACTCAGTTTCCTCTCATGAATGCAGGGGTAGGTGGGGAATCACTGAGATGAGGCCTTATTAAACGTTCCTCAGATAAAGGTAAAACATGGACCTCGAAAATTCAAGGTGCATTTTGCTACACAATACTTATGGCTCATGAAAGAATTGCGCTCTAAACACCTGACTTTTTATTCTATCTTCTGGCTGTAAAAAGAAAGGGGGGGAGCCTCAGAATCTTTGAGTTCATTCATTCCATATATCCCTACATCTTTGCTCCTTTCAGTTGCCTCCTCAAAGAAATTACATCAAGAGACCTCCCCTGGTCAGCACTGTCGAACTTCTTTGAACAATGAAATTTCAATCTGTCGCACACAAAGCCAGATGCATCCGCCGCGCCAGTGTCCTGGTAGAGAAATAATAGCAACTGCCCAGCCAGAACAATAGAATACTTTCCCGTTCTAGGTGATCGGCTGTCTCATTATACAATTGTGAATAACAATAATCCCTGACGGTCTCATGGGTGACATTTCTCTTTCCTTATCAGCACTGCTGCATACACCAGTGCTTGATAACACCACCAGAATAAAGAAAACGACGCCCACCAAGCTGTCTATGTAGAAGTAAAAATGATGTATTTATTGAAAAGAGAATCAGCTGGTGATATATATATAACAAAACCTTTTCAGAAAGCTTATTTATCCACTACAACTTTATGGTGAAACCCAATGAAATGCCGTGCAGAGGCAGCAGGCAGGTCTCGTGATGAGGCATCAGTGTATTGACGCCGGCAAAAGATGACAACTTATCCCCAGCTGTACTATGCAAGGACAGTGCTACTCAGATTAGAGCAGGAAGGAGGAGAGAGGTGGATGGTCCCATCTGGTTTAAATCTGCAGTTCTTTATGGGCCCTGATGGCTTGTAGAAGCTATGGAAATAAATTATGAGAGCACTATTTATGTCTAGTCATAGATCTGTTTATTGATGTATAAGTAGCTTCTCCAAAAAGTAAATTGCAATAATAAATTCAACCATGAAACACAGGGAAGAATTCAACATAGCACTAAGTTTAAATCCCTTAGCAGTGTACTGATTGCAGAATGACTTGTGTCAGCGGGGTGGCTTGCGCAAGAGAAGGCAAAGGAAACCAACATGGTTCTCATGACTGCTTGCACAACAGATTTCTGTAGCCCCAGTGTTTCCCTTTGCACAACCTATTCTTTCTCTATATATTTTTATTGCTTCTTTTATTCCTTATGTTGTATTTCATTGGGTTACAATCGGAATTCCACCGAATCCTACAGAATTCAAATTGTGTGTTCTGCACAGACATGTCATGGACCACTGGAATGAAATGAAGGTCCCTACACCACAATCTGGAGACAATCTTAGAGGGCACCAGAAGGTGGCAACACAAGAATGAGCCTTTCCCCCAGTGGCTCCCTGTTTGTAGAATGCTCTCCCCAAGGAGGTTTACCTGGAAACTCCATTACATTTCTTTAGACATCAGGCTAAAACATTTCTCTTTAACCAGGCATTTAGCTGATTAAAATTCTATGGCTTTTTAGAGGGGGGAGGCAGTGGCGAAGGTTGGGGTTGCAGGGGGGCCGGCCGCACCGGGCGCAACATCTGGGGTTAGGGCAAATCCACGGGTTAGGGGCTGCAAATTACTTGCCTTGCCCCGGGTGCTGACCACTCACGCTACGCCACTGGGGGGAGGTTATTGGTTTGTTTTTGTGTTATTATGTATTTTGTATTCTTATTTTGTCTTTTACTGTTGTGAACCACCCTGGGATCTTTGGATGAAGAGCGGTATAGAAAATAATAATAATAATAATAATAATAATAATAATAATAATAATAATAATAAATAATAATAATAATAGGTCTTGATCATAGCACTTAATCTTTACCCTATTTAACCTTCTCATGCAAATTTAAGCAAATGTTTTTTTTCCCAGCTGACCTCTCAGAGGTTGATCATTCTGCATTAAATAATCTGAGAATTCACCATGCTGGTTTCACTATGCTGCAAATCCATTATCACACTGGTAAGGGACAAATTATCTCACTATCAGTGAATCCTGGGCACATTTACCTATAAGTCAATGCCATTTAATTAGTGTGTGAGTAAAGGGTTGCAGCTCAGGAAAACTATGTGGAAACATAATTTTGGTGCTACTATGAAAAGCACTTTGTGAGAATATTGCCATTGAGAAAGTATACTATACCCTTCATTAAAAAGACAGTGTTATATGAAAAGAAAGCCATTTTGAGAAGATAAAGAACTAAAGGGTAGTTCCTGAAATACATCTTGGCACCGTTTCTTGGAGTTGTTTCGTTGTTCTGAAACCAATTACATACCTCAAGAGCATCATTGCCAAAGAGATTCTATGAATTATGCAGCAACCCTCATCTATAGGAACAAATAGAAAACCTGATAGCTCTGGAATAAGGCTTTACAATACCCAGGGTATTTGCATATGAAAAACTTGTAGATTAAGTTTTAAGAAGTGTTTGTTGCCCACATAATTTCATCCCCCTTTTATGCTTTTCCTCTGGAGAAAGAGTTTATTACATGGACGGGAGGAACCACTGTCCTAAAGTGCTTGGGGCTGCTTTCATAGCATTAGAAGCTGCTTGGAGGAGGAGGAGGAGGAGGAGGAGAGTTTGGATTTGATATCCCGCTTTATCACTACCCTAAGGAGTCTCAAAGGGGCTAAGAATCTCCTTTCCCTTCCTCCCCCACAACAAACACTCTGTGAGGTGAGTGAGGCTGAGAGACTTCAGAGAAGTGTGACTAGCCCAAGGTCACCCAGCAGCTGCATGTGGAGGAGCAGGGAATCGAACCCGGTTCACCAGATTACGAGTCCACCGCTCTTAACCACTACACCACATTGGCTCTCACTGGAGCCAGTGGCGGAGGAACCCTCTACGGCACCAGGGGCGGGGCAGCCCGTACGGACTGCACATGTGCAGCATCCCGCGCATGCGCAGTCTGTACAGAATGTCACACATGTGCAGTCTGTATGGGCTGCCACTTGCGCGGCGTCCATATGGGCTGTCGCGCGAACGGCATACCATACCAATTGCGCATGTGCGGCAGCCTGTAGAGTCACCACGCAAGTGGCAGCCCGTACAGACTGCGCATGTGCGGCGACCGTACAGGATGCTGCACATATGGACTGTGCACGCCCTCAGCTGCTCTACAGCTGGGGGGAGGCAGGGGCCATCTTGTCAACCCCCCCAAGTGGCACCCAGGGCAGCCTGCCCCCTCTGCCCCCCGCTTCATATACCCCTGACTGGAGCAAGACATCCCTAACACTAGGTGAGTTACTTGAGGCAACAGACCTCCTACCATAGTTCATTACAGGTCTAATTTCATAAGGATACATGGATATAATGGCATTTTAGAGTTTTAAAGGTAAGAGCTCTCATTGCCCACAAGATGAAATGTATTGATTGTTTATGGTCCCCAACAGCCAAACTGGAGCGCTTCAACAACCCCACACACTCAAACAAACAACAACAACAAAGTATCATCCCTCTCAGTCACTGCCCTTTCCCATGTAGAGTAGGAAGGAAAGCTGTGATCACAGTGGTACTTGCCTCCAATCCTCCCCCCCCCCCAAAAAAAACTTCTTGCAGTCTGAAGACTAAGCCCTTCCTTGTCTTAACATCTGCTGACATCCACAGCAAATACCTCTGAGCACCTGAGAGCTTGGGCTGAACCACTTCAGAGAACATTATTCTACTGGGAGTTTGACAGGCTTTGAAGAAGCAAAACTTGGCTGACATACCTTGAAGGTCACTAAAGTGCCAAGTTGACCTACATGCTCCAGCAGAGAAGGCGAGAGCACTCAGGAGCAATCTACATATCTCAACTTTTCGCTGTGCGACAAGAGACTCAACAGCAGCACCAGCAGTGCCAGCCAGAAAGTCCCCCGGAGCATTCAGGAAGCCATCAGATGCTGTAAGCCTCCAAAGAAAGACCACCTCAACAGGGCCCCTACCACTGCAGTCTGAAGTAGCTTCAACCACCCCAAACATATAGAATAAAAAGTATTGCTGAAGCAGAAGGAACATGGCCTCCACAAGGGCTGCTGATAAAAGACAGAGGAGTGGGACCAGGAGAAAAAGTGATGGCTCGACCTATTCTGACCTCTGGCTCCAGTACAGTTTGCTGCCCTGTCTCCACCAAGTCCAAACACCACCGATGCAGTTGAATTTCTACCCACACTAAGAGTCCCCAAGCCCCTCTCCTTCCTCTGCCACCACAAAGTCACTTTGTGCAGATCCAGGCCATTGAAACCAAGCTCCCACAGCCGACAGTCACCCTGAACCACCATTGACAGCAAAAGCAGCAGATATGTTCTATGTTTAAGTTAACATTTGATTCTCTTGTTAATTGTGCTGTTTTAAATCTGTATTCTATATTTTACTTCCTTTAGAAATAATATTTTATTTTGAAATGTTTAATAATTTGTTTGGTTCATTCTCTTGAGTTAAATGTGCATTCTACTCTTGGTGTCTTATTTTGAAAGCTAAAATGGTATTTTATTTTCCTTAATATCATATTCACTTTTAGCTCGAAACACACCTGATCAGTAGCCAACCCAGGTGCCAAAAATGACCAGGGAAAGCTTTTAACCTTCAGCTTGCTGAATTTGATGGTTTTCACAATGACATTAACTCCCTTGTACACCCATATCTCATCCATACTTCATATGTTGAGAAATAAAAGAGTTAATAGGAAAAGAAAACACCTCTGTCTGTGGTCTTGCAAATATTTAGTCAATAGGTCCATTCATAGACATGTGGAAGGGGGAGAGGGGAGAGGGAATAACTGACCCCAAAATGTATACGTAAACATGTCATCAAAGATAATTGGAGTGCAGAATTACTGTTTACTTGCCCACTCATGAAAGAAAATTATGGTCCAACTGTCCTGATTATAAAATGCTGGTAAATTGATAGATTAGATCTGACAATCCTGTTTCTTTAGTTTCTACTCTTTCAACTCCCAAAACTCCTAACATGTTTGATAAAATGCTGGTGCTTTTTGTCAAGATAGGACAAGCTAATATATGGGTCTACTGTGCTCACACTTGTTTGTCTCTGATACAGGAAGGGTGAAAGGAATAGACAAGGCTTTGGGTATGCTGTGGTTTTACATAACCATAGGGAAAGCATGCAATTGAGTTCTGGACACAAACTCCAGCAACTTGAGCCCTTAACTTGCATATTTACATTTTTTGAGAGGGAAAGCCAAAACCATTATCCTTTCCATGCTCTGGGGGCCTGCAGTTATTTCCTAGAGTGGTTTCTAGTCCCATTGTGGAAATTTTTCCACCTCAGCTTCCAAGACATTAGCCTTTTAGCCCAGATGCCAGAAGGGCAGGATTTGGTGATATCAATAAATCCAAGCATCAATTTTCAATAAGCTGGATTCTGTTTCAGAGCCTAGATTTTTCCTAGCAACTGAAAGTCATTTGATTACACCATCCAGGATAGTTTCTTGTGAGAAGAGTCAGTGCATTAGTGACTGCTGAAGAGAGATGAAAAGTTCCCTATTAACAGGGAGATTCCTTAATGCTACATTCAGGCCTCTAATAGCATATCCTGCTTTAACTGAACTATGGCTGTACACACACCATATATTTCAAGCACATCCCTCCACCACAAAGAATTTACTCCTCACAGACCTACAATTCCCATGACCCTTAATGAACTACAGTTTCCAGAATTCTTGGGGTAAAGTTCCATGTGCTTCCTCTTTCCTCCTCCTTCTGTGTAATGGGGAGGAATAGGGAGAAGGGCAATAGCTCAATGGTAGAGCAGACAGTTTGTATCCCTGGTTCAATCTCCAGCATCTACAAGTAGGCCAGGGAATGTTTCTTGTCTGAAAAACTAGAGACATACTGCCAGCCAGTGTCCATAATACTGAGCTAGATGGACCAGTGGCTTGATTCAGTAGAAGTCAGTCCCCCATGTTCCTAACAGCAGCAGCATCTAGCTATCTACCTATCTAGATATTTGTCACCCATCTGACTGGGCAACTTCCAGCAACTTATAAAACCACAGTAACTTCAACTTGCTCAGAACACAGGACTTTCTTGGTGGAGAATTTGGTATCATTATCATAGAACTAGTGCAGATGCAGAAATAGAAAATGTCAAAATTGGTTTGTTCCAGAGCCCTTCTGGTAAAATGGAAGCCATATAAAAACCTTTAACATACATCTTCTTGATTCAGTTTCAGTAGTCACTAAACATGTTTTACTAATTGCTCTCTCTATTTAGCTGTTTTTGAAAGCCTAAACACCTCGTGCATCACACAAAACTGGAATGAATATAATATTTTCACAACGTACCCATCTTTCTTTACACAGAAACTGAATTTTCTTGGATGCACAATACCAGCACTCTGATTCATAGATAGCCATAAACTGCATCTCAAGCCTGAGACATCTCCCTTCCAAATATATAAAGGTCACTTGTTTCACATTTTCTACTTCTTCCTATTGAGACACTCCTACGTTCTGCTTACTTCTCATGTGGTGTAGCGGTTATCTGCCAGAATGAGTTACCGCACCTTTCAAGGCTCACAGTTCTAGGTCAGAAAAACCTCTATAAATAAAACAAGGCTATATACACACTACCACATTGTATATATCAGTGTGATGCAACACAGGAATACTCTTTGTTTCAAACACTCCACAAAGGGATATATCGCCTGTCAACAGAGCTGTAATGATGCACAAAAAGGAAATGTGTGGGAAACATTTGACAGAGGTTGTTTTGGTGGGTCATGAACACTTTCCTGTAAATAGGACAGGCACTCCATGGAGTCACTATGGGTCTGTCCAGACAACAGCATCTCCCAGTAAAGGCAGCCATAATTAAGAAAATGAAGGAAAGTATTATACCAGGCTAGAAGACATTCAAGCTATCTTAGGGGACTACCATTCCCATCATGCGTAAAAACCTGTTGGCCTGTTTTGAACAATTGGCACAGCATTCCTAGGGGTTATGTAGAACAGTTCTTTTAATCTCTTAAGAACTGGGACTCACCTGCTAAAGTACGTCTTCAGTGTGGAACTCAGTCTTGATTTTCTATTTTGCATGTCCATCTTCCTCCTCTTTAAAAACATCCTATCATTGAAAGGACAAATAGGACAGGTCTATCAGTCAGAACTATTAGCCAGGATTAGGGATGGAGAAGAATAATAGAATTGTAGAATTGGAAGGGACCCTGAGGGCTATCTAGTCCAACCCCTGCAATGCAGGAATCTCAACTAAAGCATCCCTGACAGATGACCATCCAACCACTGCTGAAAAACCTCCAATGAAGGAGGCCCACAACCTCCTGAGGGAATCCATCCCACTGTCAAACAGCTCTTACTGTCAGAGAGTTCTTCCTTATGTTTAGTCAAAATCTTCTTTCTTGTAACTTGAATCCAATTTGATTCAGTTTGCATTTAAAGCCCGCTTTATCAAATTTGCACTTTCTGGAACAATATGGAAACCAAAACACAGCCTTCCTTCAAAATTTGCTCTTATCCAAATTTTGCAATGCAGTTCTCCAACCAGTGTCTACAAGAATGCATATATTAGGTTAGGAGTGTGCATCAAAGGGAACATATTGTTGAATAGAACACAGAAAATGTATATTAGGAGAAATTGCTTCAGAAATGTGTATGAGTCAAAACTGCATACAAAAATGTGTTTATTAAGGCAAATTCACACTAAATGCTGAAGAAGTTTGATGAAGATTTTTAAAAAAATAAAATTTGCACATCACTGCAGAAATGTGGAGGCCCAAATTTAAGACAAGAAAAATGAGAACTGTAATTGACAGGTCACTCCATCCCTCATTAGAATAGCTAAATGGCACCCTCCCTGACCAGAGCCTGCTTTTATTCACCTGGATACCAACTGCTGGAGAAAGCTTTTTGCCTCTTCTCTCCATCAGCTTCTATTGCTTTCAGCCAATGGCCATTGAAGTGTTCCAATAAATAATGATTGCTTCTGACAATGCAAACTTCCAGAAGTTACATTTAAGAAAAGAGTACAACTTAGAAACAACAGCATGATCACCCAATGTATCAATATGTTCATCAAATGAAAACATAATGATGGCAATTAACTGTGAAGTCTGAAATAGTTTTTGTTTGGATTTTTGAGACTGTACAGAATGTAAAAAATAAATCCCATGGGCCCCAATTGTAGACTTCCTATCAATATCTAAATGGGCATCACTACTGGAAGTAGGATACTGGTGAAGTTGGACCTTTGGCTAAACCAGCAGGGCTCTTCTTATGTTCTTAAAAATGCTTTCAGGTTGCTTGAAAGTGGTTAACACAAAACAAAAGAGGAATTGTGTTTTCACAAGTGATGAGGCTGAGGAAAAACGGCTGGTGTACAACACAGCAGCTTCTTAATTTAAACAACAACAAGCCCACCAGACACATGAACCTCTGACAGTTTAACAGTAACTACTGTTTTTTTAATTCAATCCCGCCTTACTGGCTCAGAGCTAAGACAACTCCTAAGCAAGGAGTTGCCTAGAACTTCTAGGCTTCAAATGGACAATGAAAGAGTTCAGACACTATACATGCAAATGCATGTCACAAATGCCTTTCCCAATTAGACACATCCATTCAGTTCCATTGAAATTATCCTCAATGTGTCCTATGGAAAAACTGCATTGCTTTAAAGTGCCTGTGAACCTACAGGCAGGGAAACATACATTTGTATGCACAGTGCTAAGGTGTGTTAAAACTCTTGTATCTTGCAGTTAATCAGAAATGGAAGTGGAAAATGTTTTCCACCCCAAAGCCTGTTTTCGCTCATGGGTAACTTTCCAGAGGCTTCAGGCCAGTACGGTGGTGCCTCGCAAGACAAAATTAATTCGTTCCGCAAGTTTTTTCTTCTTGCGAGTTTTTCGTCTTGCGATGCACGGTTTCCCATAGGAATGCATTGAAAATCAATTAATGCGTTCCTATGGAAACCGACTTCAGACCAGGTCCGGGGACAATCTGTCCCCCGACCTCTTCTGAAGGCTGGGGGGGGGAGTCTTTGCTCCCCCCCCCCATGGCAGCATTTTAAAATCGCCCCGGACAGCGGAGGACTTCTCCGCTGTCCGGGGCGATTTAAAAGCCCCTGGGAAGGCAGCCAGGGGGGACAAAGATTTTCGCCCCCCGCCAGCCTTCAGAAGAGGTCCAGGACCTCTTCTGAAGGCTGGCGGGGGGCGAAAATCTTTGTCCCCCCTGTCTGCCTGCCTTTAAAAGCCCTCCCGGGAGGGCTTTTAAAGGCAGGCAGGCAGGCAGGCAGGCAGGCAGGGGGGCGAAAGTCTTTGCTCCCCCCCCCACGGCAGCATTTTAAAATCGCCCCGGACAGCGGAGGACTTCTCCGCTGTCCGGGGCGATTTAAAAGCCCTCCCGGGAAGGCAGCCAGGGGGGACAAAGATTTTCGGCCCCCGCCAGCCTTCCCCTCTTTTGAAGCAAGGGGCGGAGGGGAGAAGATCGCTTCTCCCCGTTGCCACCCCTTGCTTCAAAAGGGGTCCGGGGAGAGAGGAGAAGGCGCGCGCCTTTCCCTCTGTCCCCTCTTTTGAAGCAAGGGGCGGCAACGGGGAGAAGATCGCTTCTCCCCGTTGCCACCTCTTGCTTCAAAAGGGGTCCGGGGAGAGAGGGGAAGGCGCGCGCCTTTCCCTCTGTCCCCTCTTTTGAAGCAAGGGGCGGCAACGGGGAGAAGATCGCTTCTCCCCTTTGCCGCCCCTTGCTTCAAAAGGGGTCCGGGGGGAGAGAGAAGAAGGCGCGCGCCTTTCCCTCTGTCCCCTCTTTTGAAGCAAGGGGCGGCAACGGGGAGAAGATCGCTTCTCCCCTTTGCCGCCCCTTGCTTCAAAAGGGGTCCGGGGAGAGAGAGGAAGGCGCGCGCCTTTCCCTCTGTCCCCTCTTTTGAAGCAAGGGGCGGCAACGGGGAGAAGATCGCTTCTCCGCGTTGCCGCCCCTTGCTTCAAAAGAGGTCCGGGGAGAAAGGGGAAGACGCCAGCATTTTAAAAAACCTCGGGACAGCGGGGGACTTCTCCGCTGTCCGGGGCGAATTTAAAATGCTGGCGGGCGGCAGCGAAGCCTTCGCTGCCGCCCACCAGCATTTTAAAAAACCTCGGGACAAAGGAGAAGTCCTCCGCTGTCCCGGGGTTTTTAAAAAACCTCTCCGCCCCCCGCCAGGCTTCAGAGCAGCCTTCCGAAGCCTGGCGGTGGGAGGAGGTCCGAGGACAGTGGGCAAGACGCCCTGTCCCGGAGATTTCCCTATGGGCTTTCGTCTTGCGAAGGAAGCCCATAGGGAAATTCGTTTTGCGAAGCGTCTCCAAAACGGAAAAACCTTTCGTCTAGCGGGTTTTCCGTCTTGCGAGGCGTTCGTCTTGCGGGGTACCACTGTAGTGGGAAGGGCAGAGGCAAAAATTGGTGTGGCTAGAAGCAAGAGCAGGCAGAGCGATGGATAAAATCCTCTTTCCTTTGTGCAGTAGGCTACATTCCAGCCACACAAAAGTCAAAGGTTTCTTCTGCACACACATAGCATCCGTCCTCTATCCAGGTCAGCGAGAGGAATTATCACAGTTCAAGAACATGCTCCACCCAGGCAAAACCAATCCGGGGGGGGGGGTGTCACAGAGGCAGTGAAAGGTCATAGACACATAATTGGGAGGAAACACGAGGGTCATCTAAGTTCAGCCACTGCAATGCAGGAATCTTGCACCCAGTGTGGGAATCGAACCCACAGCCATGATATTAAGAGTCCCATGCTCTACCAACTGAGCTATCCATCCTAAGCAGAAGGGTGTAGCCTGGGGAAAGTCCCAAGGGCTGGATAAAGAGACCTGATGGACTGTCTTTGTCCTGTGGGCCTGAGGTTCCCCCATCATTGTAATAAATATTCATAAGATAATATTTAAAAAGTGATTATAGAGTTTTGCAATTGCAGCTTTGCACAGTTTTGTGGGGGAAGTAAATAAATTGGGTTTCCCCCACTCTCCATTTTTTAAATTTGTCCTCCCACGCACACACGTGCACAAAGCTGTGGTTGTGTCAGTAAAATAAGTTGTGAGTCACCTGTATTAGAAGAAATGTGTGCTAAAATGCTGACAAACCTTTATGAGGAATTTAAGAGAGAGAAAATCACAGACTGATGCAGAAATGTGAAATATTGAACTTAACACTGGAAGGAGAGAGAAAAAACCCTCTGGGAAACCAAAGTTGACCTATTTGTCCATCAGGCTAGTCACAAAGTTCTAGATGCAACAACGGTATTCCAAAACAGATTGCACAGTTTTAATCCAGTACTGTTTCAGGTTATGAATGATTCCTAAATGCCAATAAGACAAACACTAAAATAGAGCACAGCATTGTTAAAAGCCTCAGGAAATTATTACTTTATCAAATCAATCACAAAGAAGAAGAAAATCCTCTCTCAGCAATCACTAACATCATTTTGGTCAAACGGGCAGAATAACAAAACAGTGTAATGTACGTTTGATATACAGCAGCAAAATCAACCACTGTGGAAATAATGAGATATTGACACAAAAAAGAGCATGTGCGAGCACACCACAACCACAGAGTCAGAGGATGTTATGAGTACATTATGAACCTTTACTCAGCTGTCACTATGCCCCACTGTTCTTCCTGACAGGTTATTTTTGTAATTGTAGCAGAACTCAGTGTATGTACTGTACAGCTATAGAAAATACATTTCACCTTGCAAACTGGATTACATTAACTTATGCAATTGCTCTTTCAGAGCAAATGATCCTGCATTATTCAGCCCTACTCTGCTCCATCCTCTAGCCATGGTGCTCCAGACGTTGTGGACTCCAATTCCCATCAGCCCCTATAAGCATGGCCAATAGTCAGGGGTGATGGGAGCAGTGGTCTAGCAGAACCTAGGTGGTCATCCCTGCTCCACAATAAAATATTCTGCACCACTTTCCTTCAATGCTAAGGCAAATGGAGGAATACATTGATACTTAGGTTTTTCCGTTAATAACCGCAGGCCAAATTTTGCCTACCAAGAATTCAAAGTGACTCACCAGCGCAGGTCACAGTTAGGGGAGAAACAGTTATTTTTAGAAGTAGGGGAGCCAGCAAGCAAGGCACCACTAGGAAGGTCTGGGTGGAAAGCAATGAATGACATCAATATACATGAAACAGAAAGGGTTATGCATAGGAAATGTTTTGTATGTGCTCTGCATACATGCACACTAGGGATGGGTGAATCTGTCGATTTCAGTTTGGAAATTTTTTAAGTCCTAGCATGAATTAGCATTTTAGTTAATTTTTTTCATAATATCCATAATTTTTGCATGCAATTTTGCCTACCCACATACAAAAATTTGTGCAATTTTTGCAAAACAACTTCCCTAATATGTATTTTTGTGTTATTTTCACCAATAGATGCATTTTTCATCTACACTTTACATATAGTATATGCATTTCTGTACACATTACTTGGCTGGAGAACTGCACTGCAACATGTGGAGAAGTGCATTTTGGTTTGCATATTGTTTTGGAAAATGAATTGGGTAGGGTCACCTTTAAATGAGATCCAGGTCAAATTTCTCCCCTATCCCTAATGCATGCTAAAGATGTTTACTGTATATTAATCAATGACACCCAGTGATGACAAGCAGAGTAGTAGTGGTTGGGGGGAGGGCATAGGAAATCAAAGTGGGGGTCTGCAATATCACCATTTTTTCTCAGTAGGAAGGAATGCACATTTATTTCAAGGGAGTAGCTTCCAAGGAAAGCAGACCATTCTGTAAAGGCAACACACTTGGAGAGCAAATAAAACAATCTGGACATGAGTAAGGTGCTTTAACAAACTTACCTCATTATCTGCCCCCCATTCAGCTTCTGCTTTTTCCTTTGCTCTGGGAGAGGCCATTCCCAAGTTCCAGGTGAGAGTGGTCAACATCCCTTCCTCTAATTACCTAGCAACAGTGATTAAGTGTCCTTAGCAATGGTGCTGCCTGCCTAGTGCTAAAGCATTACAGCTGTGTTTGTGTTTTGTCCTCTCACTTGCTTCAGAAATGTCCAATTAACTTCCTTTAAAAATAAAAACAAAAAGCCTAAGAATCTGGAAGCTCTGCTAGGCTCACCAAAATCCAACCTCTTCTACCTATCCACTGTCAGCCCTGCCCAGAAATGGAGGAAATGTTTGCTCATTGCTGACTAGGCTGGCTAGCTCTGTTGTGTAGTCGGCTTCTCCCAGTGCTTCACAGACTATGCTGCTGAGAAAGGCTAACCAAGCAAAGACAGAGAAGCAGCAAGCCCAGACCAGGCCATGCACTGCAGCAGGTATCACACATGCACATAGCTCTGATCATGTGATGCACACCAGCATCTGCACTGCAACATTTGTTTGACATCTAAGGTAAAGGTAAAGGGACCCCTGACCATTAGGTCCAGTCGTGGCCGACTCTGGGGTTGCGGCACTCATCTCACTTTATTGGCCGAGGGAGCCGGCGTACAGCTTCCGGGTCATGTGGCCAGCATGACTAATCCGCTTCTGGCGAACCAGAGCAGTGCACAGAAATGCGGTTTACCTTCCTGCCAGAGCGGTACCTATTTATCTACTTGCTCTTTGATGTGCTTTTGAACTGCTAGGTTGGCAGGAGCAGGGACCGAGCAATGGGAGCTCACCCTGTCGCAGGGATTCAAACCACCGACCTTCTGATCAGCAAGCCCTAGGCTCTGTGGTTTAACCCACAGTGCCACCCACATCCCATTTTGACTGAGCAAATGGTGCTGAGGTGTTGGAGGATGGGTACCATGTGGTCTGCCCTTTATTCCTAAGCTAGCTTGCTGTCCCTCCAGTGCAAAGGACAAGGCTCTCCTGTTGCTTGCATTGAAGTAAGATTCAGCTGCCAGCCTGGTCTCCATCTATATGTCAAACTGATGCTGGGGGAGAGAGTGCTTGATGCTATCTTATCTTACACCTCAAGCAGCAAAATGTCTTGAACTGGCCCTGCCCACGGCTAGTGGGCTGTGTTTAGATGAGTTACAAGACACTAGGACAGATCTCCTTTCTTCTCTTTTCTTTTTAATGCTTTTACACACACCTGGGGGCAGAACTTTCATATGACAACTGCCTAGAGTGCGCCATGCCAGTTGGC